>NC_053152.1:35356142-35682558 GCF_016808335.1 Panicum virgatum | reverse complement strand
GGGGTAGCCTATCAAGAGATCAAAATCGAGGATGTCAAGATATGAAAGTCAAGGTTGACCTCGATTTTGTCTTTTACAACTGGTACGTCACTTGCGACCCCCGGCATTCAGGAATTTGTCCCTGGGGACAACTTTCAAAGAGCTTGCCAGATGGCTTCAGCGCAACACTACCCAAAAGGGTGTATGCTAAGTGCCATGGCATTATATTGCCCTCCATGTTGGGAATAAGTTGTACTTCTACAGCGATTCCCCGTATAGAACATGGAATGATTGTGGAGGGCGAATTACTCCAAACTACTTCGGAGAAGTGTCTTTTTCCATCTGTTCATTCCTCCCCCATGTCCTCTTTGAGATATTCTTTATTGAGAGGATCAGGAGGTGAACCAGTGTTTGGAAAGAAGAATGACAACTACTGCATCATTTCTTCAAGTGGGTTGTGGTCGAGATGATGCTCTACCATGGGAGTTTCTGGGCAAGAGATAGGAGTGGCGAAAGTAGTTTTCCCGGAATCATGGTTGAGGCTCCCTTGCAAAGATTTTTCTTGGAGAAGGTTTTCTAAAGGGTAGCCTATGAGAAGTTCAAAATCGAGGATGGGTTAGATGTGAAAGTCTGATTTGACCTCGATTTTGTCTATCTTGACCGGTACTGCCCGCGCGATCCCTCAACATTCGAAGAATAGTCCTGAAGGACTTCGAAAGAGTTTGTCGGTCGAGTCTAGAGGCATGCTTCCTATGAATGTGTCCATGAGGAATTTAGCCATGATGCAAGCCTCGGCAGTGGGGTCATGAAGGGCTTCATGGCAGTTCCCCATATTGAACAATAAATGGTCGTGGAAGGCGAGCTGATTCCAATTGCTTCAGAAGAGTGTTTCACTGCCTTCGACCATTCTTCATTCATGGATTTGCTAGAAGGATAAAGGTGTGCCGTAGGTCTCCTATAACGAAAGTGATTCGAGGTGTTTCTAAAGTCTTCATAAGGATCATCCTCATATTGGGAAGAGAACATTGAAGGTTGAATATCTTCCACCTTTGATGTCCGCGGTTCGGGAGAGGGCTCAACAGACAAATCTTGGGATGTGCAAGGGTAGGATTCGGCTGATGAGGGGCTCTCAAGGTGCGATTGGGATTCCTGCTGGGGCTCGCAAGGATAAGCAATAGAAGAAGAATTTCCTAAGATGCGATCTAGGGTTTCTCTTCCTTCTGTTGGAGTTCTATGCACAAATGAACCTCCAGCAGCGATGTCAAGATCGTCGGCCGAGTCCATGTCTAAACCAATGTAAAAGATGTGCAAGGTTATGTCATCGGGTATAGACCAGTCTAGGCTTGAATCTAAAAGGTTTGAGAATCTAGCCCAAGCTGCACCTATGGACTCCTTCTCTAATTGTTTAAATGCAATGATGTCACCTCGTCAAGATGCTTCATGGGATAAGGAAGAGAATGAGAGACAAAAGTCATCTCGGAGCTCTTCCTAATCACCATTCGCACTTCTGACATTGTGAGTGTACCATTGTTCTGCCCTTCTCTACGAGAGAAAAGGGGAAACAACTTCCACCTCAAGGTTTTCCTGTGACATGCCTGGGTTTGCCAAGTATGAACACAGTTCCTCGAACTCTTGCAAATGATGGTAGGGATCTTCAATTCCTAGACCAGAGAAGGTTCGTCCTTGAACAATGGCAATGATGTCAGGATCAAGTTCATAGCGGAAAACAATGAAAGGCTTTGGAGAGGTGATGGCTATTGGCACTCCTTAGCCTAACGAATTACTCTGCAAGAGCACAGAGATCGATTGTAGCTTTCACCAGGGAGTATACCTAGGATATCGAATCCAAGGAATGGTAAAGCTTCGACCAAACTTAGAGATCGCCAGCCAGACACAACTAGCGAGAAGAAGATGTAGGAAGAGGGCCTAACTCCAGATAACCTACTACTCTGACTAGTTAACGAGCTAACTACTGATTCGATCTGCTTCGGTGGCCGGAAGAGGAAGGACTTCAGAAAGGGATGAGAGGGGAGTCCAACGGCAACCTGCACTACTGCTATGAAAACACCCGAACTGGTGGACTACAAAGGACGGATAGGGCTATCACCAGCTATCGACTACCACAACGGTTCCGTGGGGTGGAACACAACCTAAGGTAACTACTAAGCCTGGGCACCACGCCCACAGCTCTCGAGCTACTTGCTCCTGCCGTGTACTTAGATAGAAAGCAACCTCAAATAAGCAGAACTTGCTACTTACGCAGACTCATGACCCCGCAGATCAAAGTAAGTACTTAACAAGTAAATAAGGCAGAAGTAAAGCTAGCAGAAACTGAAGTTGAGACAAGGAACTTACTCAAATAAATTCCTCCGAGGTGGATACAAAAGTGGAGTAAGACCGAGAGAACTCGTGTCCGCTCGTTTCAGCTCGGCTTTCACCAGAGCACTCACCCTCACTCTCTTCCTACTCAACACAAGTGTACAAGAGACTCTCTTCTCTATGCAATGGTGTGTGTTACAAGAGGAGTGTGGTGCTCTATTATACTACTCTGAGGTCGGTACTGGGCTGAGTGTCAGTTGCACGCAGGTAAGTTCGTTGAGCTTGTCTTCCATGCCAAGGGAGAGCAGCAGCGGTTGCAAGGTGGGGTCGGCCGGCCTCCTCTAGGCCGGCCGGCCTCCTCTAGGCCGGCCGGCTTGGGGATGAGGCCGCGTGGCCACCACCTTTGCAGGGATGCTCTGCATCTTCTCCTGAGGTCGGTAGCAGTTGCGTGGGTTCAACGGTGACGGTTAGGGGCCAGTTGGCCTCTCCTAGGCCGGCTGGCCTGGCTCTGGCGTGGCTCAGGCTCCTGTTGCACCGACTTGTTGTTCTCTAGGCCCAAATTGCATCACAAGTTGAGTTGGGCTCTGTTCTTTGGGGTGTCGCTGGATTTGACCTCAACTTAGCTTGGTTCAGTCCTTTCGGCTTTATCTTGTGAATTTTGCCAAACCCATCTTGGTATGACCTGACCTTGGGCTCATGTAACTCTCCACGAAGTCTCATGGAAAAGTGTGGCAGGGGTTGGCCGGCCGGCCTGGGGTTCACCCCTTTTTGGCCCAATTTTGCACATGTTGATCCTGGCTTCAAATAATCACCAAAACTTGTGGAACTTGTCAGTGTTAGTAAAAATCATAGTAATATGGTTCCAAAAGCATGAAATCCGAAGGAATGTTGGCAGTAAAAATCATCGGAATCGACCACCAACACACCCCCACACCTAGACTTTGCTCGTCCCGAGCAAAAGGAGTCGATATAGATTCCTGAGGATCATGCAAAGACTAGGGTTCACGAACGCAGGTATGCATAAGAATTTTTTCAGAGCTTTCCTTTCATACCTCGGATTCCGGGTGGCTAACACCTTCATGTTTACCTATTGATCCCTAGAATAAATCGATGAAGTTTATGTCTGGCTCTTGTTTTGCAGTACTTGGAAGACTTTTGTTTTTAAATAAATCCAAGGCATACACTTTTTGCTCAAGCACTCATTCACTCGATTTTTGTTCATACTTCACTAATCATCTCAAAATTTGATTTGCAAAAGAGTATGAGGAGCTAAGTGAAGGATGTTGCATATCCATAATATTTATATTGCAAGATCAAACATGGTGTCTCTTAGCAATCTAGATGCTCATCTCATGGGTCAAGTGCAAGTGAGAAATGAGGATATAATCTCATGGTGGTTTTATGTCTAGCACTATACACCTACCCCTTCTTTTTCTCTTTTTTTTGAGACAAGGCATGAATGTTATTCACCCTTTTCTTTCTTTTCAGGGGGGTGTAGTACTGTTTTTGCAACCATGTTCCATGGACTTGGATTGATGGACGTGTACATGAATGATCCCAGCAAGATGAATCAATCTAAACTCCTTTGGAGGCACTAAACTTGAGCTAGCTCACAATGCATAGGATAGCTATGTGTCTGGATTTCATAAGTATGGCTCTGGAATGGATATCAGTAGAGTTGAGCATATGTGTTTTGCCTGGTTTTGTACTTTCAAAATGAAAACTTCCAAGACCTTGAGTCAAGAGCTATCATAACTCCATGTCATTATATCATAGAAAGCAATAAGCCAGCAATCAAGTGATCCTAAACATGAGTTCCGAAAGTATTTCGGTACTTGCACAAGAAATAAATCTTAGCAAACCATTGTTGTGAAAAGATTTCAACTCTTCCTAGTCATTTCATTCAAATACTTTATTTGATTTTAGTTGGCATGAATTTGAATGAAATTGAATGGAATCAGGAAGGAACAGGGAGTAGAAGTGGCAAACCGCGAGCACGTGAAGGGGCCCGGGGAATGGCCGACAGGTGGGGCCGGCTGGCCTGGGCCTGTGGCCATCCTTGGTGGTCCTTTTGCACAGGTTCAGGCTCGGTCTGTTCTGCTCCAGTGATGGTGTTTTGGTGATTTTTTAGAAAATCTCAGGCCGACCAGCCTGGTTTAAGCCGCCCGGCTTGCTCTTCCTCTGGAATTCTTCTGAATTTTTTGGCATCTTGTGTTCACTTTTCTCATTTGATTTTGCTACGCAATAGTGAAACGTGAGAGCAGGGGGTGTGGTTGGCACACACATGTGCACCAACCACATAAACACTAAGAGGAAAGAACTTGAGACTTTATTTTATTCAAAGGGAAAAGGGGGTGCTGCTGATTACAAAGTAAATAAATGAAGTAAATAAAAGAAATAAGAGCACCCAAACTAAAACTAATCTAAACCTACACCTACTTGGGATCCAGGGATCTATAGAGATCCTCGTTCCCGGTCGCCTTCGCAAGGTGTTTGATCTTGGAACAGACCGCCTTGCGAAGGGTATCCACCCAATCCCCCAACTCCATCCTATCTATCTCCGTCTCGGCTACGCGCTCGTCCATGTTATTGAGGCATAGCCGGAGGGCAGCAAGCTGCTCACGGAGTGAAGCGACGTCGTTGGGCTCCTCTTCCTCCTCATCGTCGTCGTCGGAGTCGGTGTAGGCATGGACCTCGATCGGTCCACAGATCGGTGGCGGCCGGATGTGGCGACGCACCGAACTCGGCGGAAGATCCGTGCCGGTACGATCCAACGGAGGGGTGACTACCTTCCCCTTGCCGACCTTTGCCCCGGTCACGTGGTGGCATGGAGGGCTAGGGCTAGCGGGAGTGTACTACGGGGAGTACGTGGACAGGTCCTGCTGCACCATCTATAGTGCAGTGACCTGCGCGCACGTGCCCCTCCCGACGACGTCCCTGCGCACTTTGTCACGACCTTCCTAGGGGAAAGAACCCCTGTGGTAGGTCGCGTCGGACTGCGCGTGCGGGAGCACACAAGGGCCCTCGACACCGGGCCCTGGACCGAGCTCTCCACCGAACCGGGAGACTGGCGGCCTCGCGGTGAGGCCGGCCAACCCCCCATAGGCCGGCCGGCCTGGGGCTGACGCCCCTGGCCAGCCGGCGGCGATGGCAAGAAAGCGGCAATCTCCACCTGCTCCAAAATCTTGACGCTGCTCGATGAAGCCCTGGTTTGGTTGGATTTGGAGGGTGCTTTGGGAGTGGGTGTGTTCATGGCTTTGGATTTGGGAGTTTTAGGAGAGGTTTGCGAGGCCATGGTGGTGATCTCGGAGAAAGGAACGAAGTTCGAGATGAGATCTGGTGAATGGCTGCGAACTGAGGAAGAGAGGGGAGCCTTTCAGTTTAAATCGTCTCATCGAGCTCCGAACACTTAGGATCAAGAAGTTTGAACTACGGGGAATGTTGCACGAAAAGGTGAGGCCGAACGGTCGCGGAGCCAGGCCGGCTGGCCTAGGGTAGGCCGGCCGGACCCTCCTTGTTAGGTGTGGGCCCCAGGCTTCCGGATGCTCCTCTCAATCCTTCCCTTCTTCGGGTATTTCGGTGGTTTGGTCCAGAAATGGAAAGAAAGAAATAGAAAGAGAAATCTAACCTAAGATAGGGCACGTTTTAGGTACGGCAACGACCGTAGATGATTATTTTATCTCGGTAAGCTTGTAGACATCTACTTCTTCGAGCTCGGGAATTTCGAGCTCGAGGAATATTTTCAATCTCTGGCCATTGGCCTTGAAAACATTCCCATCATCATCCTAGTGGGTTATGGCGCCATGGTCAGCGACGTTCAACACTAAGAAGGGGCCTTCCCACTTGCTTCTAAGTTTACCATGACCAAACAGACGAACACGTGAGTTGAAAAGGAGTACCTTGTCTCCCGCTTTGAACTGTTTGATCTTGATACGCTTATCATGCCATCTTTTTGTTCGCTCTTTGTAGAGTTTAGAGCTGTGGTAGGCCTTCTCCCTCCATTCATCCAATTCACCCAACTGGATTTGTCGCTTGACTCCGGCTGATTGGAGATCCATGTTCCACCTCTTAATAGCCCAATGGGACTTATACTCGAGTTCAACTAGCAAATGGCAAGTCTTGCCATAGACTAGTTGATATGGTGTCATACCAATTGGTGTTTTGTAAGTCATTCTATAAGCCCATAGTGCCTCAGGTAGTTTGCTTTTCCAGCCCTTCCCCATGGCATTGACCGTCTTTTGCAAGATGTTCTTGATTTGCTTATTAGACGTCTCTGCCTGACCACTTGTTTGGGGATGGTATGGTGTTGCAACCCGGTGGTCTACTCCTAACTCACAGAGGCACTTCCTGAAGGTTCTGTCGATGAAGTGTGAGCCTCCATCGCTGATCACGACTCTTGGAACTCCAAAGCGAGGAAATATGATTTCCTGAAACATTTTCTTGGAGCTCCTTGAGTCGGCCGCAACACAAGGAAGTGCTTCAACCCATTTGGACACTTAGTCCATAGCCACCAAGATGTATTCGCATTGCTCCGACATTGGGAAAGGACCCATGAAGTCGACTCCCCAAACATTGAAGATATCCACCTGAAGATTGCTCTTCAGGGGCATTGCATCTCGGGAATTGATATTCCCGTGTTTTTGGCATCTTGGGCAACGCCGCACGAATTCCTTTGCATCTCCATACATGTTTGGCCGAAAGAATCCACTTTGCCAAACTTTTGCATGGGTTCGGAAGGCTCTGTAATGTCCTCCATAGGATGAGGAGTGACAACGCTCTAGAATCTTGCGGGTCTCACATAACGGGATACAGCAGCGGAGTAAACCATCTGCGTAGACCTTGAACAGATATGGGTCATCCCATAAATGGAATCTGCTGAGGTGAATCAATTTCTTCTTGTCTTCTCCCAGGGGTATGTATCCAGTGACCATAAAGTTCACTAGGTTTGCATACCATGGACTGGATGAGGTGACCTTCAGGAGAGTGTCATCTCTCAAGTAGTCATTGATCGGGAGGTCCGATCCTTGTATTTGCATCCTTGAGAGATGGTCAGCCACACAATTATCTGCTCCTTTCTTGTCTCTTATTTCCATATCAAATTCTTGTAGGAGCAGAATCCAATGGATAAGTCGTAGCTTGGTGTCCTTCTTGGTTAGAAGGTACTTGTCCGTGTACACAATCACCTTAGCACCGACCAAGTAGGATCTGAACTTGTCCACGGCGAATACTACCGTTAGGAGTTCTTTTTCCGTTGTGGCGTAGTTGAGTTGGGGTCCGGTCAATGTCTTACTTGCGTAGGATATAGTATAGTGTTGCTTATCTCTACATTGACCGAGCACTGTGCCTACGGCGTAGTCACTTGCATCGCACATGATCTCGAAAGAAAGTTTCCAATCGGCAGGCTGAATGATGGGCGCGGACACGAGTGCCTTCTTGAGCGTGTAGAAGGCCACGAGGCATTCCTCGTCAAAGTTGAACGAGGCGTCCTTTGCCAGCGGGTTGGTCAAGGGTCTGGCTATACGGGAGAAGTCCTTAATGAATCTCCTGTAGAAACCAGCATGACCCAAGAAACTCCTGACTCCCTTGACATTGGTCGGGGGTGGCAACTGTTCGATAACATCGATTTTCGCCCGATCCACATCTATCCCTCACTCAGACACTCTATGTCCGAGAACAATTACCTCTTTGACTATAAAGTGACACTTTTCCCAGTTATGAACTAGGTGTGTCTCTTGGCACCTCTTAAGAACCTTTTCCAAGTTCTCAAGGCATTGAGCGAAGTCTTTGCCATAGACGGAAAAGTCGTCCATGAACACTTCCATAATGTGCTCAATTAGGTCTGAGAACATTGCCATCATGCACCTTTGGAATGATACTGGTGCGTTGCATAGACCGAAAGACATTCACCGATTGGAGAACGTATCATAGGGTCAGGTGAAGGTAGTCTTGCTCTGGTCATCGGGATGGATAGGAATTTGATGATAACCAGAGTATCTGTCGAGGTAGAAAAAGTACGAGTGCTTTGCCAACCGTTCAAGCATCTCATCGATGAATGGAAGAGGGAAGTGATCTTTCCAGGTTGCCTTGTTAAGCATCCGGTAATTGATGCACATCCTCCGTCCGGTCACTGTCCGTTGAGGTATGAGCTCGTTCCTCTCATTACGGATACCATCATGCCTCCCTTTTTCGGGACCACTTGAACTAGGCTGACCCACTCGCTGTCTTGCACTGGGTATATGATGCCCGCGTGCAGTAACTTGAGTACCTCTTTCTTGACTTCCTCCCTCATCGCATCATTATGCCACCGTTGATGTTCTCGTGACGGCTTATGTTCCGGCTCCATTGGAATGCAATGGGTACATAGATTGGGGCTGATCCCCTTCAAGTCTTGGAGAGAATATCCTATTACAGAACCGATACTTCTCTAAGACTGCAACGAGCCGCCGAGTTTCACTCTCTGTCAGCTTGTCGCTGATGACAACTAGCGTGGCTCTGTTGTCGTGGAGGAATGCATACTTAAAACCAGGGGCAGCGGCTTCCGCTCAGGTAGAGGAGGTTGCGGAATCTCCTCTCCATCAAGCTTACTTCTGCTGGCCGGATCTGTTTCCTGGGCGAAATGTGAGACATCTTGCTCAAGAATGGGCTGAGTTAGCTCTTCTTGGCTGATGTTCACTACATCCTCCAATGGGTCTTGCTCCGGCCTAGCCTCAGCAATGGTGTTGCATGAGTGAACCAGGCTGAGCAGGACTTTCTCTTTGCCAACCTTGACCTTGAGCGTTGCTCGGTCTCCATTTGGGTTGACAAGGGGATCTATTGGCTGACCAATCAAGACAAACTCTTCACCTTCCGAGACATCAAAGATGTGGAAGTCCAGGAAAACCTTGTTACGTCCCATCTTCAGGGACATAGCATGGAGAATCCCCTTACTTTCCATGATCTGGCCGTCAATCCACTTCATGTGCTTACGCGAGAAGGTCAGGGGCTCAGATGAAATGTGATCTGCCATGGTTTTGGACATCACATTCACCCCGACCTTCGGGTCATAAAAAGTTTCTTGTGGTCCAGCATCCCGAATAGTGCAGAGGAGCACTCTAGGATCACAGTAGATCTGAATGATGCTACTGCTGGCCTCGGCTTCCTCTGTCCATTCCTTACTTATAATCACAGAAAGACCCTCTATCTACGATGAAACTTTGGGAGTGAACGCCTTAGATCTTGAGCAATTACACTTATGTTCCTTCGGCATGCTTGAAGCATTATCGAGTTCCAAGTACTCTTCCTCTATGAAGAGATCCGGTACGAACATAGGCATGTCTTCAATGAGGGGCTCATGATCTGGGGACTTTGATGGTTCGGTTATTTCCTCTATGTATGGTGGAGGTGGAGAGGATGTGCCTGAGAGGATTCGAAGTTGTTGTGTCTCACTAGGCCACTCTATCGGCTCTGGTGGATCGTCATAGATACCGGTGTAGTCGGTGCTTGTTCAGAACCTTCTCTAGGATAGTTCTGACTTCAGCTACTGTCCTGTACATGACGGATCCCTCGGAAGCCACAATCATAAAGTGTGCACTTTCTAGCTTAAGGCCATAGAAAAAGTGTTGCATAAGTATTTCCTCCGGCATCTGATGTGGTGGCCCGGAGTCTACTAAATGCTTGAATCTAGCCCAAGCTAGTCGAATGAGATTAGTTGTTTCGGATGGGCAATCACTTTGGAGATAGGATAGAAGAACAAGCAAAATTCATCCTTCAGCTGTATCCAATCTCCTTCGACTCTCCTTGCCATCCGGTTGTACCAAAACATGGCTTCCCCCGTCAGAGAGAAAGGGAATAGCTTCCACCGTAAGGTGTTTTGGGACATACCGAGTATAATCAAAAGAGAGAAATTCTCTTCGAAGATTTAAAAGTGAGCATAAGGACACTCGTCCTTCTTTCCAGAGAAGGACTGTGCACGAACCATGGCTACGAGACTGGGACGGATCTCGTAACCATCGGATAGGATGGGGTGGCAAGATTGTGGCGGTTCCAAATACCCGCGAGATGGAACTGCCAGATAACTAGGAGAAAAAACCATGTGGATGGATGGAAAGTCGTACGGCTTATTAGCTCTAAGCCTAGTGTTGCTACCGTTCCCCGGCAACGGCGCCAGAAAGCTTGTTGGCACTCCTTAGCCTAACGAATTACTCCGCAAGCGCATAGAGACTGATTGTAGCTTTCACCGGGTAGTATACCTAGGATATCGAATCCAAGGAATGGTAAAGCTTCGACCAAACTTAGAGATCGTCAGCCGGACACAACCAGCGAGAAGAAGATGCGGGAAGAGGGCCTAACTCTAGATAACCTACTACTCTGACTAGTTAATGAGCTAACTACTGACTCGATCTGCTTCGGCGGATGGAAGAGGAAGGACTTCTGAAAGGGATGAGAGGGGAGTCCACCGCCTTTGCAGGGATGCTCTGGATATTCTCCTGAGGTCGGTAGAAGTTGCGTGGGTTCAACGGTGACAGTTAGGGGCCGGCCGGCCTCTCCTAGGCCGGCCGGCCTGGCTCTGGCTTGGCTCAGGCTCCTGTTGCACTAACCTGTTGCACTAAGTTGAGTTGGGCTCTGGTTCTTCGGGGTGTCACTAGATTTGACCTCAACTTAGCTTGGTTCAGGCCTTTCGGCTTTATCTTGTGAATTTTGCCAAACCCATCTTGGTATGACCTGACCTTGGGCTCATGTAACTCTCCATGAAGTCTCATGGCAAAGTGTGGCAGGGGTAGGCCGGCCGGCCTGGGGTTCACCCCTTTTTGGCCCAATTTTGCACATGTTGATCCTGGCTTCACATAAGCATCAAAACTTGTGGCACTTGTCAATGTTAGTAAAAAACACAGTAATATGGTTCGAAAAGCATGAAATCCGAAGGAATGTTGGCGGTAAAAATCATCGGAATCGACCGCCAACAATGGCTCTGAGAACTCATCCTCGGAAATAGAGAGTTGGTATGTAGAAGGATGTGACATGGTATAAGGATGAAATAAAAGAAGGGATAAAAGAAAACAAAAGGTAAAAAAATACACGGATGACTTGGTTCGATTCTAGAACAGCTACTGTTCTCCGGCAATGGCGCCAGAAAGCTTGTTGTTATTTGTTAACGCAAACAGATAAATCCGCAAGCGCACGGATACCGTTGCAGCTTTCACCCGGAGTATTCCAAGGTATCATTTTCCACGGGGAACAAGAAGTGAACTTGAGAGGGGCCAAAGTCAACCAAAGAGAAGGTAGAAAGGATATTTTTGTAGGAAGAGAGGGTCTCCTAAGGTATTCCTGGGATTACCAGATGCTAAAGGGTCAGGCTCACTAAACTTCACTTACTTCGGAGCGACGGTACCTTTCCGATCCTCGAAAAGACTTGGAAAAGGTGATCAGGGTCAGGCCGCCAACAGCCCTACGAAACACCAACCCGAACGTGGTGGAATACAAAGGCCTGGTCGGAGCTATCACCTCCGAGGCTACCACAACTATCCGTGGGGTTGGGTGCAAACTCAGGTAAACACAAGCCTAGACACCACGTCTATGCTAATGATTACTACTCTAACTCGGTACCTGGACTAGAGCACTCGGTCGAGTGGAATTCCCATAAGTGAAATAAAGCAAGAACTGAATTTATACAAATAATAAACTCAAAAATATCGAAAGATAACTTGGAAGCAACTCGAGTTGAAGCAGATCCGTAGAGGTACAAAAGCTGAGGAGATTCCGACAAGCCCGGCTCCTCCGCCTCTATTCTACTCTCACTCTCCTCCTCTTTTTTAAATATACAACTAGGTGGAGAACACCTAGAGGGACACTACTACAAGTATATGATGGAGAAATGAAGCTCAAGTGTGTGTGTGTTGTGGGAGGAGGAAATGGCCTCTACTTATAGTGGGAGAGGGAGAGAGGGCATCCAAATAGATGGGAACAATCTTCCACCATCCTATAGGCATGCATCGACCTCCCTGGCGTCGGTAACATTGTTTCCTTGCGCGCTGCATTGAAAACTGGAGAAGAACCACCCTGGAAGGTGCAGAACCGGGGCAAAACTGGAGCCAGAGGTGCTGTAGTGTAATTCTAGGATGAAAACCGGGATTCCGGGCGGTCGAACCGGCCAAAACCGCAGCCGAACTGCGTCCTGCGGGCATGGACCAGAAACCGCCTTGGGGAGCACCACTGGCAGGGCGCCACGTGCCCTACGGGTCGGTCGGCGGTGCGCGCGCGCTCCCGCGCACTCCCGCGTGCTCCCGCCTGCCAGCTGAGCCGGCCCTCACCCGCGGGTGAGCGCGCTGTGCGCGCCTGCGCGTGCTCCCGCGCGGGAAGCACCCACCCAGGGCCACGTGTCGACACGGGGGTGGTTCGTTTGAACCCGCTGCGCGCGCGTGTGCCCGGCGGCGTGGCATGGGCCACCTGGGCCTTGGGCCCCACCCGTCAGCTGCTGCCCGTGTTGACTTCGGGGCGCTGACGTCAGCGCTCCTTATTGGGGGCTCCAAAAAATAGCAAATTATATGTCCATTTTGATCAGCGTGACGAGCTCTTCGCAATGGTGAACTTTGTTTCCTCAATTGAGATAAGTTTTACCTATGAAAATTAGAAGTTCCTGCAAAACACATGAGAGCATCTATATAGAGCCTTAACACCCTTCTCGGTGTTTACTAAAGTCGCAAGGTTTTGGAACACAAGAAATCAAATCGAGAGGCAATTATGCGGCCAACGACCACTACTACAAAAACATTGATTTGTCCCGGTTGGGAAACCCCTGTTGTCCCGGTTTCCCAACCGGGAACGCCAGTCCGGGACAAAAGGGGTGCCCTTTTGTCCTGGGTCTGGCAACCGGGACAAAAGAGGACTTTTTGTCCCGGTTGGTGTTACCAACCGGGACAAAAGGTGTCTTTTTTTTCATGTTTTCCTTTTCTCAATTTTTTTTCTATTTCAATTATATTTTTGCATTTCAATTAAACTTATGTATTGGAATTCAGTGTGTATGATCTCCAATAATATATATATATAGTTACTTATATAATATTTGTCCTAGATAGTTTTCATATATAAATTAATTCACTTATATATATATATATGTATACACATATGTGAATTCCTTTACATATGAAAATGTCTAGGACCAATATTATATATATATACATATATATTATTGCAGTGCTTATATATATAATACATACTCCATCATATTTGCATGGGTATATTCGTTCTTAATTACATAGGTATATTCATTCTTAATTACATAGTAGAATTCGCCTTTTGGAAATTTAATACATACATACTCATAAATAGAAATTTAATACACACATATATATTTACATAGGTATATTCATTCTTAATTACATATATACGCGTATATTGTCATATTTGCTGCGATTGTCAATATTAGATATTCCATCATAGTAGAATTCGCCTTTTGGATCGAGGACTTGCTCAACAATAAATCCGGAGAATTGTTCTTGAATCGCCATAATCTTTTCCTCTGGTATGAGTTTATCGCGCATCTCCTCGACCTATGGAAAAAGGGGATAATTAATTTCGACTAATTAAAATACGAGTTCAAATATTAACAAGTTTTTTACTTACTTCCTCCTCCCAATCTGTCCAGCCCTTTGGAGGACCTACCAGACCATGGATGTTCTCGCATACATAGTATGCGCACAATACAGTGCCTTGTTTTTGCCTCATACACTTTAAGAGAGAAGAAATTATCAGGTATTTACATGAATATATAATAAAACTAATGAATCATGCAACGAATCATCCAAGTGCGTACTGCAAAATCTGTCTTGATCTTCAATTCCTTGTCAAATTTGCCTGGATGATTTTTAGCGAATTCTTTCCAAATCCTGTGCATGATTAGAACAATTATAGTCAAGTAACAAAGTGATTCAAATTATCGGTCATCGACGGAGTAGTGGTAGAATTACTTTTTCATCATGTTAAGAAGATTTTCGTATTGTTCTAGAGGTCTCCTCAATGAGTCCATAACCACGAGTAGGCTCTTCTCGGGAATTATGACAATTAGGACCCAGTGTTCACTGCAAGATTATACGGAGGCAGTTCTTGGTAGTTAAGGTTTAAACAATTCGATTATAGAATAGAAAGAGTTAGACGAAAGGAATCACTCACGCAAAGTTGTAAGGAAACAATATCATTTGCTTGTTGTGATGAACGCTTATGTACTTGAACAAGTTTTGGAATATCTCATCGGAATTGTCACGTAGAAGCCTCCAATTACAAGTAATTGGGTCGATGAAGCCGAGGTGAGAGTATCCCTTTCTTCTGCAAGTATGTATCTCCATTCTACATGATACCGAATAAATCAAGAGATCAGTATGTTGAGATCATGCAAAACAATACGTAAGGAGAGTAAAATACTTTCAGAACCCACAAGCTGACCATAGAGATGTCGAGGGCCTCCTGATGGAATAGTTGGTAAATTTCTTCCCAGTTTATCCATATAATGGCCTCCCCCCATAATAAATTGTCATCTTTAATCTTTGTGCCCTGCATGAAGATGCAATCGGCCATCGCACGCATGTAGTGCTGGTGTAGCTTATACATTTGCGTTGGAAGCACATACACTACTTCGGGGGGTACAAGAGTTTTGCCAATCTCAAACGTCCATTTGACGACCACATCGGCCTTTGGAATATCTTCTCCCCCTGCAATCTGAGCCGCCGTCAGGTTTGATTCTTTCAAAAATGTAACAAAGGGTGCGCCAGCCACGTGGGCGCTGGCAGCACCTTTTGTCCCGGTTGGTATTACCAACCGGGACAAAAGGTCCTCTTTTGTCCCGGTTGGCAGACCCGGGACAAAAGGGCACCCCCTTTTGTCCCGGACTGGCGTTCCCGGTTGGGAAACCGGGACAACAGGGGTTTCCCAATCGGGACCACGAGTAGTAGTGCTACCTTCTCGCGCTCCCCGGACCTTGCGCTGCCGCATCCTCCTCCGCAGTGTCCTCGCTCTTAGCTCGCAACGTCACAAGCTGAGAAGTTGGTACGCGAAGGAGGGGGGTGCGGCGCTCTGGCCAAAGCCGCTCGCACATGATGTGCTGGAACCACGAGCTGCTGCACGGCCGCGGCGGCACAAGGGTAGCTTCGTCCTCCACGGGCGCTGGGTGCACAATTCCAGCCGCAGTGTCATGACGAACAATGCATCTTAGGTAACCGAACGTCCTCCGGTGCACGTTCGCTCCGCCGCCAATGTTGTTGTACCGCCAGTGGTGCTGGCGGCGGAGCAGACGAGAGGCAATCCGCGCGCATGGGGGAGAGAATGTGGTGACGGCGCGCAGGGGCGAGTGGGGCAACCGGGGGAGCAAGGGCGGCGCTGGCTGCGAGCGGTGGGGAGGAGGAAGGGCCATGGCCGAGGGAAGGCGGCGGCCGCGGCGGGGAGGAGCCCCGCGCTCGACGGTGGAGCGGAGGAGATGAGTTCCATACAGTTGGATAGGGATGGCGGGGGCATTTCGGTCTTTTCGCCAATCTGCTGGTGGGCAACACCTATGAGCTCCTTCTCCCTCATCTAATGTTTTGCCCATATTTTTCTTCTCTCCATGTAATGTTTTGCCCATATTTTTTGCATTATCACTGGTCTCCAAACACGACCTGATATGGGTCAAAAGCTGGCCGTTTATTTGTTTCGGCTAGAGTATTATATATTAGTATAATATCTATACCTATTATATTGTATATTAGCATTATATTATATATTAGTACTATCTATACCTATTTCTAAGACAAGTGAGGTTTTCACCAAAATTTTTAGTTTGGTCGGTCTTGTATCATTGACAGGTAGGCCTTAGTTCATCCCGTAAGCGAGTCAAACCAGCCCTCCGTGTAGATCCCTGAAAATTAGCAGATAGACAACTATATGTATCCGATAATTATACCAACTTTGTCTGTAGCAACGCACAAGCACAATTGCCTATGTGGGGTTGCAAACCAACCAACAATATATATGGCACATGCCACAACCAGAGTAGAGGTGCGTGGATTTGAATGTTAATAGAACTTCAAATACATTTTTGTCTCTCTCTTTAATTAAATGTCTGTACGCTTTTGTTTGAACAGCGAGTCTCTTACTATTGCTTTATTTGTTTCAATATAATGGTGAGTATGTACAGGAAGCTAAACATATCAACAGGTACGTGCTACTTCTTTTGGACCGCAACCCACTTGATGAGGAAGATATGGAAAACTTAGGTCTCCACTTCCTAGACCTTTTTCACAAAAGTTACTGTAGTTCCCGTCCAAATTGGGAAGGATGCGTTGAATATGAGGCTTGCACACCCTGTGCTTCTGAGCTAAAGGAGGCAGGGATCCAATTCAAAAGGAGCGACACTGATAGCATCCACAACGTTAACATGGAAAACGGCACGATGAGCATGCCAATGTTCACGTTCGATGAGGACACAGAGATACCACTCCTCAACCTAATGGCATTTGAGTGGCTACACCCTGAAGTCAATTTTGACGTATGTTGCCACATGTTCTTTATGGAAAAAATCATCAGATCAGAAAAGGATGTAGAACTTTTAAGATCCAAAGGGCTCTTCCAGGGCCTAGTAGGCAGTGAGAAAAGGGCGGTGGAGATGTTCAACACCCTCGTCAAGTTATCATGGACGGCAAGCAGAGGCAGCAGGCTAGGTCATGTGCAGTGGAAGCTGAACGAGCACTGCAGGAAGCGCCGGAATAAGTGGCGGGCCAGCTTTGTGAACACCTACCTGAGCAACCCCTGGGTATTCATCTCCCTCATGGCTGCCATAATTTTGCTCATTGCCACCCTCCTGCAAACCATCTACATTGTCCCGTTCTACACCAAGAACTAGCAAGAGTTATGTGGCTCATCTATCGATGTATCTGCTTACGTTTGCACACCACTATTATATATTTCAGTCTATAGTATTATCTTCATTAGGTATAGCTCTAGATCTGCGGCTCTATAAATATCACAGTATGTGTGGACAATTACTGTTTCTGGCCTCGTACCATCTATACTTCAAATATATTGTCGTGAGTTTCATCCCTAAATATATGCTTGTCATTATGTATCGACTTGCAACTACTATTGTTTCATGTGTTGACCGGTACTAAGGAATTAATTTGTAGGGTTTATTGTATAAATGATACAATATAGCAAAAAAGTATAAATGATACAAGAACAAGCTATCTATATAGTATATCAAGGAAAATGATCCCATAAGACCATTATTGTGACTTTGGCGATTAAATAACAACATAAACATTGGGACTAATAAGTTTGTGAACTCATATTAGTATGGATGAAGTCCAAATCTTAGCAAGTACGCGCCAAATTAAACAAGTGACCTCAATCTTAACAAGTAGTACGCCAAATGAGGGATCCAAATCATATCAAGTGCAAGCCAAAGTAAAAAAATTAAGAGATCGAATAATTCTAGGTGTCCAAATGACAGCTAAGATCATCCAAATAAAGTATAGGATGATCTGACAGCCTCAACAATACACGGGTCGGATCAATGCTGAGGAGGAGATGAAATTTAGTTGTACCGGATGCACCAACGGTGTATCGAACTAAAGCACCCTGTACTACGTACTGATGGTTACATTGGTGCAATTGTAATTTGATTAAACGTACAGGATGTCGAGCAAAAGAAGGTTCCAGGAGAAAAATCCTTTAGTACCGGTTTAACAGATGATCATCAGACGAAGCGTTGGACAAAGCATCGGAGCAATAATGCAAGCAAAAGTGGCTTTTGGCCGAGAGGGACCAATGACTATCACTACTACAAAAATGATTGTAGGAGTCCTCCATTTTTTTTTCTAGGGGCGGCACAAAGGTAACCGCTCCTACAAAAGGAGCAGGGTTAATATAATGTAGCATCTGACCCATCCATGCAAATGCATTTTTTTGGGACGGGTGGTGGCGTCACCAGCTCCTAAACCCACCTCTAAAAATTATTTTTATGGGTACTTGATATCATGACCCGTCCATACAAATGGTCCAATGAAAGTAAATTCATAATCCAAAAAAGTGAAATTTCTACACAATGGTTTTTGTTAACTATAGATACCGAAAAATATGTTTCAAGTATATATATTTAAGCATATATAAAGGTTAAGATTGTGGATATCTTAAAGTATGATTTGAGTTGTATGAGATACTATATAGTCATGCTAAAAGATCTTAATTGAATAATGTATAAACTATAAAATTTTAGATCTTACCAATGCAACCCTCCCTTGGAAACGGATTTGTATGTGCAGGTGATGCCAATGCCATCATCCAGTCCTACAAATTGATTTTAGAGCTAATAAAAAAGAATGGCACACTTCTTATGTATATGAAAAGGAAGTCGATTTAGATAGGTGCGGCGTTTGTGCAAAGTCAGTCATTTCCGCATCAAACACCCCTCCGTGGACATTGTTGCCCATAGTGCTTTGGGTCACCCGCTCGCGCGCATGTGCCGCGTGCGCTCCCGCTTGCAAAAAGCCAATGTCATGCAAAGAAAATCCAACCCAGGGAGGAATCAAATCGGGGACCTCAAGGCCTCGGCCTCCTTGCGCTAGCTAGTTAACCCCTGAGTCATTCCTGTTGGTAACATATCCCGTTACCCTATTTAATAAGGGTAAATACAGAAAATTGTACACTAATTAATCACTCCATGGTACGTTAAATGCTGTCCTAAATGACTTTTCTGATGGAATTTTGGGCTTGACCCATGAACAATTTCAGAAATTTCAAAAGCCCATGCATGTGCATGAGGAAGTGAGCTAGTGGTGCAACCCCTTAGTCCCATCTTGCTAGTTGAAGTGGAGTATGACCAAGATAAACATGGAGATTGTCTTCACCTCTTCAAGCTATGTGTGTGGAGAGAGAAGGGGAGCTCCACACACGCTCGTTCGCTTGCCTCGCCGGGCCGGGCGGGGCGGGGCAAGGTGAAATAAGCGGGCACACGACGTCCGCGTGAATGGTCCGCCGAAATCTGGTCCCTCGCCTTGTAGGGTCACTACTTCTTTTTGTTGTTTCTGTTTTTGATCGAGATATGGAAGTCTAACCGGTTTTCTAATTTTTCAGAATCCGATCACGACGCGAGGTCGTGGGGTCTTCCATATATTTGACCTATCGGCCTCCACCAAAAGAGATCTAATCAAGTTAGGGTTTTGCCTCTCCTCGCTATTGCGTCGCCTTCGTAGTTTGCTCCATCCCAAGTGCTGGCGTGCAACGGCTAACTGGAGAGCAGGTCTCCGAAACCGTTCGCTCTTGTGATCCTGCTGTAAGGAAAATGGCCCCATTAGACCATGTTTTGTGATTTTGGTGATTGAATAACAACACAATCAATGGGACTAATGTGTTTGTCAAGTGAACATTAATAGATCCCAGAGATGAAGCAAAAAGGCCAAGCAAAGCAAAACACGAAGAAAGAACTCAAGAAACGCTGAATTGGATGAGTTCTGCAGAAACAGTGGCACCAAATGCACCGGTGACACTGCACCGGTCTAACCAGTTGGCATCGGATACACCGGTTCATATATCACCGGTGTAATGGGCCGAGCAATGCCCAGGCTAGGGGGAAGTCCAAAGTAGCACCGGTTACACTGGTGGTACTAATTTGAGGCATCGGTGCATGCACCATATCATGCACCAGTGAGCATGTCAAGTGGGCGTGAAGAAGTTTCTTCAGCACCGGTTGAACCGGTGGTGCACCAGGCAAGGCACCGGTGTAATTTCAAGACAGAAGCTGAAGATTTCTTCAGGACCGGATGAACCGGTGAAGCACCAGTGCATGGAATCGGTCTAACAGGACAGCCACGTCAGCTGTCAGAAGGCCAACGGATAGTGTAGAGCCGTGAGTGACCGGATGCATCAGTGCCCTACCACCGGTCTATCCGGTGCTTTACGCAGAAAAGGGACAATGACTCTTAACGGCTCTATGAACTTGTGGGCTATATATATGCCATCCCCCGGGCATTTCAAGATTGCTGGAGTTGCTACAAGCCTCAAACACACCCAAGAACATCTCCAAACCATCCAAGTGCTTATTGATCATATCTTTAGTCCTTAGCACACATTTAAGAGTGTTAGTGCTAGGTTAGCTCTTTAGAGAGTGAACAAGCAAGGCTTTGTGCCTTTGTGCTGTGGTTCTTCAGTGAACCAAAAGAAGACTTCGGTGCGCCGGCCCCTTGGAGCATTGGTGGCTCGCCGGCACGTCATCGACCCTTCGACTTGGTGTGGAGAGGCGACGACATCCTTGTACGGGGGATGTGGAGACCTCATTTCCTTTGTGGAGAAGCTCCTTAGTGGAAAACGGGATCAAGGTGACAGTGGTTGAGTCCGCGGAAGAGATTTGATTGCCGGGAAGTGATACTCTTAGTGAGTGCTTTAACAACGTGGATGTAGGGATGCCTTTGTGGCTAACCGAACCACGTGATAAACACCCGCGTTGAGAGTTTGCTTCCCTCTATCCCGCTCTTTAAGCTTCCACATTTCATACTAGCAATTCTTGTATGTCTTTACTTTCATAGAGTAGTCTCTTGATAGGAAAGGCTATAGGTTGCTAAACTCTTTTGGGATAGAGGTTTCACACTAGAACAACCTTAGTTGCACATATAGATAGCATGTTTAAGTTTAATATTGTGCAATTTAGGTGGAGCCATAGGTTAAGGTTTTAAGTTGCCTAATTCACCCCCTCTCCCTCTTAGGCTAGAGCACCTGATCCAGTCTTTCAATTGGTATCAGAGCCGGGACTCACATCTCTCACAAAGAAAGCCAATTCCATTGGCAATTTATACTTACCGGCTCACTTGATCGGTTAGGCTTCACCGCCTAGTGAGTTAGCTCTTTGGGGAAGGGATGGATTCATTAGGACCTCCTCCACGTTTCAATGGCACGGGCTTCCAACAATGGAAGATATTAATGCAATCCCACCTCCAAGCAAAGGACCTAAATGTTTGGAGGGTAACTAGTGAAGGAGTAAAAAGCAATAGTCAACAAGAGATGCAATATGATGTTATAGCAAAATGTGCCATTTTAAACTCTCGTGGTGACAACGTGTTCAACAGTGTGTTTGCTTGTGAAAATGCTAAGAATTTATGGAAAACTATTAGTGAGAATCATGAGGGCACAAAAGATGTTGCAAATGAAAAATATCATGTTCTCATTGATAAACTTAATATATTCAAGCAACTTGATGATGAGAATGCCGAATCTATGTACTCACGGTTGAATATTCTTGTGAATAAGATTAACTCTTTAGATGTGAAGAAAATTGATGATTTGGAGCTCATTCGTAAGATCCTTCACTCACTCCGGAGGCCCGACTATGATTTGGTGATCACAATTCTTTATGAGAAAGAAATCAATACATTGATACTAAATCAAGTCCTCAACAAGGTGATCGCCCACGATCTACGCCATGACATCAAACCAAGAGCGCCACCTTATTCACCAAAACATAGTGCACTTGAATGCAAGCAAGTCAAGAAGTTGAAGAAGATGGCCATCAAAGGTAGCTCAAGTGAAGAGGAAGAAGAGGAGGCACGCCAAACCTCCTCAAATGATGAAAAAGATCCAATGAACCCCAACCTCTACATGCAAGTCAAGAAGATGAACAAATGCTTGCAAGAAATCAACTCAATGAGGGTATATGGTCTTCCTCAAAGACGGGCCACATCACCAACAAATGAAGGTTGATAGGAGATTCAAGAAGAAGAAAGAAAAGAAGGAGAAGAAGCCCAAACATAAATCATTTGCCATATTTGGTGAATGGGTAAGCGGTGGTGAAGAATCAAGTGCTAGCTCAAACAACGAATCAAGCAAAAACTTCACCATCCGCACCAACATGGGATCATCATCAAATACTTGCCTTATGGCCCAAGGTATGAAAAGCGATGTAAGTCATGATGACTCCGATTCTCCTTCATATGATGAGCTTCTTGAATTAATACATGAGCACCAAAAAGTTATTAAGAAGCAATCAAATGAAATTGAAAACCTTAATGCTCTTAATGCTCTTAATGTTATTTTTGCTACAAATTATGAAAATTTGTTATGCAAATTCAAATTGCTTAGCGAGAAGCATGAAGAGCTCAAGTTAAAAATTGAGAGCATTAATGATGCTAATGACTTTTTGGAAACCAAGCATTCTACCCCTAGTACAAGCTCAAATTCTAAAGTAGATACTTCAACTTCTTGCTTAGATTTAATTGATGAATCTAACCCCTGCAATGAGAAATGTTTTGAGAATGTTGTTGTAGAATCATGTGATGATCTCATTGCCAAGGAAAATAAAGAGCTCAAGCAAGAAGTAGAAAGGCTCATGAAGGACTTGGCTAGATTAAAGGGTAAGATCATAGAGAGCAATGTCCAACCTTCTTAAGATAACCGTGAAGACATGGTGACGAAGCTTGAGAAGGGGTCCACCGTGACTTGCTCAAAGTACCATCAAAGAGGCCACAAGTCCAACAAGTGCCCTCAACCAAAGAAGAAGCTTTCGGATGAGAAGAATAAGAAGAAGCTTACAATCAAGAGTTCTCTCATCTACACCAAGCTCAACCGGAGGAACAAAAGCAATAGCACCTCCTATGTGATCAAAAAGAAAACCAATGGCAAGGTGGTTGCTCACAAGGTTGGGAAGCAAGAAAGGAGTTGGAATCACTCCATTTTTGGTGCCCAAGGATGTCATTACCAATATGAAGGGGCCTCAAATGATGTGGGTTCCAAAGGAGATTTGAAGCCCAAGTATGGCTTTGGGGGATTTGGAGGCTTGGCTAACTAGAAGATGAAGGATTCAAGCTATAGAAGCCAAGCTCGCATCTTGGACATTTTGTTGCCCAAGTCCCCCATAAGGTAATGGTAGCTAGATTTCAATTCATCATGTAGCTCCATTGCCCTTGCTAGGTTGTTTGCATTGCATCACCTAGTGCTATATGTGGTGGGTTGCTTGTGTCATGACTCTAACCCATGAGCAACCTACATGGTTTGATAAGTGTGTAGAAAGCTACACAAGGTCACCCTTCATGGTACTTAAACTTCATGAGGTATGAGTTTCATTTGTGTACCATGAACACAAGCTATAGGGTAAACTTCCCATTGTTGTCAAAAACAATGTGCATACATTTGATTAGTGATTCAAACACTAAATGCACACATTTAGGGGGAGTTCATCCTATGGTTTGTGATTTTGAGACTAACATATTCTCAAGCTTATCTTTTTGTAGTCTCATGTTGAGCCATGATCTATTGAACTAAAATTCCATATCTAAGTTCATAGGATATGTGCTCATGCATTTACTCATCTTGGTGTATCAAGTGTCCTTGACCTCAAAGACTTTCAATTGGTATCTAATTTCAATTGGTATCATTTGTCAAGTCTCTTTTAAATTGGTACATGCAAGGTAATTAATTTTTCCCCCGGAGATATGTAAGGTCTATAACTCCTTCAATTGGTATTTTTATCAAATTCTTTGTTTTTATGGAGCTACCTCTGTGCATGATATGATCTAAGCTTTCTCTTTCAATTGTCTAGTTGTGCATATGATTTTCATATTATCATTTTGTGCACACACTTTGTGGAAAGCTTAGCTCATGTCATGGAAGTTTCGTGATGTTGTGATCCACCCTAGTAATTACTCAATTGGTATCTTTATTGATATCATAGACTTGGATCATGATTCATGGAACTAACTCCCTAGGCTACTAACTTTTCTCTTTAATCTATTTTGGTTTGCCAAGCCTTTTTAGGTGATTTGATTCCAAAGGTGGAGAAGTTTGGATCAAAGCAAGGTGAAAATGAGTATCTTCCAAAGGGGAGCAACTTTGATTCCAAAGGGGGAGAAACAAAGGGGATTGATGGATTTAGGGGGAGGACAAGTCAACATTTGATGATGGTAAGCATCCAAGAAAGTGTAAGTGGTTCAATTTGTCAATTTTTGCAAAATTTATGCTTGCTTTGATTGTGTTGTCATCAATCACCAAAAAGGGAGAGATTGTAAAGAAAATGGCCCCATTAGGCCATTGTTTTGTGATTTTGGTGATTGAATAACAACACAATCAATGGGACTAATGTGTTTGTCAAGTGAACATTAATAGATCCCAGAGATGAAGCAAAAAGACCAAGCAAAGCAAAACACGAAGAAAGAACTCAAGAAACGCTGAATTGGATGAGTTCTGCAGAAACAGTGACACCAAATACACCGGTGACACTGCACCGGTCTAACCGGTTGGCACGGATACACCGGTGCATATATCACCGGTGTAATGGGCCGAGCAATGCCCAGGCCAGGGGGAAGTCCAAAGTAGCACCGGTTACACCGGTGGTACTAATTTGAGGCATCGGTGCAAGCACCATTTCATGCACCAGAGAGCATGTCAAGTGGGCGTGAAGAAGTTTCTTCAGCACCGGTTGAACCGGTGGTGCACCAGGCAAGGCACCGGTGTAATTTCAAGACAGAAGCTTAAGATTTCTTCAGGACCGGATGAACCGGTGAAGCACCGGTGCATGGGATCGGTCTAACCGGTGATAGCCACATCAGCTGTCAGAAGGCCAACGGATAGTGTAGAGCCGTGAGTGATCGGATGCACCGGTGCCCTACCACCGCTCTATCCGGTGCTTTACGCAGAAAAGGGACAACGGCTTGTAACGGCTCTATGGACTTGGTTGGCTATATATATGCCATCCCTCGGGCATTTCAAAGTTGCTGGAGTTGCTACAAGCCTCAAACACACCCAAGAACATCTCCAAGCCATCCAAGTGCTTATTGATCATATCTTTAGTCCTTAGCACACATTTGAGAGTGTTAGTGCTAGGTTAGCTCTTTAGAGAGTGAACAAGCAAGGCTTTGTGCCTTTGTGCTGTGGTTCTTCAGTGAACCAAAAGAAGATTTCGGTGCGCCGGCCGCTTGGAGCATTGGTGGCTCGCCGGCACGTCATCGACCCTCCGACTTGGTGTGGAGCGGCAACAACATCCTTGTACGGGGGGCGTGGAGACCCCCTTTCCTTTGTAGAGAAACTCCTTAGTGGAAAACGGGATCAAGGTGACCGTGGTTGAGTCCGCAGAAGAGACTTGATTGCCGGGAAGTGATACTCTTAGTGAGTACTTCAACAACGTGGATGTAGGGGTGCCTTTGTGGCTAACCGAACCACGGGATAAACACCCGCGTCGAGAGTTTGCTTCCCTCTATCCCGCTCTTTAAGCTTCCGCATTTCATACTAGCAATTCTTGTGTGCCTTTACTTTCATAGAGTAGTCTCTTGATAGGAAAGGCTATAGGTTGCTAAAGTCTTTTGGGATAGGGGTTTCACACTAGAACAACTTTAGTTGCAATATAGATAGCATGTTTTAGTTTAATATAGTGCAATTTATGTGGAGCCATAGGTTAAGGTACAAGACTTGGAGGGCGTACTTACTGCTAACCGTTGGAGCAACGGCTACAAGACTTGGTGGCCTATATATACGCCTCACCCCGGCCATTTGAAGATTGCTGGAGTTGCTAGACATCCCACACACACCCAAGAACATCTCCAAGCCATACAAAAGCATCAAGATCATATCCTTAGCCCTTAGCACACTTTGAGAGTGTTGTGTAAAGGATTAGCTCTTCGTGAGTGAGATTGCAAGGCTTCGAGCCTTTGTGCTGTGGTTCATTAGCGAACCAAAATAAGAGCTTGGTGTGCCGGCACCTTGGAGCGTGAAGCTCGCCGACAACGTCATCGACCCTCCGACTTGGTGTAGAGCGGCGACGACATCTTTGTGCGGGGGACGTGGAGACCCCCATCCTTTGTGGAGAAGCTCCTTAGTGGAACCCGGGGCCAAGGTGACCGTGATTGTGTTCACGGAAGAGACTTGGTGGCCGAGTAGCAATACTCTTAGTGAGTGCTAAAACAACGTGGATGTAGGTGTGCCTTTGTGGCTAACCGAACCACGGGATAAACACCCGCGTCAAGAGTTTGCTATCTCCTATCCCACTCATTAAGCTTCCGCATTTCATACTAGCAATTTGTGTGCCTTTACTTTCATAGAATAGTTTCTTGATAGGAAAGGCTATAGGTTGCTAAACTCTTTTGGGATAGGGGTTTCACCCTAGAACAACCTAGTTGCACATCTAGATAGCATGTTTTAGTTTGAGTTTTGTGCAAACTAGTTGGAGCCATAGGTCAAAGTTTTTATTAGTGCCTAATTCACCCCCTCCCCCTCTTAGGCTAGAGCACCCGATCACTATCAACCCTCCTCTGACTGAGTCCGAAATCAGCCTTGACCTTCTTTTGACTCGCTTTATCTCTCGAACTGTTGCACCAACCAACTTCCGCCCAAAATCAATCTGGAAGATCTTGGAATCCTTTACAACTTTTATTTGGGCCAATCTTCAAGTTTCAATGTGAAATTCGAAGATTACGCTAGTCAAACATCATTGACCGAACTTAGCTTTATTTTCTCCTCGTACTTTCTCCTATACTAAGTAGTACTCAGCACTGGAGCCGGCATGGAGCCTCGCCGTCGGGCCTATGCCCGATTGCCATGATGCCAGGTCGTGCCCCTGCCCTCCACCCCGAGCTTATCCCCTCTGGGCGACCTCGTTCCCCTTCCCCTCCTTTCTTCTAGCTCCTGCTCGAACCGAGCCGAGCGAGCTCCGGCGCAGCTGCCCGCGCCCCAACCACCTCGGTCGCACCTCCTTCGATCCCTTGCTCCCAGGGCCTCCTCTCCAACCTCCACCGCACATCAACAAGCCAGGCCAAGCTTTTCCCTACCTGAATCGGCCCCCACTCTGGCCAGTCGCCATGGAGCCGACGGAAGCTCCTGCTCCCCGTCGACCCATCCCCTCGGGTCCTCCTCCGCCCGAATCGAGGCCGCAGTGAGCTCCGCCGTGTCGCCCTCATCGTGCCCGGCCCCTTCCCCGACCTACATCGGCCGCCCCCCTTGCCGGAACAAGCTCGCCATCACAGCTCGAGCTGCTGCTCCGCCGTCGGCCCCCTACAGACCACCTCCGACCCCAGTTCTTGCATCAAACCGGCTCTAGGTGAGCCCCTTGTGCTTCCCCATCACTCCACTGCAGCCGGCATGACCTTCCCTTGTCAAAAATCGAGCTCCTGAGCACCTCTTGTGCACTAGGTTCACGTGGGGGACCTCGTGCAACAATTGAGACAAGTGCATGGGCTTTTCTGCATTGTCATAGACTCATGTGAATAGTGTTTTAGGGACCAAATTGCTAGAAACTTTGAAAATCCATAGTAAATAGTAGAAAAATGCTCAAAATGCAAAACCAGTTTTGTTATCTTCATATTTTTATTTTCTATGTGATAGAATCATAAAATGTGCTGTTTGATAACTTTTTATGTGTAGTTTTAATTATGCAAGATAAATGCTTTTCTAGATTGTTAAATGCATAAATGGAGTTAGGAACATGAGAAAAATATAAAACCAGGTTGCTTAGCTTTGTTTTGTCATGTAGTACTTAGGAAAAATATTAAACCTGCTCTTTGGTTAAGGTTTCTGTGATGCATTGTTTTAATCATGAGTAATGCTTGTTTTAGCTTGTTTAATTAATATCTGCAGTTCCAGAAGTCTAAAAATTATGAAATTTGTGTAGTAGCTCGCTCTTTGCATGCTTAGTTCACTGTAAAAGTTTAATGTCCAGAATCTATGTGCATGTTTGTAAATCTATTTTTGTTTAGTTTGTTTTGTTAAGGCTAAATTAAATGCTTTTTGTTATCAATAAAGGTTGGTAAATTTTTGTTACACCCTTTACCAATCTCTTATCATGCCAGTTAATTTGTTGCTAAAGTACGGTTGCAAGTTAAGTGTTTGTTCTTGTTTAGCTGCTAGTTATAGGTTTTCCTTTTGTGTTGTTGCTAAAGAAATCTCTTTCTGCATGTGTATGTTTCCAGCGAGATGCTTATTTCAAATTATTTTTCACGTTCTTGCAGTAGGATCAGAACACGGTTGGCTTTTACTAAGCCTGGTTCTGGTTGCTTGTTAGTTGACTAATTTGGCTAGTTACTTATTTTACTGTGTACATGTTGAGCCTTTTCTAAACAAGTGATAGTACTTTTTGAAGGAAACATTTTGGGTTAAAATAAATTGAACCTGAATTCTTATATTACAGCACCAAAATGTTGTCTTCCAAACTTGTTTGTATGTTTGGTAAAGCTAGCTCATAACCTTCATTCATATGGATGCTCAGTCGTGACCTTATGCTTCACTTGCTTGCCCTTTTGATGTATCGTCTACTGCACTTCAATATATTCATGCATCAGCATTGGTTGCATCTCATTTATATATGCTAGATGAACATCACGTGGAGGTGAAGCACATGATGGTGGAACCGAACCACAAGACAGTGTGGTAGACGTATCCTGAAGAGAGAAGGACCAACTGGCGCAACTGAAGACCCGGCCCAAGGTCGGAAGGGCCTAAGGCCTTGTTTCTACTAACACTGACTTAGTGTTAATCCCAGGCAAGCCCCGGAGCATAACCCATATTTTCAGTATTCAATGTTTATTTAAGTATTTGTGCATTTATGTTTTTAGGAGTTGTATGAAACCTTAGTATGCATGTCTCTCCCTAGGTACCTATTAGTCTATACTACTATGCAGTTGTCATTAGCAATGCCTTGCTAAGTAGGAACTCGGTAGAAGTCGAGTGATTTCTGTCACTCACGAGATATAGGTCTTGTTACTTATGGAAAAAGTTGTTGGAAAATGAATCTATGAGGAAAGAAAATGGAGACCAGGCGGAGATGAATTTGGTTATGGATATGAAATGGATGGAAAGTAAGACTCCGCCTGTGTCGGTTAAGGACCGCACCGTTGTTGGCAGTGTTGATCGAGGATTGAACAATACTAACCACATACCGGAAGTAGGAGGTAGTCGAAACCGGTGAGCTGTGTACCGCTTTACAACGATACTTTGAATTCCGACCTGCTATGCTGGGCATGGGTGTTGGTGGGTGTTGGATAGGATGCCGCCTTTGGGTTCTCTGGGAGTTCACCGTGAGGGGCCCAACACCTGGGTTTTAGCAGGCGTGGTTCAGATGTCGTGGTAATGATGGGAACAGTTGACATGTGTGGTCCATTGTGGCTTGCATGTGTCGTGTGAGTTAGGTCCACCTTGCAAGGTTATATCGGATCGATTCGCCGTGACTCGCGGATATGAGAGCATTGATCTCTTTGTCACATCGTAGTAAGAATGGGAAAGAGAATGGAAGGATGATGATATGAATGTGATGATGTTATGGTTGGAAGCTTAATATGATATACCATGCTTGCTCTAGAGGCTTATGCAAACCTAGTTGGTATTGGTATAACAAACTTGAGCTAAAATATTGAAAGTAAGGATCCATTATTAGTAGCTTCTCAGCAAAATAACTCCAGAGCCAAAAAGCTTTGCATGTCTAGGAGTCGGCTAAGTATATACCACTAGTCGGGTAAGTCTTGCTGAGTATTAGTATACTCAGGGTTTGTTGTTACCCTATTTTTCAGGTGTAGCTGCTGCTGATTGGAGCTAACTAGGATTCACATCGGTGGGCTCGATGTCACGTCCTCACGTCTTCGTAGATACCATTATTTTCAAACTGAGTTTTTATTTAAATTCCGCTACATGATAAACTCCGATAATGTCTTTAAACTCATTTTTTTGTAAAGCTCTGCTCTGTAATTTAAGCTGAAAATTTTTGTTTGCTTGTAATCATCTGTGCTCGTCTTGGTGCGAGACTTCCAGTGTTTTTGATCCTAAACCCAACAGGCTGCCGGATTACACCATTTTAATTGCGCGGTAACTTGATTAGCGCTTAAGATGATAGTTAGCGCACTTAAGCCGGTTTAGTTTGGGCGGTTCTATCACAGTTATCCTGATGTGTTTCCACATAGAAACCATTCTTACGGATATCTCTATAACTTAGAAGGGTACGAGTTGAATCGGGATACAACAAAGCATCCTTCATCGTTATTTGTCAACCTATAGGGAGAGTAATAGTAGCTCAACCTAAACCAACTATTAACGCATCTTGACCAGCAATGGTCATAATATTTCCTTGTCTTTTCTCAAGAGTCTGGAAATATTTTATCTCTCTAAGTATAGAATTTGTGGTACACGAGTCCACAAGACATAATTCTTCCTCCTTTGAATTGTTATCAACAGACATCTATATGTAAAACAAATGTAATTTAAATATACAAGTGTAACATATAGAGAGAACATACAATATATTATATATCAAATAGCATAGTATGATACAATAATATCTATGTGACTTTGTACAGATAGACAACAAAACTAACAAGTTTGTATAATGTTAAACATTGTGAATCAAAACAACAATGTACAACTTAGATTATTGCAACAAATATTCAATCTGATATCAATTCCGGATTGAGATTACTCCAAATCTCCAAATATGTCTCTAGAACTAAAGTCTATGAGCATATTGTCCGTGGTTGGAAGATTGTCTTCCATATTAAGAGACTTGTTTCCTTGTTTATGGGCCTGCTCGGAACAACTCTCCTTTGGGGTAGCCTCAGATGTAAGATTGAAGTTTGTTTCATATCTTTTATCTCCTGCTTGCTTGCCCTCCTTTAAAGACTTTTGGTATAATGCAACCAAATGCTTTGGTGCACAGCAATCCTTAGCAAAATGCGAGAAATCACCACATCTGTGACACTTGTTGTCTTTCTTGGATCTTGCATTGTCTCTTTTCCACTTTGTGAATTAGGTCTTTGCTTTATATTGTGTTTGCATTGACCAGAGGTGTTCTTTGGAGCGGGTCCATTGAACTTTTTATTCTTAGCCTTTTTCTGTACATTGTGAACCTCAGGCAAAAGCGCTGAACCAATAGGGTGCTTATGATGATTCTTCATAAGAAGTTCATCTTGTTTTTCTGCTTGAGACAATGTATGAATAAGCTTCGAATAAATCTCGAAATTTTTAGCCCTGTATTGCTGTTGCAATACTCGATCAGATGGAAGCATAATAGAGAGTGTCTTCTCTATCTTACCTACATCCATTGGCTCTTTCTCGCAAAACTTCAATTTTAGAGCAAATTTTGTGAACAGCGTGATTGTAGTCTGCCACAGATTTAAAATCTTGGAGACGTAAATGATTCCATTCGTGATTAGCCTCAGGCCAAATGAGTTCCTTTTGCTGTTCATATCTCTCTTTAAGAGACTTCCATAATTCATGAGGATTTTCAGTCATAATGTATTCGGCTTTCAAATCTTTATGAATATAAAAACATAGTGAAGCCAAAGCAGCATAGATTTGCTTGTCTTGCACAACAGCCCCATCTTGGGGTTCCTGAATTGTAGCCAAAAGACAACGAGATGCAAGCGATATCTTGATATCAGAAGCCTATGCAGGGTAATTACTACCATCTAACGCGAGTTCATCGAACTCCTTAGTGGCCATGATCCTACGTGGACAACCATGGATTAGCTAATTTACCTTATGGTAAATTTAACATGGCAATGTTGTAATATATAGGTAAAAGAACTATATCCTATCATAGTTTTGGAATACCGTAGATTTAGACTAAAACAACAAATCATAAATGTTGAAAAATGGTAATCATTACTAAGATTTAAACCATTTACTACTATCCAAAACCTTTATTTTGGTTAAAACACGTTGTAGGTAATCATCAAGTTTTGGACCAACAAGATGTAGACCTCTCAGTAATGGGTGATTGAATCACAGCTAAGGCACAGTCTCTAGGCAGAATAATTCATACATGAATTAAATGCAGCCAATGCCTTAGTCTCCATTGCCTTGTGTTCATTAACCAAAATAAACAAGATATATTGTATGTAAATTATGATCCTAGTGTAATTATACAATTTCTAGGATAACCTTGTTAGATATTATCTAAATTGCTTGCTAATTTAGCATGTATGTGGTGCAAAAGTGGTTCTAGGAGCACCAACATATTCAATTCTATGATATAATAGTCAATTTTAACAAGTACAAAGTGCGAAATCAGTGGGGATTATTTGCACTAATATATACAAAAAACAAACAAAATAATTTGTGTATAGTACAAAAAATAAAATATGATCGCACAAACAATACTCTCATAGAAAATACAATTTCAATGTATATATAAACTTGGGTTCAAACCACAAATATATACAGCAGTACAGAGCAACAATATACAATACAATTAAGCAAATTGTTCTCACAAGAAAAGAAATTGGCTAAGTCATATGCTAATTAAATTAATACTGCTGTAAATGGAAATAAATGAAAAAAAGAAAAAAATAGAAAATAGAGGGAGGTCGGGCGCTCGGGCTGGTCTGGGTGGCGCGCGGCCCAAACTGCCCGGCCGCCAGGCGCGCGGCCCAGCCAGGCCCGTGGCCAGGCGCATGGCCTAGCCGGCCTAGCGGCCAGGCGCGCGGCCCAGCCCAATGCGCCGCCAGCCTCTATATAAGGGTGATGGTTAGGGTTTGGGAACCCTAACCGCCCCCTGACCCCAGCCGCTGCCGCCAGGTATGGCCGCAGCCGCCGCCGCTCGGTCGCCGGACCGCCACCACCGCCGCCGCCAGTCACCGGACCGCCGCCTTCCAGCCGTTGCCGCCGCTCTCTGCTGCCGTAGCCGCATTTCCATTCCCCGCCCTCCTTTCCCTCTCATGGCGGGCACGATCCCGGCCATGGAGGCCGGCCGACGGAGGAGACCAGCCCCGACCCCAGCGAGCTTCGGTCCAAGGACCGATGCTGAAAGCCGGGTCGCGGAGGATTCGCCCCCACCGGCCAGTCCGGCGCGGTTCCGGAGCTGGTAACCGCCTCCCCGAAGTCTAGCAGGAGGCAAATCCGGTGCCGAGGACACTCCCTGGCGGAAGGATTGTGATGGAACCGCCAAATTAAAACTCTAATTAAGCGTAATGACCGTCATTTGAACACATCGGGGCGCATTTGCTTAACTGCTTAATTTGGCGGTCCTTTCTCAACCCATAGCCCGATCAAAATAACACCGGTAGTCCCACGCGAAGGTGGGCGAAGATGGTACAAACATGACAAAAACTTGAAAAATACAAAGAGGTGACATACGATAATAATTAACGAGTTTTACAAACTGGGTTCGAATACACAAATAGTGAACATACTTTACATAAACTAAATAATTTACAACTTTACAATGGAGTAGCCAAATTTCAAACGGAAAAGAACCTAGAACTATACTAGTGTTCTGCCCCTACACCACCGGTCAGACCGGTTAGGCCAACCGGTCAGACCGGTCTGCATGGATCCCACCGAGACTACCGGTCAGACCGGTCCACAGACAACTACGTAGTCTAGGGGGTCTCGCTCCACCACTTCCCACCCCTCTGCATCACGGCGGATAAATTTGACACAACAGGGGCTGAAATCCACGTCCTGGTGTCCTGTAACAAAAATTGGTGGCAACAAACCCTGAGCAACTAATACTCAGTAAGACTTATCCGACCAGTGGGTATAAGTTAGCCCACATATCTAGACATACAAGGCTTTTGGCTGGTGGTTATTTTGCAGAAGAGCGACTAAAGTAATTCCTTACTTTCAGTATTTTAGCCCCAGATTCTATACAAATTAACTCTATTCTAATATTTGCATGAACCAACTATAGCAAACATGGTGGTGAAATCAACAATAATTCAAGGTGTTCATCATCATATGTATATAAATATAATCATCATCTCATCATAATACTACGATGCGACGCAGTGATCAAGGTGCTCATATCCGAGAGCGACAGAGGGCGAATCGATAAGATTTAACCTTGCAAGGTGGACCTAACCAACACGGCACGTATTTGCCCCGTCAGACTATACATGCCAACCATTCCCCTCCCCGCCTCGAACTACAGGAACCAGCCCAACGACATATGGTCAGCCGAGCTCAACGTGAGACCACCAAAAGTAAACAATGCATCCCCATTTCTCCGCGACTACTCGACTACCCCAGGAGTTGGGTCCGGGTTCCTGTACTTTCGAAGCAAGGCAGTACTCGGCTTACCGGTTTCGACTCCCTCCTACTCCCGGCATGCGGTTAGTCGAGTATGGTCCTTAACCGACTCAGACGGGACTAAGACACCCAGAAACCCTGTCCTGCTGCCATACCTATGTATCCTCATCATTCCCATTCAGTCTCAATTCTCCATTTCATTACATATCAAATTCAACAACTCATATACTAAAATAGTAATATATCTTGTATCTCGCGAGTAACCGGAAATTACTCGACTTCTAATCATCATGTTTCTCGCGAGTGACCAGAGATCACTCGTCTTCTACCGAGAACCATTAAGCATAGCACTTCTATCGTTCTATACATACTAGTATAACTCAAGGGAACCTAGGGATCATGCAACTAGGGTTCCAATTCAACTCCTGAAATGTAATGCACAAGTAATAGAAACATATATAGAGGTCATAATTTAAAATAATAGGACATGCACCGGGGCTTGCCTTGAGTCTGCTACTCCGTGCTAGGGTGAGATGGGCCTTGGGCCGACTCCCCACGGACCTCCTGCTGCGGGGCTTTCCCCTGCGGCTCCTGTGGCTCCGCAACCACCTCGTATACAATCTCCTCTGCCGCGGCTGCTACACGTGTGCATATGCATATGATATGAGAGAATGAATGTATGATTTGCAAAAATTATAAGTAATCAATAACCAAATTTGTTTTCATTTATTTGCACTAACTATCCCTTACTAAACCCTCTCAGCCACTGCCACACCGGTCAGACCGGTATACCAAACCGGTCAGACCGGTCTGGCCTGTCTGCGACTCAAGACCAAAAATCCGGTGTATCCGGACACCTACTCGGAGTATCTGGACTCCCAAGTCCGGAGTTTCCGGGCCTAAACCCGGAATGTCTAGACCACCACAAACCCGGAGTATCCGAAACAATGGCCGGACTGTCCGGACCCCTGCCGGTCAGACCGGTCCTGCCCAGATCAAACCTAGAATCCTTGGAGCGGCAAAAATAGCCCACTAATTCCAATATCCTTCGAGCAACTAGTTCAAGTATACCTTTAGAGGTTTTTGACTAGAGGGAACCACCTAAAAACATCTAGAGCTAGAGATCGACCATCACAAGCTAAAATACCTTGGGTGAGTGTTTCCCCCGCGAAGAACTTGGATCCTCAGCTCCCCAGGGAGGGAATCATGAAGAGGAAGCTCCCCCACGCCGGTTCGATCCTTCCTTGGCCTTGGGAATCAAAGGAAAGGGAGGATTTGGGGAGTTTAGGGCTTGGGGTGAGAGGGGAGGGAGAGGGAGCTAGGGTTCGAGTTTTTTTCTGGTGAGGGTGAGTGAGTTGGAGAGAGAGAGAGGAGTGGTTTAAATGATGTGGGCCCAAAACCCACAAAACAGGTTCAACCGGTCAGACCGGTCGCCCCAACCGGTTAGACCGGTCCGACTGAACTGAGCCAACAAAATTTGATCAGTGAGTTTTATCGTTTAGGTTTTTCTCAAAACTAATGTCTGGGCTTAGTCTTAATTATAGGTGATTAATACCTGGGGTGTTACAAGGATGTCCTTGTGTGGCCGATTGGTCGCCGCGTCGGCGTAGGAGAAGCCACGGGGCAGCGGGGCGCGCGGGCGGGAGTACGACGTCGAGGACATAGGCGAGTCCCGGGGGCCAAGCCTCCACCTCGGTGCTGCTGTTGGAGACCAGAAGTGCGCCGCGGCGTCTAGCCATGGTGCCACCGCCTCCGTTCCATGCTGCAGCGACCTCGGGTGGCACTGGCGGCAGCATCATCGTCGACGGCGACGGCCTCTGTAGGGCGGACGGATGAGGTGTTGGTGGCCTCGACAGCGACGACGGTGGGGTGCCCAGGCGCCTGACGAACATGGCAGCGTCATGGGTCGGGCAGGCGCCTAGAGCGAACTGCAGCGACGGTGATCGGCAATGAACGACGGCCGCCAGAGTTCGTGCGCACTCCGTTGAAATGGCGGAGCGGCGCACGGCGATCGTTGATGTCGCAGAGGGCACAGCGGACGGCGCTCTGCAGCATGGAGCATGGAGGACGACCAAGGGCATTGCTGCGGGCGATGGCCGACTCGAAGGCATCGGTGATGGTGTCAACCATCGCGTTCATGGAGGGAGCAGTGGGGTTCGCCATCGTTGGTTACCTTGCAAAAGTCTGGCGAGGTCTCCGGTGAGTACTCCGGCGAGTCTCACAAACTTATTCCGGCGAGTCCCTGTGTTCTTCTTTCTCTGTCTTTGCCTACCAGCATCAGTGGTGTGCGTGCGTGATAACGTGTCTGTTGGAGTAATGGGCTTGGCCCATTCATTCTAAAAATTAAAAGAATTTAAAGCCCACTATTAATGCTAGGGAATCAATGCTTAATTCCGTACCGGGAATTGAGGAGGATCTCAACCGACTTAAAAGGTGGACTTCGTGTACACCACTTGTGAAGCCGGTAAGAGGAGGACGGTGAACCACACGCGCGCGCGCGCTCGCTCGCCTCGCCGAGCCGGGCCGGGCCGTGGCCGTGGCCGTGGCCGAGGCCGAGGGCGAGGCCGAGACGAGGCGCGGCGCGGCGCGGCCGGCCGGCCGGGCGGGCGGTGCGGTGCGGTGCACATGCGCGTGCGCGTGCGCGGCCGGACGTGACGTGCAGGTGCAGTGCGGTGCGGTGCGGTGCGGCGTGGCGCGGTGCGATGTGATGGCTATTTTGCCGCTGACAGCAATTAATCGTGCGATTAAACGTGCAATTAAATCTGTAATTAATGGCCATAACCGCATCACCTAAATGACTCTGATGGTGTCCAGGTTCAACGATCCTGACCACCTGAGTCACTATATAAAGAGTGCCATTCCCCTCATCCATTCTGCACCAGAGCACTGAGGCAACTCGGCTCCTCTCTTCTCCCTCTCCAGTTGCAACAACTGAGTTCCCCAACGCTAATTTCTGCGCGCACAGAATTAGCGTGAGCAGGCCTCCGAAACCTTGCTCGCCTTGAGATCCTGCACGGGATAGGCGGGCAATCAGGTTTTTGGGTAATGCTTTAGCGTGACTGCTCAAAAATACTAAGGCTTTGCCCGATTGTACGACTACTTCCTGGTGGACGAGCCGAACGACTACGTCGACTACATTCTGGTGGACGAACGACTACGTCGACTACATCTTGGTGACCGTTCGCGGGACTGCACTGCGAACTTCTTCCTGCACCGATTTAGTTCGACTACTTCGACTGAGGCCAACCGAGTAGATGTCTACTCCAGTTGGTAACAGCGCAGCCAATGCCTCCGGCAACGGCCCCGCTTCAGGGTACTCCCTGAAACTTTGGTTATTTATATTGTTTATGCTTATATGTGTGATAAGTATAAACATGTTCACATGTTTTATTTTACTCCTTAAAGTCATAGAAATATTGTTAGTTTATACATTTAATTTTGGAATTAAAATATACCGAAAATTGCCTAGATATCTAACAATCCAAAAACCTGAATGTGTTAATAGGCTTTCGGTATCTAGCTTTGCTGCATCAATCAAACCATCACCTTTTGATGGTTCAAATTACAAACGTTGGCAAGAGCGGCTTATACTGTGGTTAACACTATCGAGAGTGATCCATGTGAAAGAGGGTAAGCCTGATCAATTCTCTCCAGAGGAAGGGAGTGCGTTCGATGAGGCTGATATCCTCTTTCGAGGCTTGATCATTAGTGTTCTCAGTGATAACCTGGTGGATTCTTATATCCGGCTGCCAACTGGCAAAGCATTGTGGGATGCTCTTGAGGCTCAATATGGAGTATCTGACGCCGGGAGTGAGTTGTATATCATGGAGCAGTTCCTTGAGTACAGGATGGTCGAAGACCGTTCTGTAGTGGAACAGGCTCATGAAATACATACTCTGGCAAAAGATCTCAAAAATTGCAGCAAAGAGTCCCCATGTGTGTTACCCAATAAGTTTGTGGCTGTAGGTATAATCTCTAAGCTGCCACCTTCTTGGAGGGACTTTGCTACTTCTCTAAAACACAAGAGACAAGAGTTCACAATAGATGGACTCATAGGGACTCTTGATGTTGAGGAGAAGGCGAGAGCAAAGGACATACGTGGGAAAGGAGTTGTTGGTGCTTCAAGTGCCAATCTTGTTCAGAAGAACAACTCCCACAAGAACAAGAAAAAGCCACCGCAGAACCAACGAAAGACTAAGAAGACAACCACTTTTAAGAAGAAGAAGAAGACGGGAGCTTGCTATGTGTGCGCTAGTACGGATCACTTTGCTGCAAAGTGTCCGAACCGCAAAGGCAACGACTCCGCCAACATGGTTATTAGCGAGCCTGGAGGAACATCGGGGTACGGTAATTTATTACCTACTGTTCTTTTAGTCTTTGGTTCACCCGAGTGGTGGGTTGACACTGGTGCTAATATTCATGTTTGTGCTGATGCTTCTTTGTTCTCTTCTTACCAGACCGGCGGGACTTCCTCCTTGCTGATGGGGAACGGATCACATGCGCGTGTTCTTGGTGTTGGTACGGTAAATCTGAAGTTTACTTCGGGGAAGACCGTGCAGCTGAAGAACGTACAGCATGTCCCCACCATCAAGAAGAATTTAGTCAGCGGCTCTCTACTGTGTAGAGATGGTTTCAAATTAGTCTTTGAGTCCAATAAATGTATCTTGTCTAAGTTTGGTACTTTTGTTGGAAAAGGTTATGAAAGCGGAGGCTTGTTCCGTCTTTCTTTGTCAGATGTTTGTAATAAAATTGCATACAATGTTATTAACGTTGATGAAACAAATGTTTGGCATTCGAGGCTTTGTCACGTTAATTTTGGTTGTATGATGCGCTTAGCTAATTTGAGCTTAATTCCAAAGTTCACTTTTGTCAAAAATTCTAAGTGTCATGTATGTGTTGAATCAAAACAAACTCGTAAGCCTCATAAGACCGCGGAGGCAAGGAGCTTGGCACCCTTAGAATTAATTCATTCCGATTTGTGCGAAATGAATGGAGTGTTGACAAAAGGTGGTAAAAAATATTTCATGACTTTGATTGATGATAGTACTAGATTTTGTTACATCTATTTGTTGAAGTCAAAAGATGAAGCTTTATACTACTTTAAAATCTATAAAGCTGAAGTAGAAAACCAACTTGAGAGAAAGATCAAAAGAGTTAGGTCAGATCGTGGTGGCGAGTATTTCTCAAATTTATTTACTTTATTCTGCGAGGAACATGGTATTATTCATGAGAGGACGCCTCCCTATTCACCTCAGTCAAATGGGGTTGCCGAAAGAAAGAACCGCACTCTAACGGATTTGGTTAACGCCATGTTAGATACAGCGGGGCTTTCCAAGGAATGGTGGGGTGAGGCTATATTGACTGCATGTCATGTCCTAAATCGTGTTCCTACAAAGAATAAAGAGATAACTCCATTCGAGGAATGGGAGAAGAAAAGGCCAACACTGTCATACTTACGTACATGGGGTTGTTTGGCAAAAGTGAGTGTGCCAATAACCAAGAAACGTAAGCTTGGACCTAAAACTGTGGATTGTATCTTTCTAGGTTATGCTATTCACAGCGTTGGATATAGATTTTTAATAGTGAAATCTGGAGTACCTGACATGCATGTTGGTACTATAATGGAGTCCAGAGATGCTACATTTTTTGAAAACATTTTTCCCATGAGAGATGAAACAAGTTCATCTAGACAAGAGTTCATCGAGGATGATGGCTCTGCTGAGCCGATAGAACACAATGAACATACACTTGTAGAAAATCCTGAGGAGAATAACAATGATGCTCCGAGAAAGAGCAAGAGACAAAGGACTGTAAAGTCTTTTGGTGATGATTTCATTGTATACCTCATAGATGATACACCCAGAACCATTGAAGAGGCATATTCATCTCCTGATGCTGACTATTGGAAGGAAGCAGTAAGGAGTGAGATGGATTCTATTATGTCTAATGGAACCTGTGAGGTCGTTGAACGTCCTTATGGATGTAAACCGGTTGGATGCAAGTGGGTGTTCAAGAAAAAGCTTAGGCCAGATGGTACTATTGAAAAGTACAAGGCTAGGCTTGTGGCCAAGGGTTATACTCAAAAAGAAGGAGAAGATTTCTTTGACACTTATTCACCAGTTGCCCGATTGACCACAATTCGGGTGTTACTTTCCCTGGCAGCCTCTTATGGTCTTCTCGTTCATCAGATGGACGTTAAGACGGCTTTCCTCAATGGAGAGTTAGAAGAGGAGATCTATATGGATCAGCCGGATGGGTTTGTATCAAAGGGTCAAGAAGGAATGGTTTGTAAGTTGTTAAAATCTTTATATGGTCTCAAGCAAGCGCCTAAGCAGTGGCATGAAAAGTTTGATAGAACTTTGTCCTCTGCCGGCTTTGTTGTGAACGAAGCTGACAGATGTGTGTACTATCACTATGGTGGGGCTGAAGGAGTGATTTTGTGCTTGTATGTGGATGACATACTGATCTTTGGCACTAGCCTTAATGTGATTAAGGAAGTCAAAGAGTTTTTATCTCAAAATTTTGAGATGAAGGATCTGGGAGAAGCTGATGTTATCCTTAATATAAAACTGGTAAAAGAGATCAATGTTGGGGTGATTCTTACACAGTCTCACTATGTGGAGAAGGTGTTAAGTCGCTTTGGTTATAGCGACTATAAACCTGTCTCAACACCATATGATGCCAGTTTAATTCTTAGAAAGAACAAAAGGATAATGCGAGATCAGCTGAGATATTCTCAGATCATTGGTTCATTAATGTATTTAGCGAGCGCTACAAGACCTGACATCTCGTTTGCTGTAAGCAAACTGAGCCGGTTTGTTTCAAACCCGGGAGATGATCATTGGAAGGCTCTTGAAAGAGTAATGCGCTATCTGAAGGGGACAATGAACTATGGAATTCACTACACCGGGTACCCAAGGGTACTAGAAGGGTATAGTGATTCAAATTGGATTTCTGATGCTGATGAGATAAAGGCCACAAGTGGATATGTGTTTACACTTGGTGGTGGAGCTGTTTCCTGGAAGTCTTGCAAGCAGACCATCTTAACGAGGTCAACTATGGAAGCAGAACTCACAGCATTAGATACCGCCACTGTTGAGGCTGAGTGGCTTCGTGAGCTCCTTATGGACTTGCCGATAGTTGAAAAACCGTTACCGGCAATCCTAATGAACTGTGACAATCAAACGGTAATTGTCAAGGTGAATAGTTCTAAGGATAACATGAAGTCATCTAGACATGTGAAAAGGCGGTTGAAATCTGTCAGAAAATTGAGAAACTCCGGAGTTATAGCCCTGGACTATGTTCAGACGGCTAAAAATCTGGCAGATCAGTTTACAAAGGGTCTTTCACGAAATGTGATAGACAATGCATCTATGGAATTGGGCTTGAGACCCACGTGAGTCATTCTATAGTGAAAACATGTCCTATGTGATCGTAGATCCCGTGAATTAGGATGGTGAAACAAACTAAAGTCTGACTGTGAGAAGAGAACCTTTGTGAAAAGGGCTCATTCCGTGTATAAGGTGCATTTCTCTTCTAATTTGTATGGCAGGTTGGTCTATACCTTAATGTGTGCCAGGTGGTTTCTTTTAAACAAATGAGTTGTTTTCTTGAAACAAAGATGTTGTCCTACAGAACATCTGAAAGGAACACACCTATATGAGTTTGACCACTGGTCATGGTCTATGAGAATTGGGTATTCTCTAGAAACTCATGAAGGGCCTGGAGTATGACTTATAAGCTCCAAACCGCGGGGATGCTTATGCAGCCTAGTACCAGTGTAGGGCTCTGGTCAAACTTGTTTGCACAAAACTGGCAATTCAAGGCATAGTCCATTGCACAGTTGTGAATAAGTGTAGCCTTTGTCCTAGATGGAAGTTCAACTTAACAGTCTCTGTCGAATACTGGTATATCAATGAGGGAATGAGGGTATTTCTAGTGTGGCTTGAATTTCTTGGTGGGGATTGTTGGAGTAATGGGCTTGGCCCATTCATTCTAAAAATTAAAAGAATTTAAAGCCCACTATTAATGCTAGGGAATCAATGCTTAATTCCGTACCGGGAATTGAGGAGGATCTCAACCGACTTAAAAGGTGGACTTCGTGTACACCACTTGTGAAGCCGGTAAGAGGAGGACGGTGAACCACACGCGCGCGCGCTCGCTCGCCTCGCCGAGCCGGGCCGGGCCGGGCCGGGCCGTGCCGTGGCCGTGGCCGAGGCCGAGACGAGGCGCGGCGCGGCGCGGCCGGCCGGCCGGCCGGGCGGGCGGTGCGCGTGCGCGTGCGCGTGCGCGTGCGCGGCCGGACGTAACGTGCAGGTGCAGTGCGGTGCGGCGCGGTGCGATGTGATGGCTATTTTGCCGTTGACAGCAATTAATCGTGCGATTAAACGTGCAATTAAATCTGTAATTAATGGCCATAACCGCATCACCTAAATGACTCTGATGGTGTCCAGGTTCAACGATCCTGAGCACCTGAGTCACTATATAAGGAGTGCCATTCCCCTCATCCATTCTGCACCAGAGCACTGAGGCAACTCGGCTCCTCTCTTCTCCCTCTCCAGTTGCAACAACTGAGTTCCCCAACGCTAATTTCTGCGCGCACAGAATTAGCGTGAGCAGGCCTCCGAAACCTTGCTCGCCTTGAGATCCTGCACGGGATAGGCGGGCAATCAGGTTTTTGGGTAACGCTTTAGCGTGACTGCTCAAAAATACTAAGGCTTTGCCCGATTGTACTACTACTTCCTAGTGGACGAGCCGAACGACTACGTCGACTACATTCTGGTGGCCGAACGACTACGTCGACTACATCTTGGTGACCGTTCGCGGGACTGCACTGCGAACTTCTTCCTGCACCGATTTAGTTCGACTACTTCGACTGAGGCCAACCGAGTAGATGTCTACTCCAGTTGGTAACAGCGCAGCCAATGCCTCCGGCAACGGCCCCGCTTCAGGGTACTCCCTGAAACTTTGGTTATTTATATTGTTTATGCTTATATGTGTGATAAGTATAAACATGTTCACATGTTTTATTTTACTCCTTAAAGTCATAGAAATATTGTTAGTTTATACATTTAATTTTGGAATTAAAATATACCGAAAATTACCTAGATATCTAACAGTGTCTTGAGTAAAAATGGATGTAAACTGATGAACAGTAGATATATTTATACAATGGGGATGGGGCGGTTGCCTCATGCGAAAGGGTCAGAAGGCCCGAAGGGTCTAATGCCCAAAAGGTGCCGGTTGGCACTAAAAGGTGCCTATTCCTAAGACTACTGTACAAGTGTCTTTAGCAGTTGCTAATGACATCATTAATCTAATTGATCACTATTAATTAATCCTAACATGCACAACATAAACTCTATGTTAAAATTGCTTTTTTTTAAATATGTTAAAATTGCTTTTTTATTAGAAGGAGATTTGCTTTCTTGCTCCAGTGCTAAACAGATCCTCAACACACAAGCACAGACAAAACTAACGTTACAGATAAAAGAGTGCATTACATGCTACTAACATATACTACTCACAGCCTCGCTCCTTTTTCGGTACTCGTCCTGAACAGTAAAGGGCCACTACGCAACGAAAAGCCGGTGCCCTTGTGCCGTGGGTTAGCCCTACAGTGCCGCGGCCTTTGCCTGCCGATCTGCCCTAAAGCCCCCGCCTTGTCCACCTAATCTACACCCTTTCCGCTCAAAAGCATCCATTGATCCATGCACCACCACGCATGCATGCCTTCCGTAAATTACTAACGCATGCATTTTGGCACTAGCATCCAAAGAGATCGGCCGATCCTACACAGCGTGATCCAGACTGATCGATCGATCGCCAGCAAAAATATTTTCTTTTCTCTTTGCATTCAGTTCAGATGGAGAGTACTTTCTCTATCATTGGGCGCTACTACTATTTTCTTTGATAATTTTCTTAATCAGCAAGGATATCCAAAGTCCTATCTATGCATTTGTACTTAGCTAGGACGACGCATCTCCAAGAATATTTGCTGTTCCTACGTGGATATATAGTAGTATATGGTTGGATAAGTTCTGATTAAGACATCACCTGAAGGTACAGAAATGAAAAGGGCAGCCATTTTTAGCCCCACTATCTGCTGGTTTCTGAACTGAACCTATTGTCAGTCAGTCTCTGAATTTCCATGTATATAAAATGGTGCGTCACCTATAATGAATCATTTCTGGATCATAATCTGCTCGATTTCTAAAAAGTTATCATGTGATATGATGACATGATCCATACATATGCATTTGACAGTACGCGTACAACAACATTGTACTAGGCGCTAGCAATCATGGATGCATATTGGGTGCAGTGTGCCAGGAAGAGGGGAGACAGGGCACAGACAGGCCCTGGTGTGCCCCAGCTGGGATCGCCATTGTTTAGCTGCACCAGATCCAGCTTTGCGTCTTCCCAGTTTGTTTAGCAACCAGGTAATCAAACTTAGTGGCGTCCACTTTGTTGTACATGTTAGTTTTATCGCCCCCTCGATCCGTCTTGGATTCTGTTCATACGGTGGTTTGTTTTTTTCAGGCACAGCGAAATCTGTCCAGCACTTTTCCTAGCAAAGAAAGCGATCATGGCGTGCCGTATTTGTTGCTGCTGCTTTAGTACTTTTTTGTTCTGATTGATTGATATATATAAGTACATATAACTGTGCATTAGATTTACTTATAAATACATATAATTGCTTTAGAGCAACTCTAAGAGCTTCTTCAAAATAAGTTGGTTAGTTAAAAATAGCAAAATAGGGTTAAAAATGGGATCCAACGGCCTCTCCAAATGCCTCCCATCGCTATCTGACTCCGTATGGAGCCCCCTCTGCTCGTCATTTGTTCAGAGTCGTCCCATCCGCTCGCTACTCTGCCCCGCGCCCCTCGCCCGCGTCCTCGGCTGCTGCGCCCCTCGGCGGCCGCCCTCTGCGGCGGCCCTCCCGCGGCAGCGGCGCCCCTCGACGGTGGCGGCATTCCGCGGCGGCCCGCCCGCGGCGGCGGCGTCCCTCCGCAACGGCGGCCCACTGCGGCGGCGCCCCTCGGCGGTGGTAGCCTCCGAACGGCGTCGAGTTCGGCCTTAAGCTCCACTTACGGCGCGACGTCGAGGTGGGTTGCTGTGTCGAGCTCCGCTTGCAGCGCGGCGTCAAGCTCGGTCGCGGCGTCGAGCTTTGCCTGCGGCGCGGCGTCGGGCTCCGCCTGCGGCGCGGCGTTGAGCTCCGCCGCGAGCTTGCGGCGTCCAGCTCAGTCTCGGCGTCGAGCTCTGCCACGAGCCCGCGATGCCCGCCTCCACCACACTGAACACGTGGGGCCTACTCACCATCTCCTCACGCAGTGCTGGCCAACGAGCTCGCCTCGAGGTTGGGCATGGCGTGGCGGCCTTGTGCGGCGGGATCGACCGGGACAGCCATCCATGCCCTATCCTTGATGCAAGCCGGCCTCCGGGAACGGGGCGACGCCATGACCGTGCCGTCCGCGACGTGGAAGCGGAGAGGATGCGGCTGGAGTGCGTCGTGACGGCCAACCTCGCCCACCGTGGCCACCTGCAGCTCGACGTCAAGTTCGGCCGAGTTGTCGAGCTCCGCCAGTGCGCGGTGTCAAGCAGGGCAGGGACGGAGTATGTAGAGTTTAGATAAGAGAGGCTGTTGGTTGCCCATCCTTGTAAAAGCTAAATGGCTAGCAAAATGGCTAGCTAAACATGCATTTGGCTAGTCACATTTAACTAAGCTGTTGGAGATGCTCTTTGTATCTATCTATACTACGAGTCTGCATGGATGTATGAAGCTGCTAGTAGGTCATTCAAGACTTTCATGAAGATGTTGAGGACGCTTGCTAGCTATCGGTTGGCCCCACATCTGACTCGTGAATTATTAGTATGATCTGCTCCTTTTATTGTACTTGCTTTGGCTGATTTCCTTGTCCGCGCTTTCTGGAGCGGCAACTGATCAATCAATAATGTAGATCCAGTCACAGCATTGCTTAATGTTCTTCTTGCCTCTCACAGTCTGACTCTGTCGATTCATGGGCGAAAGGATTTGGTCATATTTTACAAGAGATACTTATTTATAAATCTGATCATATTATAGCTCGCCAAGAAATACTTAATCCTACGATAAGAAAAAAAAGTGCCTAATCACGAGGAGTCGAGGATCCTCTAGAATCTGTAGGGATGAAAGCGGGAACGGGAAATCCCGCACCGACCGACACCGTATACCGAATATACCGATCGTATTCCGTTTTTGCAGGAAAAACAGGAACAGAAAACAGGAAAAAATATAGGAGCAGGAACAGGACCGAAATCAGGAAGAGGGTATTTCCGATCGTATTCGCAAATCCCGTATATACACAGGAAAATTCCCGCGGTATTTCCCGAATTTATACAGACCAAACTTAGTATTCAGCCCATGATCCATTACCAGCTCGGCCACCCACCCTTCCACCCCGCGTCCAGCGGCCCACGGCCCATCTCCACCATCGAACCCTAATCCCCACCCGACTACCCGAGACCCCAGCCCCCTTCCTCTCGCGTCTCGCATCTCGGTCTCTCCGCTTGCCTGATGCCGCCGCCTCCCTAGCTACCTCTTGGCTCGACCTCGACTGCTAGGTCGCCTTCGCTGGCCATTGACGCGCCCGCCGCCCCTGTGCGGCCGCGCCAAAGCATTCTAGTTCTGTTGCTTGCCTGCTCAGCGGTAGACCCTCCCTCCCTCATTGCTCGGCGGCCAGGCACCTCGCAGCCCGCGCCCAGGAAGGTGGGCGGACAGGCCGGAGCCGCTCGAGGCTGCAGGCGGGTCGCCGGCTGCTTGCCGCAGGCCTGCAACTGCACTGCTGCAGTGACCGCCGACCAGGGAGGTGCAGATGCTTGGCGTGTGGTGTGTGGACATGTGGTGCCGTTGTCACGCAGATTTGCCATGTGGTCATATTTGTTTTCATGAGCAGATGCTTCTTTGAACCGAATAGTGCATTGATCAACTAATCTATATGCTGTTGTATATTCTCATGTACTCATCTATGTATTGTGCTAGTATTATTGATGTACGAGTTTTATTGTGCCGAATATTTGAAATGGTTACATGGTTTGTTATTCCCGTTTTGAATTATCGATTTCCGATCGTTACCGGCATATTCCTGATCGAAATGTTTCACTTTTGATATATCGTGTAACCGATTTCATTTTCCCGACCGGTTTTTCCGTTCCCACTCCCGTTCCTGAATTAAAAATGCAGTAACGGAAATGGTTAGAGTGTTTTCCCGATGGTTCCCGACCGTTTTTTCATCAATCTGTTAGAAAGTAGACGGAAGGAATGCACGTCGCTCGCGCTACAGAGTTTGTGGTTGTTGCCTAAAGGTACGGGAAGGGAGCAACCACCCGAGTGGGCCGCTTTTGTTGTTGCTGGACCATTAAATTGCCCACGCGATGCATATTAACGAGCCGAGCTGGAGTTTGGGCCAAATCGGATGGCAAAGGATCGAGGAGATAGCTCACGGGCTGCAATTTCATGCGAAAGAGATTGAGAGATCAGACATAGTCGGTCTGGATTTAATTTCCTACCTCCGTTCTAGAATATTTTTTAAAATTTTCCAAATTAAACTTTTTAAACTTTGATCGTGGACGGTAAAAAAATATAAAGATTGACAACATAAAGATGATGTTATTTTATTTGTAATGAAACCAACTATCCTAGCATGTAAGCTTTTCCATTTAAAAGTAATTAGTTTTGGATATATATATTATTGGTTAAAGATCAAAATGTTTGACTTTGACCAAATATAAAAGTTGTTATATTTTGAGACGGATGTACCAGATAAATTGATTTTGAAAATTGTAGGAAAGGTATTAGTTTTGACCAAATATGAATATATTTCGAATTTGAGTAAATTTGATGTTGGATAGGTCTAAGATTTGTTCTCTTTCATATATTGTTATATATTTTGGATATTCTTGCCTTTTGTTCTTTTTCCTTATTTATTTTTCTCTTCTTCTTTTTTCATTTTCTTTTCAATATCAAATTCGATTTAATTTTTAGTTCATTTTTTCTGTTTTTTTCTCTTTTCTATTCTTTTCTTCTCATTTTCCTCCTGTTTCCATTGGTACTAATTTTCTTTATCTTTCTTTGCATTGCGACATGTCCATCATGTGTACATATTTTATTTGCTTGTTAGATTGACTTGTTGGCCATGTGGGCATGTTTCCTATTTATTATTCAGTAGTTTGTGTAAATAGTGATATATTTTATTGTTTTACTTTTTCTAGATCAAAAGGTCCATAGCTATTTTCAATATCAGTGTATTTTCTTCTATTTCTATTAATTTTCAACCTGTTATATTTTTTAAGAGAATTTCAAATTATCTGAGGGTCGAGAAACAATAGGTCCATAGCTATATTTTTGCGGGTGCTTCAAGCCTACTTAGCAAGTTAGAGACTAGGCTAAATCCGAGAATATACTAAGGCTAGGAACAAAAAGAGTATGGCCAAAAAGAGAAATATAATAAAGGGTAAAAGAGAAAAAATAATATGACTGGTGGGACCCACTTGATCACGTGGCTGTGGTACTCACTTGTCCATGTCTTTTTCTTAAAGGCTAACACAAGCCTTTTTTTAAAGAAAAAATATATCTGTGACAAATCAAATTGTCATAAACTTGTGACATTTTTATTCCTAGCTTTTTTCTCTTTAAACGCCAGTAGCGCATATCTTGAGGAAAAGAACGGGCTCGGCGCAGGATAATGTTGAAGTGGGTCAAGACTGTTTTTTTTATTGTGGTTTGAGCAGTTAACGGGTCGTAACCATCTCCAAGAGTTTCCAATTTTCTCTTCCCAAAATCTGTTGTTTGCCAACTCTCCAAATAAGTTTGGGGAGGTAAAAAAGAGTCCATCTCCAATAATTTCTTATTTTTACTCCTAAAAATGAGAAGTTTTATCCTCATCGCCTGCTCGTCCTCATCTCCTTCTGGTGCAAATTTATCTAGCTCCACTTGGCAGCGGTACCACGCATCGCCCAAGCCCGTGCGCGCGTGACGTTCCTGTTGCGGAGGCGGGGAAGGAGTGATTGGGAGGATATTGGGAGGAGCAATGGTGTGCTTATTTTTAGACATAGGAGAGGGAGATTTACCAATTGTTAGGAGATGAAGAATTAACATTGGGGACTATTGGAGAGGTTTTTTTTTCCTCTTTTTCCAAAAAAACAAAGATGGGGAAATAGGATTAGGAACTCTTGGAGATGCAAAGCAAGTTAATTAGAGGGTAGGCTAGATCGTAGAATAGACTTAGCCTATAGAAACAAAAGAGTCTGGCTAAAAAGAGAAATATAAAGGGTAAACCAGAAAAAAATATGACTGGTGGGACCCACTTGACCACGTGGATGTGGTACCCACTTGTCCATGTCTTTTTTTAAAGGCTAACACAAGGGGGAAAAAAATTGGGTGCCGATGGTCCTCACCCGGCATCGTGCGGACGCCCAATCAAATTATGATGATGATGATGCGTGTACAGGCTTGAACCAGCTCGCCCACCTCCCGGTGTTGCTGGCTCAGCTCGCGCGGCGCTCGGCTCCCAGGCTCGGCTCGCGTTTGCATCTTCCCCATCGCATCTCGCACGACACCCGTCCGCCGCCCGCGCTCTGGGCCGCGATGTCGCCCGCCTTCGCCGTCGCCCCGAGCTCGCCAGCCGCCTCCGCCGGCCCCGAGGTCGCTCGCTGCTGCCGCCGCCCTGAGGTCGTCCGCCACCAGCCTCCTCGCCGTTCGCCGCCGCCGCCGACGGAGCACGTCCGCCGCCAGGACCGGAGGCCGGAACGCCACGCCAGGACCGGAGGATGGTGGTGACGGTGGCGGTGAGGATGCCGGCGGCGCTGCTCCTGTCTATGCTCATCGCGTGCGCAGAGGTCGCCACGGGCGGCGGCGCGACGATCTGCGACACGGCCAAGTGCGGCAAGGGCACCTGCAGCGAGATGCTAGGGCAAGTCCCCTTCGTGACCACCTCGTACAACTACACCTGAGATGTCCGCTGCCACCACCGAGGGAACACGATCACCGCCGCTCCGCGAGATTGGAGCAGAGAGGAGAATGGAGACAATCTCCAAGCAACATCTGCACTGCGATGCAGAGTAGACTAGTCTTGTTACATGCAGTTGTATAGATGTTATAAGTAATATGCACATTGTAACCTTCTTATCTGAAATAAATATGGCATTTTGAGCCCGTTTGAACTTTGTAGTGTGATGGATGTGTTACAAGAATTATGGTCGATTTCATTGCTGCAATTTCTGTTCTACTGCATCTCTGAATGCTGAAAAACTCTGATTCAAGCATATGGATAATGCATTGGTTTCTGATTCAAGCAGGTCCTCTGATTCAAGCTGCTTTCTGCTGCGAAGCCGGTCATGGAGCCTCGCTCACAAGCTATGGCCACACAGTCTGCGGAGGAATCATTTAGAATCAGCTATTTTATTCCTCTTGTTGATCAAGCTATTGCCTCGCTCACAAGGAGATTTGAACAATATCAAGATTATCAGAAAAATTTCGGTTTCTTATTTAATTCTAACATGTTGAAGTCGTTGGATACCGAGACCTTGAAATCTTCTTGTGATAATCTTGAGGACATCCTTAAAAGAGATGGAAAATCTGATATTGATGCTACTGAGCTGTATGGAGAGTTGAGGATTCTTCGAGATTTCTTTCCAAGAGAAGATATGGGTGCAATTGAAATTCTAAAGTTTTTGAAGCGGCATGATTGCTTTCCCAATGCAACAATTGCATATAGAGTTATGTTGACTATTCCAGTGACGGTTGCATCAGCAGAACGAAGCTTTTCTAAATTGAAGCTATTGAAATCCTACTTACGTTCTACAATGACACAAGAAAGACTTAATGATTTGGCCATGATAGCACTTGAGGGTGATCTGTTGGAGAAGATTGATTACGAGTGCATAATTGAAGAATTCATTTCAAAGAACACTCAAAGAATGACGTGCTTCAAGTGAAGATCATGCAAATTGCAAAGAAGAGTTGAATAATGAATAGGTATGATAATTCTTGAAAAATTTTGTTTACATGCACTATGTTATAACATATATGTCATTTTATAGTAGTTATTACTAAGCCACTAGGGCCCCAGTTCATAATTTCGCACAGGGCCTCCGGATTTGCCGGTACGGCCCTGCATGGAGGAAGGCACGAACAGAGCAGCATATGGATTCAGCTGAAAACGCCAATCCATATTTTGTGACTCAGCACACCTGTTACATGTGCAAGGAAATATCACTGTAAATTAATTTTCACGAACACTTCAATGCTATAGATGTCGCCATTCGTGAGATACGTGCAGCCCATGTTTTGTTACTTTCACTCCCACTTTCTTATTTGTCAACATAGAATCCTCTTTTTGCATATTTTGTCCATCTTCCCATTATGTACTGTGGTGGCAAATTAAACACATTATTTGCATTTAAGACTTTTAAGGCATGCCTGCACAATATACCTGCAAGATAAATAGTCAATTACATACGCCCATAGTATATATATTAGAAACAATAGGTAATTACTGATAAATGTGTGTACATACATACCTATACATTCAAACTTTCGGCAGGAACATGTAATGATCATATCTACAGTTCTGAACTCAACTGTTGCTCCATGATTAGAGTGCATATGTGCAACCTCGTATGTTAAGATTGACCCATCAATTTGTACCAACTTCCATGAGAATGAAAATTGTTCTTTAAACTCTTCCTCAAACTCCGAATATATCCTCCTTGTATATGATTCAACCGCAGTCTCCAACATGGGTAAATTTCGGATGTAGGTAACTGGGGTCTTCCGACGTGAATTAAAATCTGCATCTAACTCATTTTCACAAAGACTAGCAGAAACCTTATCACATTTTGCAAGGAGTTCTGAAAGTCCAAGTCTCCTACGGAATCTTTTCTTGAATACATTATTCATACCTTCGCTCCTTTGAGTTGAATTCATGTTAGCTGTGAAAGAGTCACGATAGACAGCGGCCCACTTTTTCCTCAAATCATATAAATTTTTCCTCCATTCGTTGTCCTCAAGCTTATACTCAGATAATAATTCATTCTACTTCTAGATGAAAATAGCTCTGATCTGTCTTCATAGACATATCTCTTAAAATCTAGTAGAAACTTATCAGGATGCTTATGAATTACATGCCCCAAATGTTTCGCGGCATTAACATATATGTGAAACAAACAAAGACGATGGATTGTATTTGGAAATACATAAGCAACTGCTCCTGCCATGGCTGCATCTTGGTCAGCAAAAATTGTGCTTGGATGCTTACCCAACATTGTTGTTAGGAAGGTTTCAAAGAGCCAGACAAATGATTCAATAGTCTCATTAAATATCAGTGCAGCCCCAAAAATTATTGTTTGCTTGTGACGGTTAGTTCCAAGGATCGGAGCAAACGGCATTTCAAACTTATTAGTCTAAAATGCGGTGTCAAATGACACTGCATCACCGAAACATGCATAATTCATGATAGATTGACCATCTGCCGAAAAGAAATTAGCTATCCGACCATCTTCCTCATCTATTTCTATTGCATAAAAGAATGTAGGATCCTCTATTTGCTTATTCTTCAAGTATTCCAACAATATTTGCGCATCGTTGGATTCTATGTACTTTTTGCGCTCGCGACCAATTGCGTTATTGCAGTCCATCCTTTATAATGGGAATTTGTTAGCTCCTCCATAAAACTCCTTCATGAACTCATACACTTGGGCTGGCTTCATCCCGGCTTCCCTTATCTGACTAATTAGCATCTTGTCTGCTTCTGTAACACGCCACTTGGACTTCAGCTTGTGCAACTTATTTGGACTAGCAAGATAATGATTGTGTTCAAGTACAACCTTCTGCACTGTCCAAATTCCCTCTTTGCTAACACTGAACTGAACACGAGCCCACAACCTGTCCTTGTAATGTCTTTCTGTGATGACTTGTTTCATCGATATCCTTCATTACTACAAACTATATATTTCTGATATATAGTTTTGTCTTCTCGGAGCTTTGAATGACTCTTTCTAATACTAAACCCAACCTTACCAGCATAGGTGTTGTACATCTCACAAGCTTTCTCCTCTGAATCAAAAACCATACCAACTTTAGGAACGATCAAATCTTGGCCAATTTCATGAACCACATATTGTACAATGTGATATAAATTAAATTTACGTAACTCTGAATTCATAATGTGGTTTTTTTAATTTGGTTACCTCATCTTGTGCTTTCTCTCATATTGCTTCATGCACAATCAGCATGTTGTCTTTACTGGAATTTTGTGGACTCTAGCATATGGCCACAAATCCGTGAAGGGTACATAACACATAATCAACAAGAGATGCTTGTGAAACACTATAATGTTAAAAGAACGATGCATCCTACCTGTGTTGTATGTTCCCTGTCGTTTGCTAGGGCAGGCACAAATGAAACCGCTTTGTTTCACCTGTCCTCCTACTGGCATGATGGATGTGTTGTCGGTCAAAACCCACCGGCGAGTAGCGACAGGCAACACGAAGAGCCGGGAGGTCGCCGGGGCGCTGGCAGGCACTACTCCCTCGTCAACGGCCCGCAATTCCAGCACATGCCGCGGTTTTTGAAGACGCAGGGCGTGCCACCTGACCTATACCCGATCAGGAAGGTGCGAACGTGCTTGCAACGATTTGCCTGCATACACAAACACGTGCAAACATAAGTCCGAGCCGTGGTCGGCTCCCCGGGACGACTCTTGCATCGGCTTTAAAGAGCCGATCGAGTCCCGGTGTCAGATTGGATCTGTTTGTATCCAGATATTTGATAAATAAAGCAAATAACTGTTAAGCTGCTTCAATTAAATCTAGCTAATCTAATCCATGACGGTAAAAGCTTCACTGCTAGATCGGAACATCCTACACGCAATTAGGCCTAATGAACGCAATAAATAACTGAACCTTAACCAGAATAGAGGCCTAAGAACAAGCTAAAGCCTATTCCTAGATCAATTCCTTGTTAAGACTAAGGCAAAGCATCTAATACATCACCGGATCATCCAACCCGTTTGCAAGGCCTAACCTAGCAGATATTACACCAACTCTTAAGTAGAAGAGCAAACCATAACGGACTAGATCTACTAAATATAAAAGGAGCAGGACGTTATCTCCGTGCAACTAATTCTATGCAACAAGAATTAGCATAAGATTGAAACATGATTGCACAGTGATAACATGATATTCATAGATGATAAGCAACACAAGCACGATAGATCTACTAAAAGCCATGCTATGAACATCAGGATAACTAGCATTACTCGCCATCAAAAACACTTCAGTACAAGTAATACCAAGGTAAAAGTAAGAACAACGCTGCCCTGATCGTAAGAAGCAATCAGGGCAGCATGACGCTTACTTGGATGAAACCCTAAGATTAGGGGTGGCGGTGCGCCGAGAGTTGTTGATTGCAAACATGATGACGTTCTATTTTTTTTACGAATATCATAGGGTACATATTTATAGTCCGGAGACTTGGGAAACAATCTAAACTAATATGTCCATATCGGACTCTATCTCTAACTCAATCTGAACTAAATCTAAGGATACATGGCCCACATGGCCCAAATGCTCACGCAGGAGCCGATTCGTAAGCCTTCTTCAATTTCTTCATTAAGCCCAACTCACTCGCGGCCCATTAATTAACCTGTTAAATTATGGTGATAACACATGCCCCCCCGGTTTTGGCAATGATAATTCTAAAACCACTTCACCGCTTCATCTTCCCGTTGATGCTTCATTAAAACACACAACAACCACCATGGAAGACACAACGTCTCTGCAACTGGCTCGTAGAATGTGAAACTGACGATCCATCTTCCATTTTTTTTACTATTTAATCTCACCCCGAATCGACTCTCTTCACGGCAAACTCATCTTCTTCCCAAAGCCAAGTAGCGCAGAAAACCCCAACCTTCAGTAGCCATGGCGATTTTCTCCTCCTCCTCCGGCTCCAACTCCATCGGCTATTCTTCTTCTCCTCCTTCCCCTTCTTCTTCAAACTTCTCTGCCTCCTCCCTCGACTCCATTCCTGAGAGTCGGGAACCGACCGACGCCGGAGTACAACTCGGTGGCGGCATACGAGGCGCTCGCTCCTCTGCACTGGGATGTAGAGGAGTTCGACTTCGGGATCGCCTCCGAAGACGACAAGGCCCAAACTGAAGGCAAAGACCTCCAACTCCTGTTCCAGGAGGAGTTGGAGAGCAGCAGTGAGGAAGGCTTTTCCTGGGATGGAGCCGATTCCTCCTCGGAAGAGGAAATCGGCTCCTCCTCCAGCAGCGACGAACCGATGGGAGGAAAGCCCTTCGGATTCCTCCGGTCCTCCGAGGAGGATAGCGAGGAAGAAAGCAGCAGCGGCGGCGGACGGAGTAGCGACGCCGAGACCGACGGCAGCGGCCGGAGCAGCGACGCCGAGACCGACGGCAACTGCAGCGCCTTTGACGGCGCCAGCGACGATGACAACGACGATGATAGCGACGGCGGAGATGCACCGGCTCGAAGCCCCAAGCGCCGTAGGTACTAGGTACCTACGAGCGGTAGATGTAGGTAGCAATGCAGAAGTAGTAGTGTAAAGCCGAATGAATTTCCCTTTGTCAAATCAGCTCTTTTGTAAGAATCCAACTTTTAATGAAACTTATTATCTTTTAACTTGTTTGCTCGGATCTCACCCCAAAAAGCCGATGGCATCGCATCAGGCTTTACTAATGTCCAAGATCCGACAGAATTAAAAATTGGAAGCAACCCGCATAAGAACAGAACACCACTTCAACTCTGAATCCGACTCGAAATATACACTCCAAATCCGAGCGTAATTCGAGAATCCCGCTCCATAAATTCAAGCAAAGACTCACAAATCATCCAGAATTCGAATCAGAGCCCGCAGAACAAGCAAACCCTAAGTCAACAGATCTGAACCATGGCGGACTCTGCAGCTCAGACAACGAATTCTGCAATCGATGATGCGGCAATCTGCGGCCTGAAGGTAATATTCGGCCTGCCCCTTTTAACTTTCTTCAGCTCGTTAAGCCTCCAACAAATTAAACTCTGAAACATGACACCACATGTAAATTTCTGAATCTCTGAACTTCAGGTGTCAGACATCCTCCTGCCGCTTCCTTCCAATCCAAAATCCTTTTGTCTTGGCCCACGAACTTATGAAAATCCCACAGATTTAATCTCATGTGAAGCATATAGGATCCCATTCGTAAGTCAAAACATTGATTTGAATTCCTGGGCCGACTGCTTAAGAGCCTGGCCCAATCCACCCGAAAGCTGGACTACATGGTACAACAGAGTAACAAAAGCCTACATGCCCTTGTGGCAAGAACTGAACATAGGTGATGCACTTAGTCTATCATTATCTCCCTTGGACAAAGATGAAAACCTTCTGAAGACCATCGGCTATTTCTGGTCCGATGCTCTAAACTGTTTCCTCTTTGGTCATGGACCCATGAACCCTGCTCTGCTGGATGTTACCATGATTACTGGCCTAGACATTAAGTCTCCTGTTCCTACAGCTCGCAGAATGGTAGAAGTCCCCTTCAAACTTTCATCCAAAACAGACTGCACAAACTGGAGCACTTATGTGAACCAGCACATGAAAATGAAAGGTCCAGTAAGTAAAAAGGAACACACAGCCTTTCTAAATCTTTGGTTAGAACATTTCATCTTCTGTGGTCCTTCCCTAGCCCCAACCAAGAATTATCTTCCTTTGGCTTACCATCTAGCCCATGGCAATCACACCAGCCTAGGCAAGCTTTTCCTCGGAGAAACATACAGATGTCTCCACTTAATGACAACTAGCTTGCTCAGCCAAAGGAAACTCAGAACTGGAGGCCCCTGGTGGATCATTCAGTTATGGGCACAACTCTACTTCCAGCATCGGATTCCAAACTTTCAAAGCCTGACCAAGAAATCCTTCCCCGATGAGAATGGCAAGCCAATTAGATGTACCAACTATGGCCAAGCTCTATTTAGCCTTCCTAGCAGTAAACTGAACCCGACAGATGCAGCAAACTGGTTCAGAGTTTTCTACAAAGGCCTAGAGAATCCCCTCTATTTTCCATTCACCGAATCTAAAGCTTTCGAGAACCCAACTGCCTTTAGACTGGATAGTTTTGCCGATGACGATAGCACTCGGCATCTGTATTCTTTAATGATCCGACCTGACTTCCTTCCTGTTGGCATCAGCACCTCCAACAGAATCATCAAACCAGGTTATGAAACTTATCAACCAGTCATAGTGCTCGGCAATTTGGCTTAGGACAAGTCCCTCCCCACTCCCATATTCACCACTTGGTGGAGAGCAGATCCGATCTGCCCGATGGTCTCACCGGTTCAAGATGCTACAGCATATTTGACAACCTCCACATTCTAATACCAGCCGATCTATCTTTTACTTCCTCGTCAATCGGCTTTAACACTTGGTGGGAAATGTGGAAAACTCACGTATTCAGAAGAGCTTTGGGCCCTCTACTGCAGCAAATTGATCCTGAATATGCAATCCCCGAGGAAGAGGTACAGAATCCGCGCTCTCATTCTTTCTAACCCCTCTCCCAATTTCTCTTGGCTAATCCTTACTCACACTGCTTACAGAAACAAGATGGTCGAGAACCTATAGCCAATAACGGGGAACCATTCCACTTTCTTCCATCCGCCCCTGATGTTCTCTTTTGCAAGGGATCACCACCATGAAGAAAGTGATAATGACTGTTCGGCCAGACTCACCCCAGTCGGCCTCTAAGCGGAGACAATTCTCTAGAAGTGCTGCCCCCTAGTGCCAACTAAGAAAAGGAAGATCTTCACGAGACGGGTCATCAAGAAGACATCACAACCTTCTCCAAGTCCATCAGACTCCAACACTAACCAGGTAATCCATCTCTCTAAATTTTCCTGAATGTTTCCCCCTTTTAAATGCACATATACTCTGGTTGATTATAATCCTTTCTCCAGGACACAACTGAAGAAATCCTTAGCACTGGAAGCCCATCACAACAGAGAACCGCTGTTCATGGAGTCGATACTGGTACAACTGAAATCCTTGAACAGCAAGAAACAACCATCATCCAAGCAGAAATTCGCAGCGAAGAAACTGCAACAGATGATGTGACGATGGAAGCCCAACCCAGAACTCCCGAAGCTCCGATAGAGACGCGTGACGAACAAGCCGATGCTACTGCCACTGCCCCAACTGAGCCGATCACACTCGGATCGACTGTTCCTTCTTCCTTACAACAGGTAATACTGCAAGAGCCACTTCTAAATTAGACGATAACTCCATTAATGCACTTTGCCTCCACATTAACTCCAATATTTTCACAGGGCTTTGATATTTCAGACTTGCTCTCCTTTGACCCGGCATCAATGGGTCTGACTGCCCTTGGAGCAAAGGTACCATCTTTACAGCAATCGACTAACTTGGCAGATCAGCTTCAACTCATCAAAGGTCTGCTCTCTGCTCCAATCAGTACTCTGGTTGACGATTCCAGCAAGATAAAAGAAATCCTCGAGCAGATAGAATCCCAACTTCCAGAGTCACTTTGAGTCAAGCTTTGGCCATCCGGCCATCTTCCTTTCTTTCGGGTAGAAGTGAAAGCAGCACAACAGAGAATAGAATTAAGGCATTCTCAAATTCCTCTGAAAGCTGACATTGCTCAGAAGTGCAAACTGCTCAACCAAAAGAAAGCAACTCTGGATGCCAAAGCTGACATCTCCGAGAGTACAAGGCGGCTCAACCTCCTGGAAAAGGAAATGATGGAACTAGAAGAAAAGGTCCGCACCACCCAAAGACTGATCCAAGAGGAGAAAGCCTCGATTGCAAACTCCAAGCAAGAAGCCCAAGAAATGACTGAGCAGATACAGGCAGAGTTTGCAGAGATAAGCACCTTGAGTCAACAGATAGTAATAGGCGATGACAAGGACGACAAAGCGATCATCGCAAGAGCTGACGCCGTACGCGCAGAAGCCATCCATGCCATAGAAGGGTTCCTGAACTAGTAGAACTATTCAGAAAATATTTAATGTTTCCTGTTAAACCTGAAACTTGTACTCTTTAAAAACATCTTAAGTCGATGGTAACACATCGGCTGCCTTGCATCTCATATATATTTTTTCTCTGGGCAACTCAACGTGTTGGCCTCTCTCACTCTTTTGCCTCTTTTTTTTTACTGGCCAACTCAACGTGTTGGCCTATCTCATCATTTTTTTTGCTGGCCAACTCAATGTGTTGGCCTATTACAATGCAGCCAGATGGATCTCATCGGCTCTTATCACATGCCTTCCCACATGCTTGGGAAATACTTCTTGAGGTGTTGGCCATTGACTGCCACAGGAAACTTGACACCATCCAATTCCTCAAGTATGTATGCATTTCCAGGCAAAACCTGATCAACCTTGTACGGTCCATGCCAAGTTGGAGACCATTTACCATACTTCCTGTCTTTAGTTCCCAATGGTAGTACTGCCTCCCAAACTAGGTCCCCAACCTGGAATTCTTTCGGCTTGACCTTTTTATTGTATGCACGAGCAACTTTAGCCTTGTTTTTCTTGATCTTCTCAAGTGACCAAAGTCTTAGCTCTGTAAGATCCTCCACATTATAACTCATCAAGGTTGCATACTCTTCAGCCGATAGATCATTCTGAAACTCAACACGTCTTGATCCGGCCGTGATCTCCCATGGCAACACAGCATCTTGACCGTAGACCAGATGGTATGGTGACGTCTTGATAGATCTGTGACACGAAATACGATATGCCCATAAAGCTTCTGACAACACCTCATGCCAGTGCCTAGGGTATTCATCAATCTTCCTTTTGATCAGCTTGATAAGGCTCTGGTTGGATGCTTCAGCCTGTCCATTAGCCTGGGCATAATATGGGGATGATCTGATCAGCTTGAACCCTACGTCATCAGCAAACTTTCTGAATTCCTCCGATATAAAGACCGATCCTCCATCGGTCGTAATGATCTGAGGAATCCCAAACCTATGAATGATGTGCTCTTTAACGAAACAGATCACATCTTTTGAAGCTACCGACCTCATGGGTACTGCCTCCACCCATTTTGTGAAATAATCCGTGACAGCCAACACCCATTGGTGACCTTTGCCTGATGGCGGGTTAATCTGGCCAATCATATCCATGGCCCAACCCCTGAACAGCCATGGCTTAATGATAGGATTCATTACTGATGCCGGTACCATCTGAATTTTGCCGAATCTCTGACATGCCTGACATCCCTTGTAATATTTAAAGCAATCCTCAAGCATGGTAGGCCAGTAATATCCCGATTGCCTAATCAGCCATTTCATCTAACGAGCCGATTGATGAGTACCGCAGGCTCCTTCATGAACCTCATGCAAGAGCTGATTCGACTCCGAAGGTCCCAAACATTTAAGCAGCAGTCCTTCCAAGGTCCTGTAGAACATGTCATCCCCTATCAAAACATACTTCATAGCTTTGAGCCTTATCCTTCTGGGTGCCCCCCGAGCCGAATCCTTCAAATAATTGAAGATATCAGCTCTCCAGTCTCCAGGTTCCAGAAATTGAACCTCTATATTGACTCCACCGGCTGTTTCCTTGTATCCAGAAGCCATCTGTGCCAGATCATTGGCTTCATTGTTCAAAGTCCTTCGTATCCAGTGGAAATTAATGTACCTGAATTGTGACATCAACTCATGACACTGCATCCATATTGGAAAAAGAGCCTCACTCTCACATTTATATTATTCGGTGAGCTGAGAAATCACCAGTTTCGAATCCCCAAATATTTCCACTGCTTCTGCACCAGCTTCCAGTAATAATTCCATTCCCTTGTGAACTGCATCATACTTTACTAAATTATTGGTGCATGGAGTAGCCATCCTGATGGAAAAAGAATATGTCGCCCCACGAGGCGATAACAAAAGAATTCCTACGCCGCACCCATCATCACAAGCCGATCCGTCAACGAACATGGCCTAGGCACGTACAAAAAGTGCAGATACATCAGTGTTGACCCTGTCTGCAATAAGGTCCGCCAGTGCCTGCCCCTTGACTCCCTTTGCAGGTTGATATCGGATATCGAATTCTGACAATGCAAACATCCATTTTCCCAATCAGCCTTTCAGAATAGGAGCCGACAACATATGCTTGATGACATCCGACTTACATATAATGATCGTCTCCGCCGAGAGCAAAATATGTCGAAGCTTTGTACATGTAAAGAATAAACAAAGGCAAAGCTTTTCGATCTCAGGATACCTGGTCTCGGCATCCAACATGCACCTGCTGAGGTAGAAGACAACACTCTCCTGGTCGTCATGTTTCTGAATCAAAACCGAGGCGATGGAAGTGTCACCCACGGATAGATACATGTAGAAAGGCTTGTCCTGCCGTGGAGGAACCAAAACTGGAGGCTTCGACAAGCATTCCTTTATTTCGTCGAAAGCTTGCTGCTTTTCCGCCCCCCCAGTGAAATTCATCATCGGACTTGATCTTCACCAGACCCATGAACGGTTCGATACGCCCAGACAGATTGGAGATAAATTGTCTGTCGTCTGACAAAGTTGATTTTGCCGATGAGCTTCTGTAACTCCTTCTTTGTAGTAGGCGGCTTCATTATTTTTACCGCTTCTTGACTCTTCAAGTCGATCTCGATTCCCCGCTCATGTACTAGGAATCCTAAGAACTGACCGGCTGACACGCCAAAGGCACATTTCTTTGGGTTCATTTTGAGCCCAAACTTCCGAGTCCATTCCAAAACTCTACGCAAATCTTCCAGATGCCCCCCAGCTGACATGGACTTGACCACGACATCATCAATGTAGATCTCTACCAGCTTGCCGATGAGATCATGAAAAATGTAATTCATGGCGCGTTGATATGTTGCACTGGCATTTTTCAATCCAAAGGTCATAACCAAGTACTCGAACAAGCCGACCGCACTTGGTACTTTGAACGCGGTCTTGCTTATGTCTTCTAGGGCCATGAAAATCTGGTTGTAGCCAGCGTTACCGTCCATAAAGCTCAGCATTTTGTGACCGGCAGCGGCATTGATCAATGTTTTTGCTACGGGCATCGGATATTTGTCCTTTGGCGTCGCTCTATTGAGGTCTCTGAAATCCACGCAGACTCTCCATCGGCCATCCTTCTTCTGTACAGGGACCACACTGGAGATCCATTCTGCATACCGGCATGGCCTGATGAACCCTGCGTCCAACATCTTTTGCACCTCTTTCTTGACCTCCTCCAGGACTTCATCCTTCATCTGCCTTGCTCGCTGTAGATAAGGCCGAAATCCTTTCTTAAGTGGGAGCTGATGTTCGACGATGCTTCTATCGAGACCAGGCATTTCAGTGTAATCCCACGCGAAACAATCCCGGTATTCCTTGAACAGTGCTATCATCGGCTCACGCAGACTCGGGTCTAGCTTCTTGCTGATAAATGTTGGTCGCGGTTTATCCCCGGGACCGATATCAACTTCCTCCAAATCGTCAGCTGATGTAAACCCGTACCCCAACTTACCGTCGCCTGTTAAATCGACTGCAGACGCAGGCGACTCGTCATCATCTGCCACGTCGACAGCAAACACAGGAAGATGACAAAAGAAAATTTTCGGCCGACTGCACGGGCCGGCCGTTTCTATATTACTCCTTGAAACTGAATGCTCATTAATTAACCAGCTACCGGAGCAGGCAATTGTTTGTACATAATGTAACAACTTTAACTCCAAACATATATTACTCAATTTTTGAGGCCGGTTGCTGGGACTGGCCTCTCTAATCTTGCTGGATTCCGTAGCTTGCCAGGATGTTTTTACTTGTGAGGCCAGTGGATAAGACCAGCCTCAGCCCATTTTTTATCGCTTCGATCCGATCACAGTCTTCTAGCGCGATTCCTGAGATCGGCTCTTGCCCTTCCGCGTCCCAGGCGTTCATGTCTGCGAGTGAAACCTCGCTAGAATCATCTGCACGGACCACCTCCACTTCATCGCCATCCCATTGGACCAAACACTGGTGCATCATGGAAGGAACACAACAATTGGCGTGAATCCAATCCCTCCCAAGCAGCACTATGTACGTACTCTTGCTGTTGACGATGAAGAACAAGGTTGGGACGGTCTTGCGGCCGACTGTCAACTCCACAATGAGGACGCCCTGTGCCTCCGATAGCTGGCCGTTGAAATCATTGAGCATCACGTTGGTCTTGATAAGATCAGCAGCAGAACGACCCAATCGGCGCAACACTGAATACGGCATTAGATTGACCGCGGCGCCAGTGTCGACCAACATCCTATTCACAGGCTTGCCATCGATGAGGCCCTTGAGATACAATCCCTTCAGGTGCTTGTAGCTTTTCTCCTTGGGCTTCTCGAAGATGATCGGCTGTGGGCCGAGATCCAGCTGCGCGATGGCCAATTCCTCCAGTTGGGGCGCCCGAAACTCCGACGGGAGCACGAACACCATGTTTACATCAGCCGATGGCTTGTCATTGGCTCTTGGCTGCTTGGGGCGCCACTCCCTCCTTGGAGGGCACCTTTCCACCCTTTGCGGGCGCCTGACTTGCTCTGCGAGATCCGGACGCGCTTTCCTCAGCACGTCAAGGTACCTTGCCTCCGCCTCTTCGAGATTGCGTAGGCGCTGCACCCTGTGCTTCTGTGAGCGGCTGATCCCGTCAGGACACCATCGTGGACGATGATACTTATCTTCCTCTTCTAGCTCAAGATCATCCCTGGATGGCCGCTTGCCATGGTCGTCGTGACGTGTTCTGGGCCCCAAGCGCTGGAACACCGATGTCTCGCCTTGCTGGCGTCCCCGAGGCCTGCACTCCAAGCAATCATCTATAGTAGGCAATCAGCTCATGCCGGAATTCCAACAGTACCTGAAGAACGGGCAATTCCAGTGGTCGTGTATAGCCTGGCGGCTCCCCAGCGTCCTCCCTGTGCGGTGCTCATACTACTCCTCTTCTGATTCAAACCGGCGGCGCAACTTGTACTGATATTGGTACTTTTCCAGAAGCCGATTGGAAGCTGGGAGCTGATTGCAGATGTGACGCACTTGTTCTTCAGTAACATGTTGCTGCTCTGACTTGTCTTCATCATGGGGCCATTTGCCAGAAGCGGCCTCTATCCTCTGCTCGTCACAGCGGCGCATGGGCCATGCCATGTTAATCTGGAATGCTAAGTTCTAGCCCTTGGGTCTGAATTCTGACAGCTCCACCATGTTAGCTTGTGGAAACAGATGACTGTCCACCTTCATCGTGTGTTGGGCCAGAATTAATTGGCCTTACTTGATAGCTGATTGGATCTGCCGACGTAGCTCCTTGCAGTCATTTGTGGCATGGGTGAACGAGTGGTGCCACTTGCAGTACAGCCTCCCCTGCAGCTCTTGCGTCGTTGGTAGCTTGTGATTCTCTGGGAGCTTCAACTGCTTCTCCTTGAGCAGTAAGTCGAATATCTGCTCTGCCTTGGCCACGTCAAAGTCAAAGCCCTTCACAAGCCCCTTCTGTTTGACCCACTTGCACGGGACGGGGTTTGCCGCCCGGGTCCACTCTGCCACAGCCACTTCTTGTTCCTCGCCAGAATCATCGGAATCATCTGCTTGGGCCATATTGACATTGCGCTTGAATTTTTCCTGATACAGCTCAGGGTGATAGTGTTCATACGCCGTAAGCTTCTGCACCATGTGTGCCAGCGAGGTGAATTCTAACTGAAAAGCCAGATCCTTGATCGGCTTAGCGAGCCCCAGAACAGCCAAATCGACTGCCTCTTTCTCTGTGATGCGTGATGAGTAGCATCGATTCTTAACTTCTCTGAAGCGCTGGACGTACTCAGACACACTTTCCCCTCGCTTCTGCTTGACTTGGGCGAGGTCAGCAATCCCGGCTTCAGCAGCTTCTGAATGATACTGGGTGTGGAAGTGATCTTCCAGCTGCCTCCAATTCCGGATCAAATCTAGGGGGCAGTGATGTATACCATCCAAAGGCTAAACCCGTGAGAGACTGGAAGAAGAAACAGACCCTTAGAGGACCCGACACTGAGATCATCCCAAGCTGCGTTAGGTATCGGCTCACGTGCTCGATAGAGCTGGCCCCTTTTGACCCGCTGAACTTGGTGAACTCTGGGAGCCGATACTTGGGTGGCAACGGGATCAAGTCGTAATCACTTGGATACGGCTTAGAATAGCCGATCGCCTTTCTCTTGGGCAGGATGCCGAACTGGTCCCTTAGTATTGCACTGACCTGCTCTACACTAAGAACTCATGGGGCCGAGGGCTCAGCACTCAGCCCGGTAGCGTACTTCGCTAGCCATGCCTGCTTCTCCGCATCTCCTCCTGAAGCTCCAGTACCCACCAGATGTCCCGTGCGTGTTGGGTTGATATTGTCAGGTATGTACACGCATGTGTAGCCGTGTGGGATCTCTTTGGGCGGCTCGTTCAGGAACTGGCCTTCTCCAGGGTCACCGCCGATTTTGTAGACGACGTAGATCGGTGAACCTTGCGGTCCTAGATTTGCGAGCGAGTACGATATTGGTGGCCTAGACTGAAGTGAGGCCTATCCCCTATGACTCCCCAGGATTGGTCCTGATGGGGAGTACTGGTTCTTGATCACCTCCTGGACAACACGATGTGCCACACGCTCGAGCTCATTCACCAGGCTTTCTGAGTGCCGATGAAGCGTGTGAGCCACCATGTAGTTCATCTCCTGGCGTAGGGCTCTAGTGCACTCCTCTGATGGCACAGACAGGTCAACATTGTCGAGAGCGCCTTCGGGTGAGAACCCTTCCACCTGATGCCGTGGTTGCGGGTCCTCTCAAAAGAACCGATGAGATCGGCTTCGAACTGAGCTTTGACCTCATCATATTTTTGCTTGTGCTCTGGAGTTAGCTCTTCATACGTGATAGGTTTGGTGACTGGCGGAACCGGCACTTGATCCTAAGGTCCTGTCATCTCTGTGACGGGCGTTGTTGCTGATGAAGTCGTCCCACCGGGCGTGCCAGAATGTGTTGTTGGTCAAAACCCACCGGCGAGTAGCGACAGGCAACACAAAGAGCCAGGAGGTCGCCGGGGCGCTGGCAGGCACTACTCCCTCGTCAACGGCCCGCAATTCCAGCACACGCCGCGGCTTTTGAAGACGCAGGGCATGCCACCTGACCTATACCCGATCAGGAAGGTGCGAACGTGCTTGCGACGATTTGCCTGCATACACAAACACGTGCAAACATAAGTCCGAGCCGTGGTTGGCTCCCCGGGACGACTCTTGCATCGGCTTTAAAGAGCCGATCGAGTCCTGGTGTCAGATTGGATCTGTTTGTATCCGGATATTTGATAAATAAAGAAAATAACTGTTAAGCTGCTTCAATTAAATCTAGCTAATCTAATCCATGACGGTAAAAGCTTCACTGCTAGATCGGAACATCCTACATGCAATTAGGCCTAATGAATGCAATAAATAACTGAACCTTAACCAAAATAGAGGCCTAAAAACAAGCTAAAGCCGATTCCCGGATCAATTCCCTGTTAAGACTAAGGCAAAGCATCTAATACGTCACCGGATCATCCAACCCGTTTGCAGGGCCTAACCTAGCAGATATTACACCAACTCTTAAGTAGAAGAGCAAACCATAACGGACTAGATCTACTAAATATAAAAGAAGCATGACGTTGTCTCCGTGAAACTAATTCTATGCAACAAGAATTAGCATAAGATTGAAACATGATTGCACAGAGATAGCATGATATTCGTAGATGATAAGCAACACAAGCACGATAGATCTACTAAAAGCCATGCTACGAACATCAGGATAACTAGCATTACTCGCCATAAAAAACGCTTCAGTACGAGTAATACCAAGGTAAAGGCAAGAATAACGCTGCCCTGATCGTAAGAAGCGATTAGGGCAGCATGGCGCTTACTTGGATGAAACCCTAAGATTAGGGGTGGCGGTGCGCCGAGAGTTGTTGATTGCAAACGTGATGACGTTCTCTTTTTTTACGAATATCATAGGGTACATATTTATAGTCCGGAGACTTGGGAAACAATCTAAACTAATGTGTCCATATCGGACTCTATCTCTAACTCAATCTGAACTAAATCTAAGGATACATGGCCCACATGGCCCAAATGCTCACGCAGGAGCCAATTCGTAAGCCTTCTTCATTAAGCCCAACTCACACGCGGCCCATTAATTAACCTATTAAATTATGGCGATAACAGGATACAGTGGTTGGGATGTCTAGATTAGCTTCTCCTGCCATGGTGCCTGGCGGCTGCCCTTGCTTGCTGCGATCAAAGATGGAGTCGCCCTTGCTTGCGGCGGCGACCCTTACTTGCTGCGATCAAAGATGGAGTCACCCTTGCTTGCGGCGGTGACCCTTGCTTGCTGCGATCAAAGATGGAGTCGCCCTTGCTTGCGGCGGCTACCAAATGTTAGGGCTCCCGGTAGCGGGCATTCTTGATCCGATAGAGACGCGAACCAAGGTTGGGAACCGAGCGCCACGAGCCAAGCCAGCAGGCGAGCGTCCGCAGAATGAGCCTGAAGGTCTTGAACGAGCCTCAAGGTCATGAGCGTCGGATCAAATCGGCGGCCACGCGTTGATCATTGGGAGCGGGTCCTCACGGGAGGCTGCGTGCAGACAGTCCGCACCCAATTTTTTCCAACACAAGCCCCCCCTTTTTTTTAAAGAAAAAGCATATCTATGACAAATCAAATTGTCATAAATTTGTGACGTTTACCGGTTAGTCTTTATAACAAAAATATAATCACCACAATACGGTACTACACTAGATTATTACTATTTGCATTTGATCTTAGTGATAAACAACTCATTTTCATCACTAAGCAGTAGTCCTTCATAAAGAACGTCATAAAACAGAATGCTATAATGACAAATAGCACCAACTTCATGAGATATACGTCACAGAACGTTACATATGTTGTAGTGAAAACATGTTAGTCATAGAATGTATTCTACCAAAAGGGTATGAAGAGGTCGCTATCAATAGATTGCAACGGCAATCCATGTCATTCAAATCCGAGTCATTCCAACTGATCCTATTTTCACTAGACCAATCTCATCGATCTCGTGATGGTGTACTCAAGAAGAGCGTAACACATGACCTTGATATGTTGGCTCAACCTACTGACCGTGCGCGCAATTAGCTCCGATGGTGATTCTAGCCGATATGAGCAAATCACGCTCACATCAAAGAAGAGCACGAACTAATCTTTGTCACATGATACTATCAACTAACTCCTATCCAACCCCTTGTGAACAATTCATCGAGTCAAACCATACAAAAGTAATAGATCCAATCTACTACAACAACATATCACATATATGCATAAGATCTAGACCAGGAACCAAGATGGCTTATTGATTAATATTCTTATGGTTCTTTAATTAATCTGCATTGTTAGGATTGCCTTTTAAGCATATCACCACACAAGTAGCGGCTCGGTGGTGGAGATACAAGAGAAGAAGATGCCAGAGTACTCGCGGGGGAGGAAACGAAGAGCTCATGGATGGGTCCGTGTTGGCCTTGAAAGATGAGATGGATAACTCTAGCAGTTGGGTGATCGATATGGAGAAGCTACTCGAGGACACAAGGCCATCAGTGTAGATGGCGCGGTGGAATCAGCGATCCATCTACCCGGTGCCGGAGTTCAAGAAGACGACGACCAATCGAGATGCCTACCAGCCGCAATTCGTATCGCTAGGCATTTGCACCACGGCGAGGACCATCTCCTGCCCATGGAAGAGCACAAGACTACAAGAGGCGGGCGATGCTGCACATGGTTAACTGGACTTGGATATACGTGGCACTTCCTACTCGTACAAAATTGCTCCCGCTATTTTTCAATTCCTTTTGAAACAAAATTTCTTTTTCCAATCACGCCTTCCGACTTTATTATATACAACTTATAAATATTAAAGTCTGGTGATCAAAGAATTCTTTTTTCTTAGGTTAGTGTCAACGTGTGCTCGCGTTTGTGATATGGAAGCACCTCACGTGTATGAATGCTTACCTAAAAAACATAACGAAAGCGTTGAAGAGAACAATCATCATATATACATGGGTTTTAACGATTTCTGTGTGTTGTGGGGGGTTGGGGGAGGGGGGGGGGGTGTAGTTTCTATTTGCGGGAATAGGAAATCATATAGGAGTAGATTGTAAGGTTACGAGAGAGAGCACATAATTCTTGTTTGTTTGGGAAAGTTCTCTGAAAGTTGTTCATTGATTTTAAGAAACATATATTTTACTCCCTCAATTCCAAATTATAGATCGTTTGACTTTTTTGAACTACAAGTTTGACCACTCGTCTTATTCAAAAATTTGTGCAAAATATAACTTCTTTTGTTGTGGCTTGCTTCATCAATACAAGTTCTTCAAAAATAACTTAAATTTGACAATGTTTGCACAAATTGTTTTCATTAAAATGAGTGGTCAAACCTATGGTTAAAAAGGTCAAACGACCTATAATTTGGAACGGATGGAGTATACACCTAATAAGAACTTCTCAAATTAAAGTATACTCCCTCCATCTTGAAATATAAGATATTTTGGTTTGTCCTAAGTCAAAACTATTTAAGTTTGATAAATTTATATCAAAAAATATTAACATCTACATCATGTGAGTAAACTATAAAAAAAATTCATAATGGATATAATTATTTAATATTGAAAATATTATTACTTTTTTCTATAAGCTTGATCAAACTTAGAATAGTTTTATTTAGAATAAACTGAAATATAAAATATTTCAGGATAGAGGGAGTAGATCATATAACAAGACACTAGTGGATTGCGCGTGCGTTGCGCGCGTAGTTTTTTGGCATTTTTTTGGTTTAATTATGTAATTATAATGATTGATGTTTCAAATGCATGATGCGATTTTTCTTGTATCACGTGTTGTTTTCTTGCCTTGTTTCATTCATTGGCATTCGAAGGAAGATTTGTTTGTAGTAGAAGTATCATGCTTTCCTAACAGCCATAAATGAAGAGAAATTCGGAATAGTTGGCACCCTTGAATATAAATTCAGGAGTTGATATGTTAGTTCGCTGATAGCCGAGAACTGGTACATAAGGTTCATCAGCTCATTTACTGTAAATGACATAAATCACACAGGTAATACAACAAGAAGATACATTAGGAACCAAGGTTGCATGTAGTACAAGGTCTAGGAAGTTAAAGGTGCAAATAAATAGAAGTCATGGCAGCTGGTAACCATGTTTAGCATCAGCATGGCATACTAAAGGAAATGCTGGTTACGTGGTAAGCTAAGTTGCTCAATATGCGGTCCAAGAGGGCATTTTAAAATTGACGAAATCCGATTCCACATATGATTGCTCTTGTCATCCTGTTTCATCCTGCATAAAAATGATGTTCTAAATATAATATGTTAGTTTAGGTAGCATAAAGAAGATCAATTTTTGTGTTCTTTTCTGGTGTTAGAGAGGTACCATTGGAGCAAGCTATTCTGCAATCTACAAAGGATCCTTGGTTTCATAGTTTGCAAAGAATCTTCGAAGGAACAGGCATAGAATCACCAGGTAGCGTCCAGCCAGGAACACAACAGCTTCAATTGTTTGGATTACTGTTAGTACGACAGGGGGAATCAATTGAAGCATCAAGGTCTTGGACGCTCTTTCCTTCAAACTTGTTTCTGTTTTGGGTAGACAAAGGATAAAGACGACTGCCCATAAAAGTGTTCATGATGTGACGCAGTCTTAGTTCATAATAAAAGGTCAACCACATTTAATCGCGTACAGGGTGGTAGAAAGATGTAACTTTATGTATGCGATAAGAGCACGCATCCATTGTGGTATATGGGGTATTTCCATACCACAACAGTTGAAGATGAAGTGAAGCAACCTTTTCCAGATAAAAAATGTTGCTGTGGCCACTACAAAAGCTTGGAAGACATACCATTTCTCCACGGGTATATAACTGAACGGGATCTGAACTGACAAAGCGAGGAAAGTGTCCACCAATGGGATTGTCATCTCAAGGGAAGGGAGCTGAAACATGACTGGAGCAGTAAAGGCAGCTGTTTCTTCAACTTGTTCAGTAGTTCCAAGAGGCAACTGGGAGTTGTCTTCTGCAGTTATGGTTAGGGATAGCTCAGTAGCTCGGTTTCTTCCAATTCTGTTGATGAGCTGTGGGATGGGCAGACCTAAAAAACAGCAAAAACAAATAATATGGTCATTTCAGAAGCAAGTAGTATGAGCAGTGAAAGGCAAACGTTAGGCTGCACAGGTAGTGTCTGAGTAGTGTGTTAGAGAAATGTAGTGTTCAGTTTGTTTTAAAATCATTTGCTTAGCAGGGTAAGCTGTGGTGGTAAGCAGTTGAATATGAAGGTCTTTTGTCAAGAAATATTAGGTGGTAGTAGATTTCTAAAAAAATTCATTGTATCCTAATCAAATATACATGCAACAAGAACCAATATGTATCTGTAGCGTGGTGTGGAACTAAATAGTTCTGAATAAGACGGAACAAATAAGGTTTAGGCAGCATTCAGCATTTTCTAGTATACCATCTAAGTACAACTTTGCGTAACTAATAGAGATGCCACTTACAGAGTAACTTTGGACAGTGCAGTTTTTAAGTCAAAGGAAAGGCTTTACTGTGCAGGTAGCTAATGATTTATATGCATGTGGATGATAGGTTTCTTGTACCCCCAAAGTTGTCAGATTTAGATAAATTTTAGGATGATTTGCTGACAGGATAGGCACATATATTTCATCCTCTGGACACTGAATAATTGGTGTAAATGGCACATAAAAAAGCATGTAACAGGTATCTGTTTGTTTCTTAGTGGACAAACCTGGCTGTTGGCCTGCTGTGATAGTAGCTACAGATGTAGCTTGGTGAGGTAAAGGTCCGCTAATCATCGGAGCACACGACGAAGTCTGATCACAAAGATTATATCCAGTTTCTTTGTTCACCTTGCATACACCACCTTCTTTGTTGTTGTGAAGTTGAGCAGGGGTTTTGGCCTGATTGAGGAAAGTAATTAGTGTTGGGAATTGGATTTCTGTGAAGGAAAAAATACACAGTTTATTTATTGAAGTTTATGCAGGTCCCTTTCGTCAGATTTTGAAGGGGCTCAACCATTAACAGATCATGACCTGCAATACTACTTTAAATCCACCACATGTTAATATGAAAGCCTAAGTTATGAGCAAAGTATCGTATGGATAAGCTACAGAATCCTATATTCAATTAAAATAACAGACCCAATTTTAGAATAAACCCACCAAAGAAAAAGGCATAATAAACTATTAATGCAATCACATGGCATTGTCTACATAATGCGAATCAAATTAGTAGAAAAATTTACCTTCTCTGCAGCCGATTGAAGCTCCTGGATTTCATTTTCATGTGCTTGCGCTTTCTGGTTTCTTTGGAAAGATCGAAGAGATGGTAGACTTTGGGAAATGAAAGAAGCATAGCATACCTTTGCATAAGCTGGGAAATGAAATTTAGCATTCTTCTTTTAATGGCAGTAATAACAGATCGAGGTCGGGGATGCCAAAAACTTCTATATTTATGCAGTCAACCACATAAGTGGGGGAAACAACAAATTTGCGGCAGAGGATCTGTAAAATCCCTTTCAGTGCTTAAAAAGAAATTTTGCTGGGATACCATTGGATTTCCTAGAGAGTGGGGTACCTCGGATTCCATTGCAGAAAGAGGGAAGAAATGGGAATAGCGGTAAGTGGTGAGAGGAGGAGGTTTGTACGAACCTACGAGGGGAGACAAGGGCGCTGAGGCTGCCGGACGGCCCTGGCAGGGCAGCGACGGCGGCGAGGACGGGGTGCCAGCGCTGGCTTGCGAAAGGAGCTCGCCCAGGCTGTACACGCGCTCCTGCACGACCGGGAAGAAGAAGAAGAAACGATCCGTCAGTTGTCGATCGATGCTGCACTAGATTTGGGCAGCTTTGCCATGAATGTGAGGTAGCAATGGCATGAACTGATGAACACGAGGTGGTTACCTCTCTGACGACGGTGGCCATGAGCGAGATCATCTCCTGGAGGAAGTCGTGGAATCCCTGGAAGTACAGAAATCACATGGCTAGATAAATCCACCGTGTCGCCCCACCCGCACCCCACGCCGCGCCGCCCCTCCTGCGCCACCGCTGCGTGGGTGCTCCAGGCCGGCGAGCTCGAGGCCCCGAGCTGCCCCACGCCGGTCCGTCCCGCCGTCGAGGCCGCGCGGAGGGAGGAGGCCGCTCGCACGCCTGGGCCCGCGCGGATCCGGCCGGAGGGGTGCCGCCGCGCCATGGCCATCGGCCTGGGCTGGATCTCGCCGGGGGCAGGGCTCCTGCTCCACTGCGCCGCCGCGAGGCCTACCGCCGGCCCGTGACCGAGCGAGGGAGGGGGAGAAGGGGCGCCGACGATGGGAGGGGTGGAGGAGCGGCGGCGAGGGAGCGGCGGCAGAGGTAGGGTCGCGCCCCGCGGAAGTCGCTGTGCGGTGTGCATGCAGCAGGGTTGCAGGGCGCGCCGAGAAGGTGCGGGTCTGGGTCATCGACTGGGTCGGGGCTGGAGCACGGAACCGGGTATCCGGGCGGCGGAGCAGAGGCCACAACCGCACAGGAGGAGGTGGGCGTGTGGACTGCGCGGCGGCAGGCGACGAGGCGAGGTGCAGCAGGGCGCGCCGAGCAGCTGCGGGTTCAGGTCGTCGACTGGGCCGGGGCTGGAGCACGGAACTAGGCATCCGGGCAACGAAGCAGAGGCGGCAACCGTGCAGGAGGAGGTGGGTGCACGGACTGCGCTACGGCAGGCGGCGAGGCGAGGCGAAGCCGCCGCTGTGAGCCGCGAGGACCGCAAGACGAGCTCAGAGAAGAGGGCGGAGTTTGAGTCATAAGAGGAACTATCGGGAAGGAGATGGAGGAAGACGGAAGACGAGCAGGCATCGAGACCATAGGGACGAGATCGCATGGCCAAAAAAAATTGAGCTGACGTGGCCACGGCGAGAGGCTACGGAGTCCAGCACGAATCATATATAGAAAAAATGAGCATATTATATGGCCCAAATAAGAAAGCACCAGCCTGGTTTCTTTCTTTTATAGGCTAAGCCAGGCCGTGGAATGGAGTTCATCCATGAGGCTCATTTTATAGAACAAACCACCTCCTAACCGGGGGTTCCAGTAGGTGGCTCTAAGTACCGCTTCTTCGTTTTATCAAAATGTTGAGCACAGAGCGCTAGAAGGATCAATAATTGGGTGCGACTTCTTCTGAATAGCCTACACGTTGAAGCTATTTTTCCTAGACATATTTTCACAAAAGCTATTATGGCAACACTCAGGAAGGGTCGGACAAATATGCGTGCTCGGCTGCTGCCGCCCCCAGCTGCAGAAGGCGGATCTGCAGCTGATGCCACTTACCGCCGATCGGGGGGAGCAGCAGCTGCAGCCTTTTACAAATATGAGCAGCAGCTGATGCCACTACTAAAAAACTAGTCATTCATCCATAAATATTAGTACCGGTCACATTTAGGACCGGTACTAAATGGCCTCGGGGGTGCATTTAGTACTAGTTTTAAATTTAGACGATTACTGATGTCATTTAGTACCAGGTCATAACACTATTCGGTACTTAAAGTTATTTTTTAGTAGTGGTTGGTGTTTTGACCCGATACTAAAATGATGCGGCAATTTAGCACCGGTCAATAACACTAACCAATACTAAAAAGTGACTTTTAGTACAGGGTGGTGTTATTGACCTATACTAAATAGAACTTCACAGCTACTTCAAAAGAAAAACATCTCGCATCTAGTCACATATGATGCATATGTAGGATGGCAAGGGAGCTAGACGCGAGAGTAGAGGCTGTGGGTTTGAATCCTCACAACCGTGTTCATTTTTTCTTTTCTGAATGGCATGAGTGGCGTATTTAGTATCGGTCGTAGCGATCATTTAGTACCGGCCAGCCGGTACTAACCAAACCTCGACCGATACTAATAGGAGTTTTTTCTAGCTGTGCGTTGAGCTAAACGAGGCAGGAATCCGGTTCAAATGGGCTAGCAACACTCAAAGCATCCACGATGTTGACTTTGAAAACTGCGTGCTCAAGAGTTTTTCTAGCTGTGCGTTGAGCTAAACGAGGCGGAATCCAGTTCAAATGGGCTAGCAACACTCAAAGCATCCAGGATGTTGACTCTGAAAACTGCGTGCTGAGCACATTGCCACTGTTTAGGTTCCATGATCAAACAGTGGTGGTGATCCTCAACCTGATGGCATTTGAGTGGATACATCCAGATGCTACAAATACGATGTGACGTCCTACATATCCTTCGTGCTTGTTTGGATAGTGGTGGTTTTGAGGGAACGAAGGGGATTGAGTCTAAAATAAACTGCTCATTGCCCTCGTGGCTGCCGTCATCCAAACAAGGCCTTCGTGGACAAACTTATCGAGTAAAAAAGAGATACAGCACTTCTCAGGTCCAAAGAGCTCTTGGTAAAAACGATGGGCAGCGACAAGGAGATGTTCAACACCCTGGCCAAGTTAGCACGGATGTCAGACGAAGGCAGCAGGCTAGGCCACGTGCTATCGAAGGTGAACGCCCATTGCAGCAAGCGCCGGAACAAGTGGCGCGTCATGTTCATGAACAACTATCTGAGCAGCCTCTGGGTGTTTATCTCACTGCCACCATCATGCAGTTTTTTTAATATGATTTTATACCAGAATTACGGATTAATACCCTGGATCTGAAAATTTTCAAAACTAGGACACAATCGTCTGGCCGGTAGACGAAATATAATTTCTGTCCGTCCAGTGGATGAAAACACAAGATATTGTCTGCCTAGTGGACGAAATATAATTTTACTCTGCGCGACATTCTTCCTGCTCACATCGTCACTCTCTCTGTCTCTCTCTTGACGACTCTCATGTACTCCCTCCATCCAACTATCCAAGGCCCATTAGGAAATCTGAAAAATCTAGAAATGCAAGGCCTATTCTGGTTTTTCCTTAGGAGTGAGGCTTCGCGAATCGGTGCGGCAGTAATTCATCGCATGCATGCCTCGGGAGTGAAAGCACATGCACTACTACAGAATTGGCCATTGCCAACGGGCTATCACCGCCGGTTTAACATGAACCGGCGGTGATGAGGTATCACCGCCGGGTCCCGAGTAGGTGGCCGTAGTGGCCGTTGGAACCGGCGGTGATGCTGATTATCACCGCCGGTTCGTAACACGAACCGTTGGTGATGTCCTGCGGGCATATCACCGCCGGTTTGTAACACGAACCGGCGGTGATAAGAAGCATCACCAACGGTTCGTGTTACAAACCGGCGGTGATAAGCCTGTACAGTACAAAACCCCAACCCCTCCTTCCTCCTACCACCTTTCTTCTCCAACCCGACGGCCACACCTCTCTCCTCCATTGTTGCTGCCGGATTTTGCCGAAATTCTCATGAAACCTCACCATTTTTGATGTATTGGCTCCACCAACTTATTCTAAGGTTAGTAGCCATCAATTCATTGGCTTTGTACCCATTTTCTTGGGATTAATGATGCATTTCGTGATGAATTGATCAAGGAGGGCTTTTTTCTCCATTTTTGGATCATTTCTCATCATTGGGGCTTTTTTTTTGTTGTTTGAGTGAACTAACTTGTGATAGGTTTGTAGCTAGCAATCCATTTGATTCATAGCCTTTATCTTAGGATTAGTCATTCATTTTGTGATGAATTGATCAAGGAGAGTCTCTTTTTCTTCACTTTAGGATAAATTCTCATGAACACTCATCATGAAGTCATCATGGAGGCTCATTAAATTTTGAGGACTGGACTTCACATATTTGATTCAAGGTAAGAACTAGCTCTTTATGGTTAGATTGTTGTCATAATTGCGATGATTGTGATGTAAGGGGTCTTTCTTAATTAGTTTATAGGATATTTATTAATTGTGATGATCGAGATGTAAATGCTTTTTCTTAATTAATTTAGATGGCATTTCTTAGTTTTGATGATAAGGAACTTGACAAAAATTGAAGTAGATATTTTAATTATTGAAGTAAAGCCTCTTTCTTAATTGATTTAGATGGGCCTTAAAGTGTGATATTTGTTACGAAACTTGATAAATTGAAAATCTATGTGTTGAGATGATAACTTTACTAAATTCAGATTCTTGGATGTTTTCTTGTGTGCATAGATGAATCGAGGTTGGATGTACGATACAAAGGCTGGAAATTTGGATTTTGTCAATGGTGTGGACTCGTTTGTGCAGACTGCCAAGGCACACAAGAATCTACAAGATGATGGCTACGTGTATTGCCCATGCATTGATTGCAAAAATCAGAAGCAGTTTGGCAATGTTGAGCAGATCCGCTTTCATCTGTTATTTAGAGGTTTTATGCCCAACTACCAAGTTTGGAACAAGCACGGTGAAGTTGGTGAGACAATGCACTCCGTCCATGAGGACAGGCATGAAACAGTGGAGGAAACAACTAACCCGGAAATAGTAGAGGAAACCGAACATGAAAGCGTAAATGAAACCATGCAGGAAACATTAGTTGCTGATGATGTTGTGGATGCACTAGACCAGATGATACGTGATGCGGAACCGGACTTTCTTGACAAAAAGAATCTGAAGAAGTTGGAGCAGATGAGGATAGATGCAAGAACACCACTTTACCCAAGTTGCAGCGTGTCTAAACTTGAAGCAAACCTGATGCTATTGGAGATGAAGTCTAGTAATGGTTTGTCAGACAAGGGATTTGATGATTTGTTAAGCTTATTGCAGAAGTTGCTGCCAAGCCCTAACGGGTTGCCTGAAAACACATACCAGGCGAAGCAAATGATTTGCCCAATGGGACTGGAGGTACAAAAGATCCATGCATGCCCTAAGGATTGCATCTTGTATCACGGCAAATATGAAGACTTGGATGCATGTCCAGTGTGCTCAGCTTCACGGTACAAATGTCCTGAATCAGCATTGTCAATGAAAGGTGACCGCAACAAACGACCACCTGCCAAGGTCGTCTGGTATTTTCCTATCATTCCTCGTTTGAAACGGTTGTTTGCAAACGCGAAGACTGCCAAGCTAATGAGGTGGCATGCCGAAGATCGACTCGTTGATGGGAATCTCAGACACCCTGCAGATGGTTCACAGTGGAGAGCTATCAACTACAAATACAAGAATCGGTTTGCAAAGGAAATAAGAAACATAAGATTTGGTTTGAGTACGGATGGGATGTGTCCTTTTAACATGGTGAGCAGCAAACACAGTACGTGGCCTGTAACTCTTTGCATATACAACCTTCCTCCTTGGTTGTGTATGAAGCGGACCTACATCATGATGCCATTACTAATCCAAGGGCCAAAACAACCTGGAAATGATATCGATGTGTATTTGGAACCACTGGTGGATGATCTAATGAAGTTGTGGAATGATGGTGTCAAGGTGTGGGATGAGTACAAGCGAGAACACTTCACTCTGAAGGCAATGTTGTTTGTAACAATCACAGACCTTCCCAGCCTTGGTAGCTTAGCAGGCCAAGTAACGAAGGGTTACAAGGGATGTGTGGTTTGTTTGGATGATACCGACGCAAGATGGTTGAAGAATAGCAACAAAATGGTTTACATGGGTCATCGTAGGTTCCTTCCAAAGGCTCACCCATATCGCCGGAACAAGAAATCCTTTGATGGTACAAGGGATGAACGTTTACCTCCCAAGTTTCTAGATGGGAAAGAGATATACAAGAAGGTTAGTAAACTAAGAGTTGTACTAGGAAAGGGCAAAGGAAGTGTACCCGCTCCAGCTGATTCGTTGTGGAAAAAAAATTCCTTGTTCTGGAGACTCCCTTATTGGCAAGACTTGATTGTTCGTCACGCACTTGATGGCATGCATCTAACTAAAAATGTTACCGAGAGCACGCTCGGAACATTAATGGCCATGAAAGGTAAAGGAAAAGACTCACTTGAAACTCGACAGGACCTGCAAGATATGAATGTCAGAAGTGAGCTGCATCCAATTACTCAATATGATGGGAAGACGAAGCTTCCGGTTGCATCTTGCACCTTGGATAAAATTGAGAAAAAGAAAATTTGTAGCTTCTTCCACGAACTCAAAGTGCCAATGGGCTACTCATCAAACATCAGAAGGCTTGCGAACATGAAGGAGTTAAAGTTCAACATGAGCTGCATGAAGGCCCATGACTGCCACGTCATTATGACACAGTTGCTCCCAATTGCTCTGAGGGGCGTGCTTCCCGTGAAGGTCAGAGATCCGATCATAAAGTTGTGCTCATTCTTCAACGCAATCTCACACAAGGTCATAGACCCAAACACACTTGACAAGCTGCAAGCAGACCTGATTCACACAATTAATCGGCTCGAGATGCATTTTCCACCAACTTTCTTTGATATATCGGTGCATCTTATCACTCACCTTGTTGCCCAGATAAAAGCTCTTGGTCCAATCTTCTTGCATCAGATGTTTCCTTTCGAGAGGTTGATGAGTGTTCTAAGAAAATATGTTCGGAATAGATATCGTCCAGAAGGGTGCATGGTTAATGGATGGTCTACAGAGGAGGCAGTTGAGTTCTGCACATACTACCTGGATCTTAATAGAATGGGAGTTCCAGTATCTCGTCATGAGGGAAGGCTGGGGGCAGAGGTATGATTGGTGAGCAATCAGTTCGTATACACAGTACATGAAGGATGTGGGATTAACAATATAGGCTTCTTGGACCCTAGCACCGTACATGAGAACACAGTCAATTTACTAAGTACTGTTGACTACTTGTACAAAGCTTTCCTCTCTATGCAGGATAAAAGATCCATACTTCTTTCATACAATTGCTTGTAAGTTTGTTTTTTAATTCCATATCAAAGTTATTCTCACCACGGTTATTATTAATTTGCTTTGTTGTGTCTTATATACAGTTATCATCATGTCCTACTCGATATCAACCTTAACAATAGTCGAATCGAGGTTTATGACTCACGAAAGAGGCCATTATCACTAATCCAGCCCGTCATTGATGTCGTCAACAAGTAAGTAAAGCAAGTGAATTTATACGATATTTCAATGTCGTGTGTCTTATTCATGCAATTTCTATTTCATAATTTCGCTCATATATAGGGCCTTCGCTAAGTACCATAAGAAAAGCAAAATCCATAGACCTTTTTGGGGAGACTTCACTGTAGAAGAGGCTAAATACATCCTCAAGCAGCCTCCGGGCAACGATCACTGTGGGTTCTATGTAATGCATTACATGCACTGCTACACCGGGGATTGCAGAAGCGCCGAAATGGTTTGTATGAAATGGTTAATTGATATATGTTCTTGTGTCTTGAATTTTCTAACTTGTCTAATATCTTGTTGTTGTGTCATTTTTTTTCCAGAACACTGAGTTGGATTCACGTGAATTGCTCATGGGCGAGCTAGTAGCACTTCAAGAAGAACTAGCTGGATGGCTTGTGGACTACGTGGTGAAGCCAGGATCTGAGTACAGCATAATCTAGGTGTAATGTCTAGATCGTATCGTTCTTGTCAAGCATTGTAATATATTTGGTGTATGGACTAGATGTTCTTAAACTTGATGCGTGGACTCTATATTTTTTATTATGATGTTTGAACTCTCTCATTTGATTTCTTCCATGTCTACGAGAATTTATGCAAAGGACCAAAGGTATGTATACACCCATTTTAAGCCGCCCTTGCTTGCAGGTCAATCACTTTAATTCAACTTCTTATGATCCTTCTCTGTGTTACTGCAGAATCTGTGGTCGTGGTTTATCAATGATGAAGTTGCTGATAATGTTTGTACTTCTAATTCTACCTTGCTTTAACTAGCACTGGCTCTCGTTGCCTTCTCTTATTTGCATCGCACCCAGGATTGATCATATAAGCCATGTGCTTGCTTTAAAGTTTTAATAGTTTACCGCCTTGGCTATCAATAATACTCTGTAACTGTTCTATCTAATATCATGCAACTTTTCTTACCAGGTTATCTTTCTGCTTGAGTTCATAAAGTTTGAAGACAAGTCTGTAGCGTGGAAAAGTGGTGGTCCAGGTTTTCTTCTTACTCGTGCAATAAAAAAATAGTACTCTCTCCATCTTAAATATATAACATTAAAGGACAGCAAATTAGTTCACTCCTTTAAAACCGAAACTAGTCAAATGCTATTTAAGGATGGAGTGGAGCTATAGTATTTAGCTAATTATCCCATGCTCCTTTTGAAATCCAAACTAGTTTAACTCAGTTTTTGGTTGACTGAACCTGGAGAAAACATATCTTGCACTGGACCTGGAGAAAACATATCCTGCAAAGAGTTCTGCATCTCAGTCTGACATTGTCAAGGATAAATTTGTAATGCTTGTTTATCTTGTGTTTTTTTTGTGTTGGATGCAGCTGCTTTGAATTATCATTTTCCTAGGTTCTCTTTTGATCATGTTCATGTAATGCTTCTCTTTTTGATCATGTTGTTTATCCAATCCAGATTGATAGAACATTTGTAGGCTGTGCTAGTGCATTGCATCGATGTGATGTACTGCCGGAGCATTACAGAAAGAGGCTGCCTGAGATATGTGAACCGTTTCTTCCTGGTATTCGTGAAATTGTCAATGGTGACATACCCTATGCAGAAGTTGTGGCAAAGATTCTGACCCCTGACAGGGTTCAAGATTGTAATCCCTTCGAGGTAGATGAATTCATCTGTCTTGATAATTTGCAGCAATTTATTATGGAATAGTATCAATTAGTGCTATTGATGAAATAAAATGTTTTATGGGATCTGATACAGGGGTTGTCGGATGATGTGGTAAAGAAGATAAAGGATGTTGCAGCAAACAATGCAGGAAAAAAGGTTGATCGTGCCAAGCATCGTCTTATATATGGCATCGCTCGTTATGTTAGGAAATTTACAGGATATAGAACGGATTTGCTTCAGACACTCGTCTTTGGCTGATAAACGTTCTGGTCGGTAAAAGAGGAGCCAAACTGAGATACTTGAACGGACAAGCGGCCAAGATGGATACCGTGCTGGTGCTAATGCTAATGGTGTATGCGTGAAAAAAGCGAGGCAAGAGGGTGATGGTGTTAGGGCCCAGGAGCCGACCCAGGCGTAAGCACAGGCGCCAGGCCCGGCGTGGATCATTCTTCTGGTTTTGTGCTTTACTGTTGTGCGGTACCCGGTACCCTGTTGTCATGCCTTCTATATATAGATGCATGTGGTGACATGGAATAGTACTCTCTCCATCTTAAATATATAACATGTAATAATATCTTAAACATGTCTATTGTACAAATGATGCAATATTATTATATGAAAATATTTTTTTTGATGGGAAAAAGGTCTTCACCGCCGGTTCGTGTCTTCAACCGGCGGTGTTGATGTCTCCATCACCAACGGTTCCAGATACGAACCGGCGGTGATGGGTGCACATCACCAACGGTTCTGGAACCGGCGGTGATGGCCCCGCTATCACCAACGACATAAATCCAACGCCTCCCGAACCATTGGTGATACTCCTTACGAACCGGCGGTGATGTGGGGTGCTGGAGTAGTGATGTAGAGAGTAATTGAATCAGCAATAAATGCTTATTGTTTTTCCTAAGAAAAACTAATGACGGAGTGCTTCCCTTGGTCTTTGAGCCAAGCAAAAATAGGCCTTGCATAGATGAATGGAGAGAGTACCAATTTTAGGCCATCAAATCCTGCATAAATGCATAAACGATGAGCATCGACCTAGTGGTAAGGGTTTATTACTGATCATTTCCGCTAGTGTTAGTAGATATTTGTATGTAGGTGAAATAAGGGACAAAATACACCTCAAGATCAAGGACACACAACCCTCAATCCAAGATAAAACCTTTTCACAATCAGGCGTAGGCACACGGATTGGAGGACCCCCCAAACACATGCAACCGACTTGGAACAGCTGGGAATCAGGCATAATTGACCTTAGGGCCCACCTAGCAGTCAACCAGCCAAAGATGGGCCGGTTCGGGGCCTGAACCCGGTCGGCCGACCATAGGTTGGCACAACGGACCTTCATTCTTCGATGTGGCAGCCTCTCATTGGCTCACAATGTCGGTTCTAGGTGACTCTACTCCAATCCCCAGCCGAAACACCCCTGGTCACCCTCTATAAATATGAGGGGGGGATTCAAATGGAGACAACACCACCAGGTGAAGATCACCTCTCTTGAGCTTCAATGCAAGCCAAGGTGTAGCATAGCTAGTGCCTTAGGATAGGGAGATGGTAGAGGTACTAAGGAGGGGCGCCGACCTGTCAACGCTCTTCTCCAATTTGTAGCTCTACGAGTAGTTCTGGAGAAGTGCTGAGGTATCGGCATTCTTCTCCCAGCTTGTACCTCTATGGATGCTGCTACATTCTTTGGGTTTATGTAGGCATTTGTGGTTCCTATCTGTAGTATTTTACTTGGTATAGTATGTGGTAGTAGTTATTGATATTTGGTAACGTCTACTTATACAAGGTTATTTAGCATGATTCCTATAATGGCAGTAGAGATGCTCGACATCGGCACCAACAATGCCTTGACATTTGTTAGAGCAATTACTGGAAACTAAGCTATCATAAACCATGAATCATTCCGCAAGTGGATGCAATTACCAGTGTAGCATTTTACCTAAAGAGTATTCCGAGGTGTTATTTATATTTCCACAAGGAAGGCGGCGACTAAATTGTGTAGGTAGGCAGAATGAACTAATCTCAATGGAATATTCATATGCATAAATAGGGGTAAGATAAATATGGATAAAAGGTAGTGCGACACACAAGTGAACTCAGCTCTGCTAAAGGTAAAAATAAGCAGGGAGCTAGGTAGAAGTTAGGTAATCAGATCTCCCTATTGTTCCTATAGCATTTATACAGTTTATTAGCACTTTATACTTTGCACAAGAAATGGTTAGCCCTATCTAGTTATTCCTAGAACAAGGAAGAACTGTACAAATGGCAGACAGATATGACTGTCTTGCCATCACAACATTTTATGCACCTCGTACCCCCTAACCGAACGTGAAGGATTACGATTGTAACACCTCTGGTGTCTGTACCTTACAATTCAGATCAAATCACTCAAATAAATTATAGGAAGGTTTTGGAAATTAAATTCCGCAAGAAAAGAGCAAATAAAAGTCAAACTATACAAATGGAAATATAATGTGAGAGCCAAAAGGATTAAAAACCTATTTCGAATCCTATTAAAAAATGTGCACAAAAATAAGTTTGGGTTATTAAGGATATCATAAATGACATGCGCTGAATCCCACTTTCAGCCAAAACCCATCAACAATCAAATAAAAACTAAAGCCCTTTAGTGCAAGTTTGAAAATCTAAAATAGTTAAAAATGTGGGCTTCAAATGGAAATTTGCCTAAAACAAAAGTTGTAGATCTCGAAAAGTTACACAAGTTTGGTTTTCAACACTTTTTCATTTGAGCCCCGAGAAATAGAGAAAATTCAAGATTACCGAGAGGTCCCTGGGATTTCAGAAATTGCAAATAGGTCCCTACCTTCATCTCCCTCCCTGTTTCCGCCGCCGCTCACCGTACGGCACCGGTGGACCTCGTCCAAGGCGCGCCCGCGACCATCTGGGCCCAGGAAGGCCTCAGGGGACACCTGGATGTCCGCTTGGCTTCTCCTCCACTCGCCACGCGCCCCTGACCCCTTGGCTAGGTGCCATGCTGCCCGCCATGCGCCGCACCGCCTCCTCCGGTCGCCACCTCGCCGCCGAGCGCGTCCGGGCCAGTTCGACATTCCCAGGAGCCTCACTCCTTCACCCTTAAGCATCCTCACCGATAAATCGAACCACCAGGCCGAGCCGCACGCGTTCTCCCCCTCCGCCATTAGCTCCGGCGAGCTAGAGCTCACCGTGGGGCCACCTCCACCGACCCGCATTGGCCCCTCTGACCACACCAGGAGCCTCACCAGACCCCAGTGAAGCCCACACGAACGCCGAATCCCACTAGAACCCACTCAATCGCCACCGCCCAATCGCGCTGCCGTCGGCGAGCTCAAGGCTCACTGTGGACCGGCCGATTCCGGCGAACACCGAGCACGACATCTACCCCAGGAGCTTCCTCATGCTCTCGCGGTGCTCGTGCGCTCGACATTCGACCACCCCGAGCTCTTCTTCCTCCACACCACCGGCTACCCGAGCTCCGCCACCGCCTTCGACGCCGGCAACCTCGATTCCGACCACCACCGACCCGAACACCAGCATTGGTAGGTAGCTCTCGAACTCCTCTACACAACGTGCCTCCCCGTTGCAGCCCCGGTAAGCCCTGCCTAGCAGAACACCAACGGAAAGATGCAACGGCGGAGAAGGCCGGCGAAGGACCCGGTTGTAATTTTTCTTTTTCGGTTAAGGGTCTGGGTTCAAGTTTTTCAGAGTTTGGCAGTGAACTTCAAAAATGTATAACAAATCACCAAAAAATAGTAAAAATGCAAACTCAACTGATCTGAAATCCTTATAACAAAATCTACATGTTTTATTACACCCAAATATGCAGAAACTGTACCTATTTTAATCTATGAAAAAGAAAACGAAAACCACCTAATGTTTGTTCTAGAAGTTCTGCTCACTGAATGACCTTGATATTTGGATATATTGATTCTAGTAGAATGTTAGGCTTATGGTAAAAAGATGACACCCAGATAATGCTGTTAACTTATTTGAACAATCAAGATTCTCAAATCTGTTAAAACACTTCATGATTTAATACTGGAAAACATAGACCTCATCTAGCTCTGAAATTTTTCCTAGATGTATATGTAACTGAAATATTGCTGATCTTTAAGTTTCAGACATGTTAGAGTTAGTTAGCTATATACCATGATTAATGCTTGTTTAACTAACTTAATTCATCATATACAACTAATGTGCCTAGGAAAATCTAGATTTATTTTTGGAGTCTTATGGTAGCTCTATGATCATGCCTGCAAAGTTTGAGGCATAGTTATTGAGTTTTGTTTCAGTTAAAAATCATGCTTAGAATATCATGGCTAGGGTTGATATTTTTGTTTTGAGTAACATATACCAAATATGATCATGAATTTTGGACATGTTATTATTAAGAGAAGATTATTACTAGGATAAAAAGTTCACATGCAGTACTGGTTATTTTGAACCTTGAATTAATATGCTAGCTCATGTAGATTTAAATGCTTAATTAATTTTTCTGGTAGAGATAATACTTGATAATTTTTTGGGAACATATTTAGATCATATCTAGGTTCTGGTGAAATTTTGAGAACCATATCCCTTGTATAACTCTCTGTGGAATTAATCTTATTCAATAACTTGATGAATTTTTAATTTTATAACCTCTGATGCTTAAGGAAATAAAACCTGCAAAGTTTACAATACTGAGTAGATGCTATATAGATACTTCTGTAAATTTTGTAGCACCAGAACCTATGTCAATCATTCTGTGCAAATTTATGAATTATTTATAGTAATCTGTTTGCATGAATTTTCATGATTAAATGCTCTATGGTTAGATGCTGAAATTTACACAGTAGATGCCATATTATCTGAGCTATTCTACATTAAATTTTCATCACTAGATTATGAGTAGGATTGCTGTTATGAAATTGTGAAAACATGTTATGTTTTAACATTGAAAATGAAACCAACCCACACACTCACTCATGAAGAAACATAGTGATAAATACTACTCCATAAATGACTGCCAGTAAATGAGTTCACAAAGATTATCTTTAAGTTATTTTGTTGGACTACAACTTTATCGTGAAGGAAAGAAATAATTTATCATGTTGTAACTCATAATCTTGCATTGCATATAGAAGCGGTTAATCTTGCTGACGGAGAGTATGAGCTGGTTCCCACGGACTCTTGTGTTGCTCAGGAGGTTAATTTGAATTGCACTAACCTAGCTCAAGACATGGACCAAGCCCAGGTTTCTCTGCCTGACAGTGCCCAAGAAGCCAAGCCCCGGTGCATAATCCCATTATTTTCAGAGTTATTATTCATCTAACTATTCATAATGTGTTGTAATAATTGTATTTGTGCATTTAAGTTTTCTAGGCATTGATCAAAAACCTTAGATGCATGATCCCTAACTGCCTATGTTTGATATCCGGATCTTTTTATCGACTAGTTGCCCTGCAAACTAGGAACGGTAGAAGTCAAGTGGTTTCCTGCCTCTCGCGAGCATATAGGAATTGACTGACTTTAAATTCCTGCTGAAATATAAGGACAACGGGCGGGGTTGTGTAGTTGTGGTACCCCGCTGGTGTAATCTAAAATGGCTAAGGTCGCGGTGTGTGGCTCATCTCATTAAGTGTTTGAAAGTACTAGCCACATACCGAGAAATATGATAATCGGTAAGCTTAAGTACCTAATTGGACCAGCAAGTGGAACGATGTGGCACCCTCTTGGTAGAAGTAGGTTTTATTTTTGTCCGGACATACGGGTGCAGAGTGGTCGGACTCTGTAGTCGGGGAGGGTGTCCCAGATCCACAACCTGGAAATGAAGGGGAACAGTAGCGTGGGCGGGAGCGAAGTCGATCCCCATGCGTGTGGTTTAGGTTCCCCTGGCCTGGTTGAAATTCGATCAGAATCGTCCGCCTCTCATGGCATGAGATTGCTTAATGATTTCGGTCACATAGAGTAACAAGTGGAACAAATGTTGATAATACTGTTGTATGATTAAATGATTGCTCTACCATGTTTGAGTAGAGATAGTTGCACACTTAGAATGGTTAATCCAACTAGGAAGTGGCTAAATTAAAATTTGAAAGTAAGGATCAACTCTTATTGGCATTTTTGGCAAAACAAACCACACAAACCAAAAAGCGTTGCATGTCTAGTTATCGGACTAAGTTATATCCGGTGACGGGTAAGTTTTGCTGAGTATTAGTATACTCAGCCTTGCTTGTGGCACTGTTTTCAGGTACTAACTTTGAAGATTTGATTGCGAGTCTTACTTGGCCTTGTACTCTGCCTCCGGGGCTGGTCTGTTGAGTGGGATGGTTCTTTAGCAGGTGCTGACCACCCTCCCGCTATGTGACGCTTTCGTACGGGCTTTATCGATGCATCATATCCTTTCGCTAGTTGTTTTTTACTGCTTCCGCTAAACAATGAGACTTGAATAATTTGAGTAGTTGAACTCTGTAGTACTTTACTACTCTGAACTAGGTTTGTAATAAATTTATCTTCTGCTGCACTCACTCTGAGATGTATGAGATGTTCCGTGTTGTAATCTCAGGGCTCACCTTCGTGTGAGTGTTGTCTGCGTGATCCTGGAATAACGTGGCTTTTATCGATGCTTCACTCGAGAAACTACCGGTGCGTGCCGATTTGGGTCTAAGTTGCTTAGCAACGAAGACCAGTGCACCCGGGCCCTGTCATTTGGGTGGTTCCGCCACAGTTGGTATCAGAGCTCGCTGATAGCCTATCAGAGATGGCAACTTTTGTTTTCTAAACAACAAAATAAAACTGGACTTCAAAACTACTAAGTTTTTGAAAATGTCTAGGATCTCCAAGAACAAGTCTAGAACGTAAATCCCTAGGGAATCTTATGGGTATAATCAGGTGGCTTATACTGTATGGCTAACTCCCAGCACATTATTTTTCAGTATCTAAATTCTGCAATTTAATTTATGCAACTACATCGTCGCCGCGGAGGTATGCTTGCTCAGTCAGCTGAGCGAGTCTGACCTTCCCGTTGGTGATGCGAGCCGAACGCTGGAGCTCAAGTAGTGGCCTACTTGAGCTGCTGCCCATATACCAACTTCGGTTGATTATATGGGGAGTAATGGTTCGAAATTGAAATTCAATTCCCCGTCAAAGACGGTACTCAGTCAATACGTTGTTTCGATGATGTATGCTTAACGTTGTCCATACGGCGGGAATTGTATACATGCCGGTTCTATAGTGATCGGTAATATATGAGAACGATTTCGTGAGTGCTGGCACGAAAGGTTCATTTTGTATACTGTCAATTTTCTGCAGGTACGCTAACTCGAAATAAAATCCTAGGCTAGTCAGCTATATCGAGTAGTTATATAGCGAGAGACATATTATGTATGCCACCAAAGTTAACCACGTAAGACCAAGGCTACTTAGCAATTATTTTCTTTGGTGAGGATGATTAGGTTCTGCATTCATCCTCAAATCATCAGCAAAGAAACCTTTGGAAGAAATCGTAATCAAAAAGTTTAAAACACTATCTTAAGGATCATCTAGACAGTCTGCAAATTCTGGAAATTTTGGGTTCCCCGAATTTTTAATATATGACGATTTGCTCAAATCAAGTTGGGTCAGTAATATGAAATGAAGCTACCTTGACCACCAAACTCCTGTAAAAATTTGAGAATTTTTGAAGCCTCATAGCTTGGTGTTTTTGAATTTAGATCAACCTTCTGTAAATCTGTCAACTTTGAGCAGTCTGCACAAACTGAATTTTTCGACCTACTTAAGTTACTCAAATGAAAAATCATACAATAATAAAGTTGTAGATCACTTGATGAAGAACTTACCATAAAAATTTGAATTATCTTGGTCAACTAGTTTGGTTGATATGGTCAAATTATACCCTCTCTGGATAAACAGATTTCTGGTTGACATCACTCTGAAACCCTGAGCATATCACCCTCTTAGGATCCGAATTGATCTTAGTGTTGACTAGATGAAATGTTCCTCACTACCTTAGGCATATTCTTTGAATTGTTGAAAATTTTCTGAGCTTGTTATCTATCATTTCGATCAATTTCTTTGACTGTCCAGAATCAGCCATTCTTGTATAACCATCTGCTGATCCATCAGTCTTTTTGTTGGGACAGATGGATAAGTTGGCGGTGATTGACGAGCAGAGGCATGTGCACTCAACTTGTTTGCACTGGTACGGGCTTCCTCACCGTCTCTGGGAGCTTTTGAGTGCAGCCGGTTACCCCCAGCCACTGCTCTACGATGGCCACGATTTCATGGAGAGCGGGGTTTGTCGCTGCAGCGTGACGATGGTGATTCCGCAACACCTGCTCAATGGGTGGGAGCTGATTGTGACTCAGGTGATCGGCCACAGTCTGCTGGACACTTGGGAGCTCACTGCTATGAAGGCAATGACCACTTTCTGTTCTCTGCACCCTCTGGAGGTGGTTCTAACCGCGTTCGGATTGTTCCCCGCACCTGATCCGGCCGACCCACTTTGGCTTGACCGGATGGCCAACGTGGACGCAGTTGCGACCCTCGACCCAGTCGGGGCACTTTGGACGACTGCGTTGTGCCTGGACAGTCTTTACTAACTCTAGACCTTCTAGAGCTACGCCACCGCTCAGCTGGTTGACCAGGCTCAGGCCTTGCACCTGACCGTCCAGCTGAGGGACGAGCAGCTTGGGGAGGCCAGTGACGAGCTTGAGAGCAGGGGTGCTTTGATCACCCAGCTCCAGAGTCAGGTCCACGAGCTTCAGGACACGGTGATGGACCGTGACGCCACTATCCACTTCCTTGAGGACCAGTTTCACGACCTTCAGCTTGACCTCGACGACGCCCAGGGTCGGCTCCACCAGATGCAGGTTGCTCTTCACGCTCCACCCGGCCCGATGTAGGTGGATGGTGAGGAGGAGTCTCAAGAGATCCAGGGTGTTTCAAAGATGGACTTTGAGGAGCAGGCGCCGCAGCCCGCGCCGGTTGAGGCTCACACTCCCACTGCGAGCGAGGCGTCGGTCAACTTGTAGACCGAGGCACTGTTTCCTAGCTTCTGTAGACTCCTCTTAGTGTGGCCTAATTTTGGATCATGGGCTACTAGGCTAACTTAGAGTTGAGTAACTCTTAGTACTGATGTTAGAATCACTTAAGTAGAAATGGGAAGTTGATGTATGTAATGAACCCTAATGCTACTCATGTGTGATGTTGGCAGTCTGTGAACAGCTGAACGCAGCAGCTAGTTTGAATTTTTATCCTTACTTCCTTTCCGAATTAGCTCATGAGTTGAATAAAAAAGTTGTTCCAAATTTCATCATCAAATTTCTCACAAAGTTTCAGCTCAAACGTACGTGTACAGAAGGAGATATTCGCAAATTACAGAGGCTCTGTTTTCTGTAAAATCAGCAAACCAGAGGAGGAGTAATTGAATTTTTCGACTAACTTACTATGGAAATCTGACTTTGAGTTGACTACCAAAGTTGTAGATCATGAAATTATCTATCTCCTGTAAAAATTTCAAGTTCATACCATGCACATAACTCCAGTTATACTCTTTTTTGTATCACCAGTTTTCTGTGTAACATGATTCAGGCAATTCATATTTTTCCATATGTGTCTTGAGTTGTATGTTTCCATTTGAAATGATGAAAATGTTGGGGCTAATACAAATTACTCACGTTTCAGATGGTTGGATCAACTCGAGGCAGCCCCAGTTGTTTTGGAGATAGAGGGAATGGGAATCCACCTCCACCTCCTCCACCCGCGGGCATTGCAGAAGTTCTTGCCGCCCAAACCGAAATTTTGCGGTAGTTGGTACAAGCTCAGCAGCAACCGCGTGGTGGACATCATGCTCATCAAGTGCAAGAAGAGAGCTACCAGGAGTTTCTCAGTACGCAGTCCCCGCTATTCACTAAAGCGGACGAGCCACTTGACGTGGACGCTTGGATTCACACAATCGAGTCCAAGTTTTCTCTATTGACTGATCCTTGTTCCGAAGCGAACAAGACTCGCTATGCCGCGTAGCAACTTCGCGGATCAGCTCGTATGTGGTGGGATCATTACCATGGAATGCTATCGGCTGATCATGTGATGAATTGGGATGAGTTCAAGAATGCTTTTCGAGCTCATCATATTCCAGCGGGACTTCTTGATCGTAAGCTCAATGAATTCTTGGCATTAACTCAGGGCACTCGGACTGTGCTGCAGTATGCACAGGCTTTCAATCACTTATGTCAATATGCTAGTCATCATGCGGATAACGACGCTAAGAAGCGTGAACGCTTCCATTGAGGCCTCAGTACCAAATTGCAGGAGAGGCTAAATCTTGTCTGTGCTGATTCTTTTAATGATTTGGTGAATCTGGCCATCACCCAGGAGGATCTCATTTCTGCACACCGTGCTGAAAAGAAGCGCAAGGCACCTGCTGGACCCTTGAGTGCCTCTGCACTGAGGTATCGCATTGTGCAGAATACTCCCGCTGCACCCTCTCAGAAGGCCCCTCAGCCAGGGCGTTGGGTTATTTGGCCTCCTCAACAGCAGCAACAGCAAACTCGCTATGTTTCACCACAGCAGCAGCAGACCGGCCCTAGGCCGAATTTTCAGCAAGCCGCTCGCCCCGACAACAACAATCGTTGTTTTAAATGTGGGAGTCCGAATCACTTTGAAAAAATGTGCCCGCAAGCGGGACAGAATCAAGGATAGGCTTCTCGCAAAAATGATCAAAACAAGGGCAAGAAGCAAACTGTTCAAGTCAGGCAAGGCCGACTTAACTTCACCAATCTAGCTGATCTTTCCGAAGAAGCACCAATTATGTCGGGTACATTCTCTATAAACCATCATCCCACAATTATCTTATTCGATTCTGGTGCATCTCATAGTTTCATTAGATCTAAATTTGGAGCAAGAGTTGGGTTAGATTTTTGTCACACCAAAGGTTCATACATGATCTCTATTCCGGGTGGTAAAGTCGCATCAAATCAAATCGTTAATAACGCACCACTTAAGTTGGGTAGTAAAACAATTTCCACCAACTTAATCCTACTACCACTCGAAGGGATGGATGTTATTCTAGGACTGGATTGGATGAATAAACATGGGGTACTGTTAGATATCTCTTCTCAAGCCGTTGAAATTAATTCGCCTACCCATAGCCATTCGGTTCTATACCTACCTCATTCGGAACATGTCAATTCATGTGCTTATGCCATGAAAGATATTCGTATTGAAGATATTCCCGTAGTCCGTGAATATGCAGATGTTTTTCTGGATGATTTACCTGGTATGACACCAGACCGGGATATCGAATTTGTCATTGAACTATAGCCCGGTACAACACCTATTTCGAAAAGGCCGTACCGAATGCCGCCTAAAGAGTTGGCAAAACTGAAAATCCAATTGCAAGAACTACTGGACAAGGGTTTTATCCACCCAAGTGCTTCGTCTTAGGGCTGTCCCGCATTGTTTGTAAAAAAGAAGGATGACAGTTTGAGGTTGTGTATTGATTACCGGCCTCTCAATGCGGTAACCATCAAAAATAAATACCCACTTCCTCGCATTGATGTATTGTTCGATCAATTGGCTGGAGCAAAGATCTTCTCTAAGATTGATCTTCGTTCGGGGTATCATCAAATAAAAATCAGACCTTCTGATATTCCCAAGACCGCATTCTCAACCAGATATGGTCTTTATGAGTATTTGGTTATGTCTTTCGGGCTCACAAATGCTCCCGCTTATTTCATGTACCTTATGAACTCGGTATTCATGCCGGAACTTGACAAGTTCGTCATGGTTTTCATCGACGACATTCTGATCTATTCCAAAAATGAGGAGGAACATGAGAAACATCTACGCATTGTTCTTCAACGCCTCCGCGATCATCAGTTGTATGCTAAATTCTCTAAGTGTGAATTCTGGCTGAACACAGTCAAATTTTTGGGTCACACCATATCCAGTGAAGGTATCTCAGTTGACCCCAGCAAAGTCCAAGAGGTGATGGACTGGAAGCCTCCTACTTCGGTTCATTAGATTCGCAGTTTCCTCGGATTGGCGGGATATTACCGCAGGTTTATTCCGGATTTCTCCAGAATAGCAAAGCCAATGATGGAACTGCTAAAGAAGGACGTCAAATTTAAATGGGATGCGAAGTGCGATGAAGCATTTCATACACTGAGAGCACATCTTTGTTGCCTCATATTCAGCTCAGTCGCAAGGTTCACTGCAACTGCCTTTCAGCAGAATCGTAAAACAACTTGTTGTGTGCTGAAATGCAAAAGCTGAAGTTGGAAATCATTCCTCAGGGTTCGCTGACTCACATTTCTGTGGAACCGACACTTCATGACCAAGTCATCATGGCACTATTGCATGATAAGAGTGTCGGGATTATCAAACAGAAAGTGCTAGAGGGCAAAAATAAATACAAGTGTTTCACCATAAAGGAATTTTGTGGTTCGAGGATCGCCTAGTCATTCCCAAAAATCATGAGCTACGGAAACAAATCTTGGACGAAGCACATCTCTCTAAATTTTCCATTCATCCGGGCAGCACCAAAATGTACCAAGATCTCAGGCAAAATTTTTGGTGGACTCGAATGAAGAGAGAAATTGCTAAATATGTTGCAGAGTGTGACACATGTCAGAGAGTGAAAGCTAGTCACTTGAAAGTTGCTGGAACTCTCCAACCTCTGCCAATTCCATCCTGGAAATGGGAAGATATCAATATGGATTTCATTGTGGGCTTACCCAATACCTCTCAACATCATGACTCCATCTGGGCTATTATCGACAGACTCACAAAGACAGCTCATTTCATTCCAATGCATACGGAATATCGAGCCAAGAAATATGCTGAAATCTATATCGATCGAATTGTCTGTCTGCACGGTGTAGCAAAAACCATTATCTCAGATCGGGGTACTCAGTTTGTGGCACAATTCTGGGAGCAACTCCAAGAGGCTCTCGGAACTAAATTAATTCGAAGCTCAGCATACCATCCACAAACTGACAGGCAAACCGAAAGAGTAAATCAAATTCTCGAAGACATGCTTCGAGCGTGTGTTATCCATTATGACAAAAATTGGGACAAATGCTTGGCTTTGACTGAATTCTCCTATAACAACAGCTATCAGACCAGTCTAAAAATGGCACCCTTTGAAACCTTATATGGTCGACGGTGTCGAACTCCTTTGAGTTGGTCACAGACTGGAGAGCGCAAATTATTCGGACCCGAATTAGTGGTCGAGGCTGAGGAGAAAGTGAAAATCATACAAGCGAATCTCGGAGCAGCCCAATCTCGGCAAAAGAGTTATTTTGATAAGCGGAGGAAGCCTTTGAAATTCAGTGTTGGTGATCATGTCTATTTACGAGTTTCACCAACTCGAGGCGTTCAACGCTTCAGAATCAAAGGCAAGTTAGCACCTCGTTATGTCGGGCCATATGAGATTATTGAAGAATGTGGACCCGTGGCTTATCGACTATGACTCCCGTCACGACTTGTAGCCATCCATGATGTTTTCCATATATCTCAACTCAAGAAATGCATCTGAGTTATTACCGAAACCATAGACCAACAGGAAATATTAGTGGAACCCGATCTCTCTTATACTGAATATCCACTCAGAATCTTGGATCAAAAAGAGAGAGGTACCGGTTGAAAGGTGGTAAAAATATATAAAATTCAGTGGTCTCATCACACTGAAGGAGAGGCCACCTAGGAGACGGAAGATTATCTCAATCGACAATATCCGGGTTTTCTTAGCTTCACCCCAAGTATCCTATTCTCTGTCCTAAATCCAATCATCAAATCTCGGGACGAGATTCTTTTTAAGGGGGTAGGCTATGACACCTCTGGTGTCTGTACCTTACAATTCAGATCAAATCACTCAAATGAATTATAGGAAGGGTTTGGAAATTAAATTCCGCAAGAAAAGAGCAAAAAAAAGTCAAACTATACAAATGGAAATATAATGTGAGAGCCAAAAGGGTTAAAAACCTATTTAGAATCCTATTAAAAAATGTGCACAAAAATAAGTTTGGGTTATTAAGGGTACCTTAAATGACATGTGCTGAATTCCACTTTCAGCCAAAACTCATCAAAAATCAAATAAAAACCAAAGCCCTTTAGTGCAAGTTTGAAAATTCATAATAGTTCAAAATGTGGGCTTCAAATGGAAATTTGCCTAAAACAAAAGTTGTAGATCTCGGAAAGTCCCTAGGATTTCAGAAATTCCAAACAGGTCCCTACCTTCATCTCCCTCTCTGTTTCCGCTGCCGCTTGTCGTACACTGCCGGTGGACCTCGTCTACGGCGCGCTCGCGACCATCTGGGCCCAGGAAGGCCTCAGGGGACACCTGGATGTCCGCTTGGCCTCTCCTCCACTCACCACGCACCCCTGACCCCTTGGCAAGGCGCCACGCCGCCCGCCATGCGCTGCACCGTCTCCTCCGGTCGCCACCTCACCGCCGAGTGCACCCGGGCCGGTTTGACCTTCCCAGGAGCCTCACTCCTTCACCCTTAAGCGTCCTCGCCTATAAATCGAACCCCCAGGCCGAGCCACGCGCATTCTCCCCCTCCTTCCCTTTCTGCCTCCGCCATTAGCTCCGGCGAGCTAGAGCTCCCCGTGGAGCTGCCTCCACCAACCCGCATTGGCCCCTCTGACCACACCAGCAGCCTCACCAGACCCCAGTGATGCCCACACACATGCCGAATCCCACTAGAACCCACTCAAGGCTCACCGTGGAGCGGCCGATTCCGGCGAAGACCGAGCACGACATCTACCCCAGGAGCTTCCTCACGCTCTCGTGGTGCTCGTGCGCTCGACATTCAACCACCCCGAGCTCTTCTTCCTCCACACCACCAACTACCCGAGCTCCGCCACCGCCTTTGACGCCGGCAACCTCAATTCCGGCCACCACTGATCCGAACACCGTCATTGGTAGGTAGCTCTCGAACTCCTCTACACAACGTGCCTCCCCATTGCAGCCCCGGTAAGCCCTACCTAGCAGAACACCACCGGCAAGATGCAACGGCGGAGAAGGCCGGCGAAGGACCTGGTTGTAATTTTTCTTATTCGGTTAAGGGTATGGGTGCAAGTTTTTTAAAGTTTGGCAGTGAACTTCAAAAATGCATAACAAATCACAGAAAAATCATAAAAATGCAAACACAACTGATCTGGAATCCTTATAACAAAATCTACAAGTTTGATTACACCCAAATCTGCAAAAACTCTACCTATTTTAATCTATGAAAAAGAATAGAAAACCACCTAATGTTTGTTCTGGAAGTTCTGCTCGCTGGATGACCTTGATATTTGGATATGTTGATTCTAGTAGAATGTTAGGCTTATGGTAAAAAGATGACACCTAGCTAAAGCTGTTAACTTGTTTGAACAATTAAGATTCTCAAATCTATTAAAACAATTCATGATTTAATACTGGAAAACATAGACCTGATCTAGCTCTGAAGTTTTTCCTAGATGCATATGTAACTGAAATCTTGCTGATCTTTAAGTTTCAGACATGTTAGAGTTAGTTAGCTATATACCATGATTAATGCTTGTTTAATCAACTTAATTCATCATATATAACTATTGTGCCTAGGAAAATTTAGATTTATTTCTGGAGTCTTATGTTAGCTCTATGATCATGCCTGCAAAGTTTGAGGCATAGTTACTGAGTTTTGTTTCAGTTAAAAATCATGCTTAGAATATCATGGCTAGGGTTGATATTTTTGTTCTGAGTAACATATACCAAATCTGATCATGAGTTTTGGACATGTTCTTGGTCAGAGTAGATTCTTACTAGGATAAAAAGTTCACATGCAGTACTAGTTATTTTGAACCTTGAATTAATATGCTAGCTCATGTAGAGTTAAATGCTTAATTAATTTTTCTGGAGGACTCTTGTGTTGCTCAGGAGGTTAATTTGAATTGTACTAACCTAGCTCAAGACCTGGGCCAAGCCCCAAAGGTTTCTCTGCCTGTCAGTGCCCAAGAAGGCAAGCCCCGGTGCATAATCCCATTATTTTTAGAGTTATTATTCATCTAACTATTCATATTGTGTTGTAATAATTTTATTTGTGCATTTAAGTTTTCTAGGCGTTGATCGAAAACCTTAGATGCATGATCCCTAGGTACCTATGTTTGATATCCGGATCTTTTTATCGACCAGTTGCCCTGCTAACTAGGAACGGTAGAAGTCGAGTGGTTTCCTGCCACTCGCGAGCATATAGGAATTGACTGACTTTAAATTCCTGCTCAAATATAAGGACAACGGGCGGGGTTGTGTAGTTGTGATACCCCACTGGTGTAGTAAAAAATGGCTAAGGTCACGGTGTGTGGCTCATCTCGTTAAGCGTTTGAAAGTACTAGCCACATACCGAGAAATATGGTAATCGGTAAGCTTAAGTACCTGATTGGACCAGCAAGTGGAACGATGTGGCAGCCTCTTGGTAGAAGTAGGTTTTATTTTTGTCCGGACATACGAGTGCAAAGTGGTCGGACTCTGTAGTCGGGGAGGGTGTCCCGGATCCACGACCTGGAAAGAAAGGAGAATAGTAGCGTGGGCGGGAGCGAAGTCGATCCCCATGCGTGTCGTTTAGGTTCCCCTGGCCAGGTTGAAATTCGATTCAGAATCGTCCGCCTCTCACGGCATGAGATTGCTTAATGATTTCGGTCACACAGAGTAATAAGTGGAACAAATATTGATAATACTGCTGTATGATTAAATGGTTGCTCTACCATGTTTGAGTAGAGATAGTTGCAAACTTAGAATGGTTAATCCAACTAGAAAGTGGCTAAATTAAAATTCGAAAGTAAGGATCAACTCTTAGTGGCATTTTTGGCAAAACAAATCCCACAAACCAAAAAGCCTTGCATGTCTAGTTATCGGACTAAGTTATATCTGGTGACGGGTAAGTCTTGCTGAGTATTAGTATACTCAGCCTTTTTTGTGGCACTATTTTCAGGTACTAACTTTGAAGATTTGATTGCGAGTCTTACTTGGCCTTGTACTCTGCCTCCGGGCTGGTCTGTTGAGTGGGATGGTCCTTCAGCAGGTGCTGACCAACCTCCCGCTAAGTGATGCTTTCGTACTGGCTTTATCGATGCGTCACATCCTTTCGCTAGTTGTCTTTTACTACTTCTGCTAAACAATGAGACTTGAATAATTTGGGTAGTTGAACTCTGTAGTACTTTACTACTCTAAATTAGGTTTGCAATAAATTTATCTTCCGCTGTAATCACTCTGAGATGTATGAGATGTTATGTGTTGTAATATCAGGGCTCACCTTCGTGTGAGTGTTGTCTGCGCGATCCTGGAATAGCGTGGCTTTTATCGAGGCTTCACTCGAGGAACTACCGGTGCGTGCCGATTTGGGTCCGAGTTGCTTAGCAACGAAGACCAGTGCACCCGGGCCCAGTCTTTTGGGTGGTTCCGCCACAACGATGGCACTAAATAGGGCTGTCATCACCTGCAGGCTATCTCCACAAATCATAGGAAATAGCCACATCCAGCAACACTTAACTAACCCAGACACCATATCTACACTAGTAAATGATACACTAGTATCCCACGCGGAGCCCCCACCCTTCGGATGGACAGACATCATACTAGAGCAAACATACGAATACTAAAGCATGTAAAAGTTAACTAGAATTAAGTCTCTAACCCGGCAAAGCATATAGTGACACAACAAACTAATCATGAATTCTATGTCTGATACAGCAGGACATATATCATGCAAATATAAATAATAGTAAGATAAGTCTATTACATGAGATCGAATATTACAAAAGAGAACTAGTAGCAAACACATACCTATTCTCCGAAGCACGCCCGGAGATCCGAAAACTACTTCACTTATGCTCCACTAGCCTAGAACTACGTAAGAGGGAAATTGAGCTAGAGCTTCAACTTGGTGTGTCCCTATTCTACCCCCCCTCTCGTATTTATAGAGGGTGACAATGGGAGTCTTCAGCCAAGTTGCAGCGGTCCTAGCATTTGAAACCAACCTTAGGAAGGTGGGAGGAAGCTTCCTGCAGAAGGGGCAAGGCGGTGGCTCCCCAGTCCAGTCAGCCGACCATGGTGGTCGGCTGACTGCCAGGTGGGTCCCACCGGCCTCCCCTTGCTCTGGTAGGCCACCATGTGTCCTCTAACCCCTGCCTGTACATCTGGTATGTTGGTTTGATGTCGTATGTGGGTCATTTGATCCATGCGAGTCTGAATTCTGCGCTCTGATTGGTCTATAATTTTCTTCGTGGATCATAAGGTACTTACAATCTGCATATTAGCTCTTCTTCTAATGGATCATAAGGTGCTTACAACCTGCATTTTAGCTCTTTTTCAAACATTGTATAATTTCTAGGAGCATAGTGGGTTTATACTTTATTTTGGATAAATATGCATGTTAAATATTTAAACTCAAGATTTTATGATAAAATTGAAGCTTGAAATTGGTCCCTAATAAGCGTCAACAAGATCCCCCAAATTGTCCCTTGCTCGTCCCGAGCAAAGTAGGACAAATTATGTTGTTGATCAGAAAATCACTCTAAGTCATACTTACCTGTAATGTCAGAATTTATAACCAAGTAGCTTATCTATGAATTTGTAAAAGTTGGCTCACTTACCTCTGCTTTATTCCATACTCATCCATTGAGCTTTTAGCCTTCTCCTCGTCTTGAGCTGTTGAGAGTTAGAATACTGCATAGAGCCACATTCACTAATTCCTATATCACCAATCCATTTGGAGGTTTTTCTTAGAAAGGGTTTTCAAAAAGCAAGGCAAAATTCCTTAAATGATTCTCTCGAATCACTCAATGTGTATATCCTTACCAAGGCAATGCTGCATTTTCTCCTTTCCTACCAAAGAGCTTTTTGTGGAGCTCGTGGGCAGGATGAAAGACTAGGCATACTTCATTCCATATATTGTAAAGTCAAAGAGTGAATCCACCAAGAAACCAAATCATACAAATGTGATCAAGACGTGTATGTGTATGGAGTGAATGGAATGAGTGGTGATATGACTAACTTGTCATGAATATGGAGTGAATGGAATGAGTGGTGATATAACTAACTTGTCATGAACCATCTCTCTATTTTTCATGGATATGGGCTATACATTTTTTTGACATGCCTTGTGAGCATGTGGCATACCTTCTTTAGGCATGCATCTTTTCGCTATTTTTTACATGCTTTTGGGGCATGTGGCATACCTTCTTTGGGTGTGTATCTTTTTATTTTTTTCATAGCCCATACCATTGATTACTCTTACAATTACAATGAAAACATATACATCATTAAATCCTCATTAAGAAGACAATATTAATTACTCTTACCATTACAATGAAAACATATACATCATTAAATCTCATTAAGAAGAGAACATTAATTACTCTTACAATTACAATAAAAATATATACATCATTATATCCTTATATTCAAGCAGGCACTTACCAGCAAGTTTGGAGATGTAAATGAATTAGAGTTTTTATCGTGGCATTAGTCATCACCTTGTGTCGTGCTGTTTCACAGCTTTTCCTAAACCATTATTCTTCGTTGCCAGCGGCCCCGCACTTCTGGCCTCACCCTATCTACATAATGAAGGATCTAGAAAAAGCTGTGACATAGCCGGCACGATGTGACTAATACCTCAATAGCCGTTCTTGTTCATTTACATTTTTAGACTTGCTGGTAAGTGCCTGTGATCTACAATGCAAAATCACATCAATCGGTGGCGTACTTAAACCGCATCGTGTTGCAGATATTATGTAGGCCCCGAAAAGCAGTGCCATCACCGCTGGGTCGAGGTTAACGACCTATACTTGTTCCAAAATAAAGATTTTGTAACTTCTAGATGGTTTCAATGTGAGCCTGAATAAATACATCACTAGAGTTTGAAAATAATCCATTCATAATTCAAAAAGTTTCTACTATACTCATTTCAATAATTCATTATAAAAATTTCTAGTATCCACAAATGGTCATATATATATACAAGTAAATCACAAGAACTATCTAGATTCATTCTAAAAATTTCTACTGTCCACATACTCATTCTCATTCTAAAAATAAAAAAAATTATACTACACTCATTTATAATATATATATATAGCCATATATACAAGTAAATCACATCAACTCTCCAGACTCAGGTTATGTTTAGTTTTTTAAGTAGTTATCACATTGAATGTTTGGATGTCAATTCAAATATTCAGATATCAATTCAATATAAAACTAATCGCATAAGTTGCAATTAGGGCTTTAGACCAATCTATTAAGTATAATTAATGCATGAATAGCGGATGATTACTGTATAAATTAGTGGTCAAATTATGAACTAATTAGTCTTATTAGATTCTTCTCGTAATTAGGTCACGACTTATAAAATTAGTTTTATAATAAGTATATATATAGTACTCCTAATTGGTGTTTAAACATACGATGTGACAGGGACTTATTACTTAAACTGAAAAAAGCAAACGAGGTCTCATTTAGATCAACTAAAACAAGTAAATCGTATCTACATATGCAATCTAAATGAGAAAGAAATGACCTACACCTCCCAATTCTCTATTTCTGAAGCATGAAATGAGCTGCATAAGCAATGAAAGATGAGACAAACAAACCTTTATAGCTGATGGAGGGACGGGAAAATCAAGACCAAATGAGGTGGCCAAATGAGCAAGAACTCCCCCCACCTGAGCCAAGAACAAAAAGAACAAGTGAGTTGAATGGCTCGGGCGGGGGAAGGGGAAAGGGGATAAGGGGGCCAATGAGATTTGTCCCGGTTGGAGGCACCAACCGGGACCAAAGCGCACTCTTTTGTCCCAGTTGGTGGCTCCAATCGGGACGAATAGGCCGCGGGGCTCGGGTTGGAGCCACCAACCGGGACAAAGAGTGTCATTTGGTCCCGGTTGGTTCCTGCAACTGGCACCAAAGGCCCCTGGCCCCCCTACCCACCCGGCTAGCAGTTGAACCCGGGACAAAAGCCCCTTTGGTACCGGGCCCAACGGCAGCCGGGACAAATGGCCTGAACCGAAGGCCTGTTCTGTAGTAGTGTGAGTCGTAGTTCTCCTATTTTTAAAATTCCAAATTTAGGTTTGTTTAGTAGTTTCTGACAGTGAATCCTTCTCGTTTTAGAGATTGATGCAGAAATTTCTAGATCTCTCGGCGGATATAATGACTTCTTTTAATGCTCCATTATTAATGTAATAAATAGATTATTCATCTAGACTTGATCTTGTTGGTCAAGTGGCATATTGCAAGGTCATAATGACAAACTGTAAGCTATTGGCTACAGCGTGATTACTTAGCACATCCTCTTCACGTGGTATCGTTCTGCCATAGCCTCCATAGCTTCAATCATTTCGTTGTTCTTGACTAAATCATACTTAGGCCTCTCTGATCAAGCCAGTAACACCGAACGTGGCCAGGTAGACGCTAGTGCTGAGATCTGTATCATATTAACCAAAGACTTCGAACTCGATTGGTCACACAAAAGTGTACAATACATAAAGAAATGACAAATGGACCTGCACCCATCTCGGTGTGTTTCCTGTGCTATTTATATAGGGCCTTAACACCCTTCTCGGTGTTTACTGAAGTCGCAAGGTTTTGGAACACAAGAAATCAAATCGAGAGGGTGCCTTTGAGATAGCCTACTGAGTGAGCAGAAAATGGGGGAGGAGTCCGTCCTACTGAGTGAGCAGAAAATGGGGGAGGAGTCCGTGACCGTGAGAGTCCAAGCGAAATCTAGTTCTTCTAGCTGGGTGGTGGATATGGAGAAGATGCTCGAGCAGGCCAACCCATCAATGGAGATGGTGCTGTGGAAGCAACGATCCATACGCCGGGTGCCAGAGTTTATCAAGGAGCTGACAAACAGCAAGTCCTATCAGCCACAGTTCGTATCGCTGGGCCCTTTACACCATGGCGAGAGACACCTCCTTCCCATGGAGCAGCATAAGCGGCGAGCAGTGCTGCACATAGTTAACCGATCCGGGAAGCATTTACAGGAGTTTGTTGCGGTCATCGAGGAAGTAGTAGAGGAGCTCCAAGGTGCCTACGATGACCTGGATGACAAAAAATGGCGTGGAGCGAACAAGGGTCGCTTCGTGGAGATGATGGTCACGGACGGCTGCTTCTTGTTGGAGCTGATGTTTGGAGCTCCAGCACGAGGCAATTATGCGGCCAACGACCCTATCTTCAGCAAGAACAGTTTTTCTCGTCTATGGCCAATCATGCGGAATGACATGGTCGCGATGGAAAACCAACTGCCTCAAGTGGTTCTACAGAGGCTTCTATCTGTTCTCTACGGCACATCTCCGGTACGTCTACTTTTTATGTAGCAGAGGCTTCTAACTTCAATTGTTCTCTTTTCGATCATCATATATATAATTACTTTCATCAACGCTCAATTATTTTTTTGTTCAATCATTATCCTAGACTGGATGGTTGAAGCACATTTAGTGTCAACGGTGTATACCACTATGTGTGTGTAACTTACTATTATTTACTATTACTAGTTCGACGCTCCTTTTGAGCCTCGACATGAAGTCACCTAAGATCCTAGATGAATACTCAAATAAATAGAGAATCCAAAAATTCTCACAAAAATGAGAAACTTCTAGCCATTAATCCGATAACTATAATCATAACAGTCATTGCATCTTTTATATTTCCTAACAAATTATCCACCTCTATCATTACGAAAATAGACTGAAGTAACAGCCTAAACATGTATCTAAATAATCCACCTCTGCCATTATAAAAGAATCTAAAGTAATCACCCCATCTTGGTGGAAATTACCCACCTATACTATTATAAAAATAATGCAAATAGTCTCCTAAATTGTATATAAATGATCCAATTATATCATAAGGAAGAATTCCATTTTTGACCATTGAACTATCACCTGAGTTTGGTTTTGACCATCCAACTCGAAAACCAGAAATCCAACCATCGAACTCCAAAAACCGTTTATATTTAGCCATTCACTGGTTTTGAATGGCAGATCCACTGACGTGGATGGTTTTGAATGGTGGTTTCGCTAACGTGGATGACATGTGGAGGTGATCTCCACATGTCATCACCTTTCTCTCTCACTCCTCTCTTCATTTCCTTTCTTCTCTTTCTTCTCCGCCATGTCCACTATGCCACCGGCGCTGGCTCCACGCAAGGCTCCTCGCCACCACCACCAGCCACCCTCTTCAACGCCACTGTTGCACGCTTTCACCACCACCTGGCCGCACTTTGCCCATCTTCAGGCTCGGCCCCCACCTCCGTATCCACACCCTCCTCTACTTCATTGCCTCCGGCGGCTCCCACCTACCCGGCCTCCATCTCCGTGCACGGTAGTAGCTCCCCCACGACACGTCGGTTTCATGCATTCTTTGGCGGTAGCGACGTCCCCGCCACAGCCTCCTCGTTGACCACCGGCATGAGGATGCAGAGTGGCATGAGCTTGCCCATGGAGCTCGGAGATCCGGTCGTCTAGCAGGTGGAGGGCATGAGCGGCCCAGCCCAGCCCACTGCAGATCTAGCCACCAACGGCCGCGCGCTCACCTTGTGACGCACCAGATATTGCCCAGCAGCCCCGCCCGCACCACCCATCACCTGATCCGGGCCTTCCCTCCCACCACTGCCACTGGTGCTGCCTCCCTCCCCACTCACCCCACATCGTCGAGGCTGAAGGGCCGCTGTGCGTGCGGGTTCACCACTGTCAAGAAAGTCGCTGCCGAGGGCACCGTGACATGGGAGCCGCGTGACAACACCATTGGGTCGAGGCGCCGGAGTATGGGAGGTGCAGCGGCGGTGGGATAAGGTGAGGAAGTGCAGAAGCGGCAGCAGGAATCTAGCATGGGGAGAGAGAAAGAGAGCAAGAATGTGGGGAAGAGAACAAAGGAACAGGAGAGAGGAGAGAGAGAAATGTGATGATATGTGCAGCCCACTTCCATGTGTCATCCATGTCAGTGAAACCGCTATTCAAAACTAGTGAATGACCAACTATAAATGGTTTTAGAAGTTCGATTGTTGAAAATTTCTGATTTTGGAATTGGATGGCCAAAACAAAACTCAGATGATAGTTCAATTGTCAAAAAATGGACTTCTTGCTTGTTAAAAGTAATTGTTAAATCTGAATCTAAATTATATAAGTATAACAAATATTAAAGTGCACTAATATAACATTCTATATTAATATTACTATAATTATTAATATATTATTTATACTATTATTAAGAAATAATATCTACGATATGTGTCACCATGTATTCATGTATGATGGAAGAGATATGAATACCAGTTTAAAAATAAATTATTTAACTGAATATATATCAAACACGTACGGAGGTGTGATGCAAAATGAAATCTACTGCAACTAGATAATGATAAATATGTACTTTAGAGTATATGTTAGAGTATTTAATAAATGAAAAAGGGTGTGAGATATATAATTATATTTATTAACGATAAGTCTTATTTCTATATTAGTTCTAATTAGCCTGTCCGGGAGCACGGATTAATAGGCTAGTACTCCTAATATTGTGAACATTGAGACACCAGCACCAAGTATAAGACTTAGAATCTTTGGTGGCCTAAGTGACTCCATTTGTACTCTATAACAAGTGCAACAAAATAAGGTCAAATATGATTATTATATTGTTAGAAAAATAATCTAAAATTTTAATATACTGTTCAAATATAATATAACAATGCTAATGCATTGTTCCAACTATTCAAAAATAAAAATATTGAACATGAGACTGCAAATTATAGATAGGCTGGATTATTGAGTGTGGGCGGTCATTAAGGCAACCTGACAAAAGACTGATAAAAGCTTTGCTCAAAAAAAAAAGACTGATAAAAGCTACTCAATGCGAAGTATGAAAAGCTGGATTGTAGAATAAAGTGCTAAAGTTTAGATGGTTAAAGGGCATCCCTATCATATTCAGTATTTCATATTCTCCAAGAGCTCTTGTATTCTTAATGAATTAGCTAAAAAATAAAATCTCACCAAAAACTGAATTCAACAGAATCTCTATTTTCCTCGCATCCCTATCATATTCAGTATTTCATACCTGCCGCTCTGAAAAGAAGTCGGGCCCTCGCTCGCCATCCCACTCCTGCGCTCTCGGCCTACCCTCTGGCGCTCCCCGGACCATGTGCCGCCGCAATCTTCCTTCGCAGTGTCCTCGCTCTTAGCTCGCACCGTCACAAGCTAAGAAGTTGGTACGCGAGGCAGTACTTTGGACGACGCGCTGGGGGGTGCTGTGGCGCTCTGGCCAAAGCCGCTCGCACATGATGTGCCGGAACCGCGAGCTGCTGCACGGCCGCGGCGGCCGGGAGGGCGGCGGCACAAGGGTGGCTTCGTCATCCGCGGGCGCTGGGTGCACAGTTCCGGCCGCAGTGTCATGGCGAACAATGCGTCGTAGGTAACCGAACGTCCTCCGGTGCACGTTCGCTCCGCCGCCAGTGTTGTTGTACCGCCAGTGGTGCTGGGCTGCTGGCGGCGGAGCAGACGAGACGCAATCCGCGCGCATGGGGGAGAGAATGTGGTGACGGCGTGCAGGGGCGAGTGGGGCAACCGGGGGTGCAAGGGCGGCGCTGGCTGCGAGCGGTGGGGAGGAGGAAGGGCCGTGGCCGAGGGAAGGCGGCGGCCGCGGCGGGGAGGAGCCCCGTGCTCGACGGTGGAGCGGAGGAGATGAGTTCCATACTAATTGGATAGGGATGGCGGGGGCATTTCGGTCTTTTCGCCAATCCGCTGGTGGGCAACACTTATGAGCTCCTTCTCCCTCATCTAATGTTTTGCCCATATTTTTCTTCTCCCCATGTAATGTTTTGCCCATATTTTTTGCATTATCACTGGTCTCCAAACACGACCTGATATGGGTCAAATGCTGGCCGTTTATTTGTTTCAGCTAGAGTATTATATATTAGTATACTATCTATACGTATTATATTATATATTAGCATTATATTATATATTAGTACTATCTATACCTATTTCTAAGACAACTGAGGTTTTCACCAAAATTTTTAGTTTGGTCGGTCTTGTATTATTGACAGGTAGGCCTTAGTTCATCCCGTAAGCGAGTCAAACCAGCCCTCCGTGTAGATCCCTGCAAATTAGCAGACAGACAACTATATGTATCCGATAATGATACCAACTTTGTCTGTAGCAACGCACAAGCATAATTGCCTATGTGGGGTTGCAAACCAACCAACAATATATATGGCACATGCCACAACCAGAGTAGAGGTGCCTGGATTTGAATGTTAATAGAACTTCAAATACATTTTTGTCTCTCTCTTTAATTAAATGTGTGTACGCTTTTGTTTGAACAGCGAGTCTCTTACTATTGCTTTATTTGTTTCAATATAATGGTGAGTTTGTACAGGAAGCTAAACATATCATCAGCTACGTGCTATTTCTTTTGGACCGCAACCCACTTGATGAGGAAGATATGGAAAACTTAGGTCTCCACTTCCTAGACCTTTTTCACAAAAGTTACTGTAGTTCCCGTCCAAATTGGGAAGGATGCGTTGAATATGAGGCTTGCACACCCTGTGCTTCTGAGCTAAAGGAGGCAGGGATCCAATTCAAAACGAGCGACACTGATAGCATCCACAACGTTAACATGGAAAACGGCACGCTGAGCATGCCAATGTTCACGTTCGATGAGGACACAGAGATACCACTCCTAAACCTAATGGCATTTGAGTGGCTACGCCCTGAAGTCAATCTTGACGTATGTTGCCACATGTTCTTTATGGAAAAAATCATCAGATCAGAAAAGGATGTAGAACTTTTAAGATCCAAAGGGCTCTTCCAGGGCCTAGTAGGCAGTGAGAAAAGGGCGGTGGAGATGTTCAACACCCTCGTCAAGTTATCATGGACGGCAAGCAGAGGCAGCAGGCTAGGCCAGGTGCAGTGGAAGCTGAACGAGCACTGCAGGAAGCGCCGGAATAAGTGGCGGGCCAGCTTTGTGAACACCTACCTGAGCAACCCCTGGGTATTCATCTCCCTCATGGCTGCCATAATTTTGCTCATTGCCACCCTCCTGCAAACCATCTACACCATTGTCCCGTTCTACACCAAGAACTAGCAAGAGTTATGTGGCTCTATCGATGTATCTGCTTACGTTTGCACACCACTATTATATATTTCAGTCTATAGTATTATCTTCATTAGGTATAGCTCTAGATCTGCGGCTCTATAAATATCACAGTATGTGTGGACAATTACTGTTTCATGTGTTGACCGGTACTAAGGAATTAATTTGTAGGGTATATTGTATAAATGATACAATATAGCAAAAAAAGTATAAATGATACAAGAACAAGCTATCTATATAGTATATCAAGGAAAATGATCCCATAAGACCATTATTGTGACTTTGGCGATTAAATAACAACATAAACATTGGGACTAATAAGTTTGTGAACTCATATTAGTATGGATGAAGTCCAAATCTTAGCAAGTACGCGCCAAATTAAACAAGTGACCTCAATCTTAACAAGTAGTACGCCAAATGAGGGATCCAAATCATATCAAGTGCAAGCCAAAGTAAAAAAATTAAGAGATCGAATAATTCTAGGTGTCCAAATGACAGCTAAGATCATCCAAATAAAGTATAGGATGATCTGACAGCCTCAACAATACACGGGTCGGATCAATGCTGAGGAGGAGATGAAATTTAGTTGTACCGGATGCACCAACGAAATTTAGTCGAACTAAAGCACCGGATGACCCTGTACTACGTACTGACGGTTACATTGGTGCAATTGTAATAATTTGATTAAACATACAGCATGTCGAGCAAAAGAAGGTTCCAGGAGAAAAATCCTTTAGTACCGGTTTAACAGATGGTCATCAGACGAAGCGTCGGACAAAACATCGGAGCAATAATACAAGTAAAAGTGGCTTTTGGCCGAGAGGGACCAATGACTATCACTACTACAAAAATGATTGTAGGAGTCCTCCATTTTTTTTCTAGGGGCGGCACAAAGGTAACCCGCTCCTACAAAAGGAGCAGGGTTAATATAATGTAGCATCTGACCCATTCATGCAAATGCATTTTTTTGGGACGGGTGGTGGCGTCACCAGCCCCTAAACCCACCTCTAAAAATTATTTTTATGGGTACTTGATATCATGACCCATCCATACAAATGGTCCAATGAAAGTAAATTCATAATTCAAAAAAGTGAAATTTCTACACAATTGTTTTTGTTAACTATAGATACCGAAAAATATGTTTCAAGTATATATATTTAAGTGTATATAAAGGTTAAGATTGTGGATATCTTAAAGTATGATTTGAGTTGTATGAGATACTATATAGTCATGCTAAAAGATCTTAATTGAATAATGTATAAACTATAAAATTTTAGATCTTACCAATGCAACCCTCCCTTGGAAACGGATTTGTATGTGCAGGTGATGCCAATGCCATCATCCAGTCCTACAAATTGATTTTAGAGTTAATAAAAAAGAATGGCACACTTCTTATGTATATGAAAAGGAAGTCGTTTTAGATAGGTGCGGCGTTTGTGCAAAGTCAGTCATTTCCGCATCAAACACCCCTCCGTGGACGTTGTTGCCCCTAGTGCTTTGGGTCACCCGCTCGCGTGCATGTGCCGCGTGTGCTCCCGCTTGCAAAAAGCCAATGTCAAGCAAAGAAAATCCAACCCAGGGAGGAATCAAATCGGGGACCTCAAGGCCTCGGCCTCCTTGAGCTAGCTAGTTAACCCCTGAGTCATTCCTGTTGGTAACATATCCCGTTACCCTATTTAATAAGGGTAAATACAGAAAATTGTACACTAATTAATCACTCCATGGTACGTTAAATGCTGTCCTAAATGACTTTTCTGATGGAATTTTGGGCTTGACCCATGAACAATTTCAGAAATTTCAAAAGCCCATGCATGTGCATGAGGAAGTGAGCTAGTGGTGCAACCCCTTAGTCCCATCTTGCTAGTTGAAGTGGAGTATGACCAAGATAAACATGGAGATTGTCTTCACCTCTTCAAGCTATGTGTGTGGAGAGAGAAGGGGAGCTCCACACGCGCTCGCTCGCTTGCCTCGCCGGGCCGGGCGGCGCGGGGCAAGGTGAAATAAGCGGGAACACGACGTCCGCGTGAATGGTCTGCCGGAATCTGGTCCCTCGCCTTGTGGGGTCACTACTTCTTTTTGTTGTTTCTGTTTTTGATCGAGATATGGAAGTCTAACCGGTTTTATAATTTTTCAAAATCCGATCACGACGCGAGGTCGTGGGGTCTTCCATATATTTGACCTATCGGCCTCCACCAAAAGAGATCTAATCAAGTTAGGGTTTTGCCTCTCCTCACTGTTGTGCCGCCTTCGTAGTTTGCTCCATCCCAAGCGCTGGCGTGCAACGGCTAACTGGAGAGCAGGTCTCCGAAACCGTTCGCTCTTGTGATCCTGCAATAAGGAAAATGGCCTCATTAGGCCATTGTTTTGTGATTTTGGTGATTGAGAAACAACACAATCAACGGGACTAATGTGTTTGTCAAGTGAACATTAATAGATCCCAGCGATGAAGCAAAAATGCCAAGCAAAGCAAAACACGAAGAAAGAACTCAAGAAATGCTGAATTGGACGAGTTCTGCAGAAACAGTGGCACCGAATACACCGGTGACACTACACCGGTCTAACCGGTTGGCATCGGATACACCGGTGCATATATCACCGGTGTAATGGGCCGAGCAATGCCCAGGCCAGGGGGAAGTCCAAAGTAGCACCAGTTACACCGGTGGTACTAATTTGAGGCATCGGTGCAAGCACCTTGTCATGCACCAGAGAGCATGTCAAGTGGGCGTGAAGAAGTTTCTTCAGCACCGGTTGAACCGGTGGTGCACCAGGCAAGGCACCGGTGTAATTTCAAGACAAAAGCTGAAGATTTCTTCAGGACCGGATGAACCGGTGAAGCATCGGTGCATGGAACCGGTCTAACCGGTGCTAGCCACGTCAGCTGTCAGAAGGCCAACGGATAGTGTAGAGCCGTGAGTGACCGGATGCATCGGTGCCCTACCACCGGTCTATCCGGTGCTTTACGCAGAAAAGGGACAACGGCCCTTAATGGCTCTATGGACTTGGTGGGCTATATATATGCCATCCCCCGGGCATTTCAAGATTGCCGGAGTTGCTACAAGCCTCAAACACACCCAGGAACATCTCCAAACCATCCAAGTGCTTATTGATCATATCTTTAGTCCTTAGCACACATTTAAGAGTGTTAGTGCTAGGTTAGCTCTTTAGAGAGTGAACAAGCAAGGCTTTGTGCCTTTGTGCTGTGGTTCTTCAGTGAACCAAAAGAAGACTTCGGTGCGCCGGCCCCTTGGAGCATTGGTGGCTCGCCGGCACGTCATCGACCCTCCGACTTGGTGTGGAGCGGCGACAACATCCTTGTACGGGGGACGTGGAGACCCCCTTTCCTTTGTGGAGAAGCTCCTTAGTGGAAAACGGGATCAAGGTGATAGTGGTTGAGTCCGCGGAAGAGACTTGATTGCCGGGAAGTGATACTCTTAGTGAGTGCTTCAACAACGTGGATGTAGGGATGCCTTTGTGGCTAACCGAACCACGGGATAAACACCCGCATCGAGAGTTTGCTTCACTCTATCCCGCTCTTTAAGCTTTCACATTTCATACTAGCAATTCTTGTGTGTCTTTACTTTCATAGAGTAGTCTTTTGATAGGAAAGGCTATAGGTTGCTAAACTCTTTTGGGATAGAGGTTTCACACTAGAACAACCTTAGTTGCACATATAGATAGCATGTTTTAGTTTAATATTATGCAATTTAGATGGAGCCATAGGTTAAGTTTTTAAGTTGCCTAATTCACCCCCCTCTCCCTCTTAGGCTAGAGAACCTGATCCGGTCTTTCAATTGGTATCAGAGCCGGGACTCACATCTCTCACAAAGAAAGCCAATTCCATTGGCAATTTGTACTTACCGGCTCACTTGATCGGTTAGGCTTCACCGCCTAGTGAGTTAGCTCTTTGGGGAAGGGATGGATTCATTAGGACCTCCTCCACGTTTCGATGGCACGGGCTTCCAACGATAGAAGATTTTAATGCAATCCCACCTCCAAGCAAAGGACCTAAATGTTTGGAGGGTAACTAGTGAAGGAGTAAAAAGAAATAGTCAACAAGAGAAGCAATATGATGCTATAGCAAAATGTGCCATTTTAAACTATCGTGATGACAATGTGTTCAACCATGTGTTTGCTTGTGAAAATGCTAAGAATTTATGAAAAACTATTAGTGAGAACCATGAGAGCAGAAAAGATGTTGCAAATGAAAAATATCATGTTCTCATTGATAAACTTAATATATTCAAGTAACTTGATGATGAGAATGCCGAATCTATGTTCTCATGGTTGAATATTCTCGTGAATATTGGAGCTCATTCGCAAGATCCTTCACTCACTCCGGAGGCCCGACTATGATTTGGTGATCACAATTCTTTATGAGAAATAAATGAACACATTGACACTAAATCAAGTCCTCAACAAGGTGATCGCCCACGAGCTGCGCCATGACATCAAACCAAGAAGTTGAAGAAGATGGCCATCAAAGGTAGCTCAAGTGAAGAGGAAGAAGAGGAGGCACACCAAACCTCCTCAAATGATGAAAAAGAGCTAATGAACCCCAATCTCTACATGCAAGTCAAGAAGATGAACAAATGCTTGCAAGAAATCAACTCAATGGGGGTATATGGTCTTCCTCAAAGACGGGCCACATCACCAACAAATGAAGGTTGAGAGGAGATTCAAGAAGAAGAAAGAAAAGAAGGAGAAGAAGCCCAAACATAAATCATTTGCCATATTTGGTGAATGGGTAAGCGGTGGTGAAGAATCAAGTTGTAGCTCAAATGATGAAACAAGCAAAAAATTCACCATCCGCACCAACATGGGATCATCACCAAATACTTGCCTTATGGCCAAAGGTATGGAAAGCGATGTAAGTGATGATGACTCCGATTCTCCTTCATATGATGAGCTTCTTGAATTAATACATGAGCACCAAAAAGTTATTAAGAAGCAATCAAATAAAATTGAAAATCTTAATGCTCTTAATGATCTTAATGTTATTTTCGCTACAAATTATGAAAATTTGTTATGCAAATTCAAATTGCTTAGCGAGAAGCATGAAGAGCTCAAGTTAAAAATTGAGAGCATTAATGATGCTAATGACTTTTTGGAAACCAAGCATTCTACCCCTAGTACAAGCTCAAATTCTAAAGTAGATACTTCAACTTCTTGCTTAGATTTAATTGATGAATCTAACCCTTGCAATGAGAAATGCTTTGAGAATGTTGTTGTAGAATCATGTGATGATCTCATTGCCAAGGAAAATGAAGAGCTCAAGCAAGAAGTAGAATGGCTCGTGAAGGACTTGGCTAGATTAAAGGGCAAGAGCATAGAGAGCAATGTCCAACCTTCTTAAGATAACCGTGAAGACATGGTGAAGAAGCTTGAGAAGGGGTCCACCGTGACTTGCTCAAAGTGCCATTAAAGAGGCCACAAGTCCAACAAGTGCCCTCAACCAAAGAAGAAGCTTTCGGATGAGAAGAACAAGAAGAAGCTTACAATCAAGAGTTCTCTCATCTACACCAAGCTCAATCGGAGGAACAAAAGTAATAGCACCTCCTATGTGATCAAAAAGAAAACCAATGGCAAGGTGGTTGCTCACAAGGTTGGGAAGCAAGAAAGGAGTTGGAATCACTCCATTTTGGGTGCCCAAGGATGTCATTACCAATATGAAGGGGACTCAGATGATGTGGGTTCCAAAGGAGATTTGAAGCCCAAGTATGGCTTCGGGGGATTTGGAGGCTTGGCTAACTAGAAGATGAAGGATTCAAGCTATAGAAGCCAAGCTCGCATCTTGGACATTTGTTGCCCAAGTCCCCCATAAGGTAATGGTAGCTAGATTTCAATTCAAGCATCATGTAGCTCCATTGCCCTTGCTAGGTTGTTTGCATTGCATCACCTAGTGCTATATGTGGTGGGTTGCTTGTGTCATGACTCTAACCCATGAGCAACCTACATGGTTTGATAAGTGTGTAGAAAGCTACACAAGGTCACCCTTCATGGTACTTAAACTTCATGAGGTATGAGTTTCATTTGTGTACCATGAACACAAGCTATAGGGTAAACTTCCCATTGTAGTCAAAAACAATGTGCATACATTTGATTAGTGATTCAAACACTAAATGCACACATTTAGGGGGAGTTCATCCTATTGTTTGTGATTTTGAGACTAACATATTCTCAAGCTTATCTTTTTGTAGTCTCATGTTGAGCCATGATCTATTGAACTAAAATTCCATATCTAAGTTCATAGGATATGTGCTCATGCATTTACTCATCTTGGTGTATCAAGTGTCCTTGACCTCAAAGACATTCAATTGGTATCTAATTTCAATTGGTATCATTTGTCAAGTCTCTTTTAAATTGGTACATGCAAGGTAATTAATTTTTCCTCCGGAGGTATGCAAGGTCTATAACTCCTTCAATTGGTATTTTTATCAAATTCTTTGTTTTTATAGAGCTACCTCCGTGCATGATATGATCTAAGCTTTCTCTTTCAATTGTCTAGTTGTGCATATGATTTTCATATTATCATTTTGTGCACACACTTTGTGGAAAGCTTAGCTCATGTCATGGAAGTTTCGTGATATTGTGATCCACCCTAATAATTGCTCAATTGGTATCTTTATTGATATCATACACTTGGATCATGATTCATGGAACTAACTCCCTAGCCTACTAACTTTTCTCTTTAAGCTATTTTGGTTTGCCAAGCCTTTTTAGGTGATTTGATTCCAAAGGGGGAGAAGTTTGGATCAAAGCAAGGTGAAAATGAGTATATTCCAAAGGGGAGCAACTTTGATTCCAAAGGGGGAGAAACAAAGGGGATTGATGGATTTAGGGGGAGGCCAAGTCAACATTGGATGATGGTAAGCATCCAAGTAAGTGTAAGTGGTTCAATTTGTCAATTTTTGCAAAATTTATGCTTGCTTTGATTGTGTTGTCATCAATCACCAAAAAGGGATAGATTGCAAGGAAAATGGCCCCATTAGGCCATTTTTTTGTGATTTTGGTGATTGAGTTACAACACAATCAATGGGACTAATGTGTTTGTCAAGTGAACATTAATAGATCCCAGGGATGAAGAAAAAGGCCAAGCAAAGCAAAACACAAAGAAAGAACTCAAGAAACGCTGAATTGGACGAGTTCTGCAGAAACAGCGGCACCGGTCTAACTGCTTGGCATCGGATACACCGGTGCATATATCACCTGTGTAATGGGCCGAGCAATGCCCAGGCCAGGGGGAAGTCCAAAGTAGCACCGGTTACACCAGTGGTACTAATTTGAGGCATCGGTGCAAGCACCATGTCATGCACCAGAGAGCATGTCAAGTGGGTGTGAAGAAGTTTCTTCAACACCGGTTGAACCGTGGTGCACCAGGCAAGGCACCGGTGTAATTTCAAGATAGAAACTAAAGATTTCTTCAGGACCGGATGAACCGGTGAAGCACTGGTGCATGGGACCGGTCTAACCGGTGATAGCCACGTCAGCTGTCAGAAGGCCAACGGATAGTGTAGAGCCGTGAGTGACCGGATGCACCGGTGCCCTACCACCGGTCTATCCGGTGCTTTACGCAGAAAAGGGACAACGGCTCTTAACAGCTCTATGGACTTGGTTGGCTATATATATGCCATCCCTCGGGCATTTCAAGGTTGCTGGAGTTGCTACAAGCCTCAAACACACCCAAGAACATCTCCAAGCCATCCAAGTGCTTATTGATCATATCTTTATTCCTTAGTACACATTTGAGAGTGTTAGTGCTAGGTTAGCTCTTTAGAGAGTGAACAAGCAAGGCTTTGTGCCTTTGTGCTGTGGTTCTTCAGTGAACCAAAAGAATATTTCGGTGCGCCGGCCCCTTGGAGCATTGGTGGCTTGCCGGTACGTCATCGACCCTCTGACTTGGTGTGGAGCGGCAACGACATCCTTGTACGGGAGACGTGGAGACCCCCTTTCCTTTCTAGTGAAACTCCTTAGTGGAAATCGGGATCATGGTGACCATGGTTGAGTCCGCGGAAGAGACTTGATTGCCGGGAAGCGATACTCTTAGTGAGTGCTTCAACAACGTGGATGTAGTGGTGCCTTTGTGGCTAACCGAACCACGGGATAAACACCCGCATCGAGAGTTTGCTTCCCTCTATCCCGCTCTTTAAGCTTCCGTATTTCATACTAGCAATTCTTGTGTGCCTTTACTTTCATAGAGTAGTCTCTTGATAGGAAAGGCTATAGGTTGCTAAAATTTTTTGGGATATGGGTTTTACACTAGAACAACCTTAGTTGCACATATAGATAGCATGTTTTAGTTTAATGTTGTGCAATTTAGGTGGAGCCATAGGTTAAGGTTTTAAGTTGTCTAATTCACCCCCTCCCCTCTTTTAGGCTAGAGCACCCGTTCCGGTCTTTCACATGCACCGGGAGAGGGCGAATCAGGTTTTTGGGAAGCGCCAAGCGTGACTGCTCGTCTTATTCGCCACGGCTCGTCCTCCATCCAAGTCGGGTGCTGCGGTGTACCGTCGTCTGCAATGCCAGTTGCTGCGTTCCATTTGAAGGACTGTCTTCGTCTCATCTGCGCCACTCGTCTTCCTAGCGGATCCCGCTCAGTTTGTATTTTGTGATCAGATTGAGTTCATAATTATGTTTTTTGATATCATGTTTATGATGTTCATACTGTCTAGTATGTTAGAGTCTTGCATGCTAGGTTCTATTCTCGTCAGGATTAATCTAGTTCGGAATTTAAAATTACAGTTGCCTATTTTTCCAACAATCCAAAAATATGATAATAGGCAATTTGTTGATTTAACAATGGCTGGTTTATTGGTGTGAAGGGAAATCAAAGGTTCACCTCTGATTTACTGCTATGGACATCTGGAACATGAGACTTGGCAAGCCCGAGGGCGTACTTACTGCTGAAGAGCGTTTCCATGACAGAGGCGAAGGCGTTGTGGGATGCTCTGGTTGCGAAGTATGATGCAACAGATGCAGGCAATGAACTTTAGCTCATGGAGAGTTTCCATGACTATAGGATGGTGAACAAACATCCTGTGGTGGAACAGGAGCATGAGGTGCAGTACATTGTTAAGGATCTTGACCTCCTTAAGTGTCTTATTCCTGATGAGGAAGTTCTAGTGAAGAAGTCCCCTTAAACTTCATCAAAAAATTCAATGCTCGGGGCGGGGGGGGGGGGGGGCAAGAACAAAAGAGAGGCGTTGGGTCTGCAAAGACCGGTCTGATCATTCCCTCTAGGAATTTTACAAAAATTTCTAGAAACAAGAAGAAGGAGAGACCGAGTTTTGGAAAACTCTTGGCTAGATATTAAGAAGAAATGAGTCACTCAGAAGAAAAAGAGGTGGCCAAGTCAACATCAAAGTAATCATGTAGCTACACCATATTCATTTGGTGAGCCAGTTGCTCCTTGGTTTTGGTTGTATTCTTGCTATTATACACCTTTGGATTATAATGGGATGCATATGCAGTCATATATCATTCAATTTGCTTCTATGAATCCAATCGTTGCTCATCACAAAGATTAATTGTTGCTAGCAATACTCTAGTCAAAAGCAAGCTCGATTGCAGCAAAGGGGGTGAGAAGAATATGAAGCATGATTCAAAGTATTTACAACTAAGGTGGTGTCCCTCAGGCTTGTCTCACACTCAAAAAAGAAGGCTACAACGGATGCGCAAGAAGGAATCAGTGGAGCAACAAGCGGAGGTCGCACCAGCAAGGCCAGTAACCGTAAAGAAGGTATGACGGCTGAAGCAGATTGCTTCATCGACAGTTTGAGGCTTTGAGCTAAGGCAGGTCATGACCAATGCATAGTTTCATTGCCCTTAGAAGCAATATATGGCCGATGCATTATTCATCATCGCCCTTAGATAATTTTAGTCCAGAAGATTATTTTTTGGCATGCAAACATTGACAAAAAACAGGGGGCATATGTTGACAACCAAAATTGGCACAACTGGAGGAACTGGTTAGACCTCTTCACCAAACTAGTCAGACCGGTCTAACCAACATGTTCAAAATGAAAAATAAACTTCACCATTGGATAGATCTCGTTGAGTAGATCAAGATTCATATGTAGAACGTCCAATTTGGAGTCCAGATGAGAGAGATATGGCTTCGGGAAGATTTGCACCTAGACCGGTCAGACCGGTTCACAGGGGCGGTCAGACAGGTTTTGGTCAATAGAATCCATGTAGAAGTTGTATTTTGTCACGAGATTTTCTATGGTTTCGATCCTATTCGGGGAAAGATCTTCACACCCTATAAATATAAGGGAGAAGTCCGATTTATACCCTGGAACTATCGCAAAAGTCTGATTTTCAACCTTCAACTACAAAACTGGACAACGTAAGCCATCCAACTATTGAAACCGTGCAAATTTGGCCCTTGGGGTGGTTTTGAAGGTGGTTTACCTTTTTCCTAAGAAAAATAAAAATATCTAATTAGATCTAAAAAATCAAATCTAATTCATTTTAAATCAGAAAAATATGAAATTAGTACCAAAATTTTGCTAAAAATGTAACCTATCTACTATTGCTCCATTTGAATCTTAGTTATTTAAAAATCATAGTTATAACTACAAGCAAATAAATATTATGAATATAAAAAATTAGATTTGAATAATTGACCAGTATTGTGCCGATAGATAGGTTACATTTTTAGAATACTTGTAGTAGCCATTTCATAATTTTTATTCAAAATGAGTTACTTATGAATTTTTTAGTTTAAAATTGAATATTTTAATTCTCACAAAATGAAAAAAACACCTTCAAAACCACCTAAGGGGCTAATTTTATCCGTTTTGAACAGTTGGATGGCCTCTGTTATCCGGTTTCATAGTTCAAGGTTGAAAATCGGACTTTTGTAATAGTTCGAGGGTGTAAACCGGACTTTGCCCTAAATATAAAGGGCCACGGCCGATTGAGGGTATCCAATTGATAAAAAAACAGTACATTTTTATCTTTTCTCTTTTGCCCTAACTTTTCCAATCTACTATTTACTGTTTCTCCTTCATCTCTACGTCGATTGAGGACGTTCTAAATGGCCTTCCGATCCTAGAACAATCCTACATGCGCCTGCCCTGACGGGATCCTTTTTGAGCGAGCGTTCGTTCGTCCATCGCTAGTTTAGCCCAGTGAAACTGGTCTGACCGGTTCCTAGCACCGGTTTGACCGGCCTGTATAGGAGGTGCTGCAGTGAGCTCCTCTTCGTACCGCATGTTCGAGTGCGATCGTGTGTTGGCTCAAAAAGGCGTCAAACATATATACTACAACATGAGATGGCAAGGCAACATGCACATTTTCATTATGGTCTTGAGCGTACATATATTGCAAGCAACATACTGCCACGATATATTATGATAACATTGCTCATAAATTAAAAAAGGTACATAGTACAAACTATCCAATGACGCCACCTGTTTTGGAAATATTAGTTTGCTGTTTTCATCAGATGCACTGATACTTTTCCAAATAAAAGTTCTACACGGATCATAAGGAAGCATGCAAGACTGTCGGCTCAGCTGCATTGTCTGGGAGCTTTATTTAACTAGTACATCAGCATGCCAAGCCCCGGTGCAACCTTATGGATAGACCTCAAAGACACTTCGAGCTCCAAATTTCTTTAGAAGCTTATAGTCAGTGAACCCTGCATTCTTGAAAATCTGACGCCATTCATTTTCGTCGCGTTGCCGTCCTTTAGTCATCGTCATAAAGCCAATGTCCACTAACAGTTGAGCTTCCAACATTGGCCCAGGAGAATTATAGTCAATTACAATATCAGCAATGATAACTTTTCCACCATCCTTTCGTGAAGGAATTGCCTTTCGGCATTGGGCTAGGATTTTCGCACAATCCTCGTCGGTCAGAAAATGCAGCACAAACTGTCATACACACATTGTCACGGAGTTATGCAATGATATTTAACAGAGTGAGTATTCTAGAGCTTTAAGCCAGGTTGCAAGTCATTTACATCATCAAGCTTAGAAAATATGAAGTTGTGATTAATTTAGGTGTTAAAGTGGCAATGGTTCACATTTCAATTTTTTTTATATAATATCGTCTAAGTTAGTTCATGAAATTTTGATTCGCAACAAAACACATGATATATAGTCTAGAAATTGTTACCTTTAGCACCACAGTTTGAGCCGGTGGGATGAAGTTGAGCATGTCACCTGCAACATAGCTTATGAGACCATCATCAGATGACTTGGTGCCAATCATCATCTTGGGATCGACCAGCACCGTGCACTTTATGTGTGGGAAGGCCTTGACAATGGCCCTGGCAGCTGCATCATCACCAGAGCCAGTGCAGCAGTAAGTCACCGACTGAATCCCGTTGAACAAATCACGGAACTCCCGCAGCGCAATCGGGATCCCAAAGTTGTCGTGGGCTTCCAATGCTTCATTCGCCATCTTGTGGAAATCGGCGTCGAGGCTCTCCATACTCTCGTGGAACAAAGTTGCTCCATGCAGCTCCTCGAATGGTGGTGTCACCACATCCTTCTTGAACCAGTCAGCCAGGCCCATGGCCGCATCGACGTAGCGTGTCGAGGTGGCCGTGAGCACGAAGGACGTGTGGTTGATGTGCACCTCGTCAGGGATGCCATCCACCAAGAGGTAGGACACGGGGTTGATGCAGTATTTCCCCTCCTCTGCGCTCCTGTCGACACTGAACACGCCTGAGGCGGCCAAGAGCCGCAGCAGACGACGAAGGAACGGCAGCTTAGCAGCTGGGAGAGAGAGTGCAGAGATCAGGTCAGTGGGTGTTGCAGCCCCACCGAGGCGGTGGATCGCTGTGGGGATGTTAAGCTCGACGGCACACTTCAGTGCCATTGACGTCAGGTAGTATAGGCTGTGGCGCCACAGGTCAGCCTGCGCCTGCACGAGCTCCGCGTCAGTGGGGACTACAGTTTGAGCTTGAGCCGCCATTGCTCTATGGATCAATTCTGGAATTTTCTTTTGCTTGGTTTGCTTCGATACATCGACTGCTAATCCTTGCGGGGACTTATATAGTGTGTGTGTGTGTGTGTGTGTGTGTGTTGGGTGGGTCAGCAACTATTTGTTAGGACGCTATATCGGGAGGGGAGTTAGCTGTCCCATTCCGATCAGCTCGTGGAACACGAGGTGGACATATGGTATGGCTGATGCATGGATCAGGACAGTGCAAGGAAAATGATTGTGCCATTTTGTATTTTATTGGCGCGCGAGTTCGGCGTGGTAAGTAATTGCGGGCATAGCTGGGACCTATAATATAGAAAAGAAATACTTGCCAGGCTGCCACCGAAGAAGACCTGGACTGCGATACCTGCTGCTTGTGCTGTGATGGTCGCTGCATTCAAATAAAAATAATAGAAAAGAAAAACTAATACTATCCGTATCCGACTCCGTATTCAAATAAAAATATGAAAACAAATACGATATCAGTAATCCGGATGGTAGTTGGAGATTCGGCTTTAAATATGATCAATGCCTATGCCCCTTAGGTAGGCATTAGTGAGAGCACCAAAAGGCAGTTCTGGAAAGATCTAGCTAGCATGCTTAGTACCGTGACTAATGTAGAGCTCGAGCGAGTGCATGGGGGTTTTGGGTATGGTAGCAGGAGTCAAGAGGGGGAGGATGTGTTTAACTTCGTGTTGTCCTATGACTTGTTGATAGAGAATATCCTTTTTAAGAAGAGGGAGTCCCATCTTGTGACGTTTCGTAGTGGACAACACTTAAGCCAGGTCGACTTTATCCTTGCTAGAAGGGAGGATAGACATGATTGCTTAGATTGTAAGGTGATACCTGGGGAGTGTGCTGTGCCTCAACACAAGCTTGTGGTGGCGGACTTTCGTCTTAGAGTACGTGTCCACCAGAACAAACGTGCCAATATTGCGAGAACAATGTGTTGGAAGCTTATAGGGGAAGCGGTGCAAACGTTTAAGGTGAGGATGCTAGGTGAGGGGTCTTGGGAAGAAGGAGAAGATGCAGATGACATATAGCTAAAGATGGCAACATATGTTCAGAAGGTGGCCTCTGAGGTGTTTGGCATGAGTAGGGGAGGCAAACAAGAGGGAAAAGACACCTGGTAGTGGAATGACGAGTTGCAAAGGGCTATTAAGGAGAAGAAGGAGTGTTTCAATCGGCTCCACCTTAACAAGAGTGCAGCCAACATCGAGGGCTATAAATAGCTATGAGTGTAGCAAAGGGCAAGGAGTATGATGACATGTATCAGCGGCTAGGCACGAAAGAAGGGGAGGACATTTATAGGATGGCTAGGATCCGTGAGTGGAAGACGGGACATCAACCAAATCAAATGCATCAAGGATGGGACAGATCGACTTCTAGTGAAGGATGAGGAGATCAGGGATAGATGGAGAGAGTACTTCGATAAGTTGTTTAATGGGGAGACAGAGGGCCCTACCCTTGAGTGAGATAACTCTTTTGATGATACCAACGGACGCTTTGTGAGGAGAACTCAGGAGGCAGAGATCGGGGAGGCTTTGAAGAGGATGAAGAGAGGTAAAGCGATGGGCCTTGATGATATCCCCATTGAGGTGAGATGCCTAGGTAACAAAGTAATAGTATGGTTAACTAAGCTTTTTAACCTCATTTTTTGGTCAAACAAGATGCCGAAAGAATGGACGAGAAGTATATTAGTACATGTCTTTAAAAACAAGGGCGTTGTTCAAATTTGTACTAACTACTATGGGATAAAGGCTGAAGAGCCATACGATGAAGCTCATGGAGAGTGTTACTGAGCATCGCCTGAGAAGAGTGACAAGTGTGGCCCAAAACCAGTTTTTGGTTCATGCTTGGAAGGTCGACCATGGAGGCGATTTTTTTAGTACGACAATTGATGGAGAGATATAGAAAGAAGAAGGACTTGCCCATGGTCTTTATTGACCTCGAGAAAGCATATGAGAATGTATCGAGAAAGCACAAAGTTCCAACTAAGTACATTACCCTTATCAACGATATGTATAAGGATGTGACGACGTTTGTCTGGACATGTGATGGCGACACCACTGACTTTCCTTTTAACATAGGCCTACACCAGGGGTTAGTATTGAGCCATTATTTATTTGCTTTAGTGATAGATGAGGTCAGAAGGGACATACAAGATGATATCCCTTGGTGTATGCTCTTTGCTAATGATGTGGTGCTAGTTGACACGAGTAGGACAGGGGTTAATAGGAAGTTTGAGATGTGGAGACGCACTTTAGAGTCGAAAAGGTTCAGACTTAGTAGGACCAAGACTGAGTACATGATGTGCGATTTTAGCGTGACTAGGCATGAGGGGGAGACATTAGTCTAGATGGGCAAGTGGTGGCCCAGAAGGATACTTTTTGGTATTTAGGATCAGTGCTATAGAAGGATGGTGATATTGATGAAGATGTTAGGCATAGAATTTCAGCTGGTTGGTTGAAATGGCGTGAAGCTTTTGGCATCTTTTTGACAAGAGGGTGCCATAAAAGCTAAAAGTCAAGTTCTTTAGGACAACGATTCACCTGGTGATGTTATACAGTGCTGAATGTTGGCCTACAAAAGGGGACATGTCCAACAACTGAGTGTAGCAAAGATGCGGATGTTGTGGTGGTTTTGCGGGCACACAAGGAAAGATAGAGTCCAGAATGAAGCTATTCAGGATAGGATCGTGGTGGCACCAATTGAGGAGAAACTTACCCAACATTGGTTGAGATGGCATGTCCAACAGAGGCCTCAGGAGGCGTCGGTGCAAGGTGGGGTTCCAGAGCTGGTCGATAATGTAAAGAGGGGTAGAGGTAGACCTAAACTGACTTGGGATGATTCGGTTAAGAGAGACCTTGAGGATTGGAATATCTCTAAAGAGATAGCTTTGGATAGGAGTGCTTAGATACTAGCTATCAATGTGCCTGAACCATTATCTTTATTTCTTTTGGGTTTCATCTCTAGCCTATCTCAACTTTCTTGAAAAAAAAGGCTATATTGTTGTTGTTGTTGTTGTTGTTGTTGTTGTGTCTAAAGAGGAATAGAAGAATATTCTGAAGAAGAATTGCTAGTTTTTGGAAGGGCTGGTTTTGGAGGTGTTTTTCAGAAGATGGTGGAATTTCAGCAGCTGGATAAAGCGCTAGCTGGTAGGGTAAGTTTTAGAGTTCTGTTTGACTCTATGTCCTTTGCGAGAACCTGGTTTCAGTTGGTGTCAATTGTCCAAGAATAGTGTCTTGTTATGCAGTCTGCGTATTGCGATCTTGTGTTGGTTGTTTGGACCATTTGTTTGGTCGAGGCTAGATCATCCTTATTTAAAAAGAATGCCAGCTATGTGTTGATTCTGTGTCTTTGCACACTTCTCCAAAAAAATGCACACGGAGCAAGAAAAAATTGTTGAGCAATATAATTGAACGATTAGCTGCTTTTTTATCTCAACAAGGTAGAAAGGAAGTGAGAAGAATCCATGGTCCTTTGGGCATAGACAATGCTTTTTTGCCTGTAGCAAACTAATGATAATTTCCTTGAATTGCAAGCAGGTTCGACAGAGGCGAGCTAGCGGCACCCTTTTGATTCTCCTGGAGCTGTCTGTTGGATCCGCGCGAGCTTGAAAGGAAAGAAAAGGCATGAAAAGAAAAACAGGCCACATCTATAGTAGAATAGAAAACAACACGCACCCACACTCACCCTGCCGAGATCGACGGCGGTCTGACGGATGTTGCTTACCACTAATCCCGTATATTGCCCATGCAACTGGAGCGATTGCAAAGGGCCTCCAATTAGGGGCCCCTAATCGGCTGCTTAGTAACACTAGTAATTAAACATTTAAGTTTAGGAATTCAAAGCACTAGAGTCAAATTAGCCCAATTGCGCTACTGGCGCAGGTTAGTTTTATTGCTTGCTGCGTACACCTCCAACTCTCCTAGGTTCCGTAACTATAATTTGGGCTATCGATTTTGTCTCACCGCTTCATCTCATGGTAACCGATGTCCATTTGTTTCCTCAATTGTCCAAATCTGCCCTGTCACACCCGATTTAAGAAAGAAGAATACATCTCATATGTGCGTCAGGATCAAGTTCACACACATACGATAGCCATCACAAGTGTATATAATCATAATGCCATAACAAAAAAGAATTTTAATGACTTTATTACACGACTGAACTTAATCTTAAGAGGATAATAAACGTCTCAGAGTAAACAACGGATCTTCATCAACACAGGCAGTTGACTGGGAGACATAGCCCTAGAAATCCTCGAAGTCTTCAGGAAACCCCTGACAATTATCTTGGTTTGAATAGTGTGTATGCAAGGGTGAGTACACTTATGGTTGGTACTCAACAGGTGGTAAAGAGTTATAAGATATACAAGGCCAAATCAAGGAAAGGCTGATATGGTTTGACTGCGACAAAAAATTTTAGTAAGTCAAGTTTTATTAGCAAGCATTAACTAAGTGCAAGTTTATACCATTATCCCAAAAGTAAGTAATGAAGTAATGACAGTATCATAAATAAAGAACACAAATTTAGATCATCTTCAAGTTTAATTATCATGTGAGGGTCCAAAGCCGCTCTTGACCGTGAGCACGGCTGATATATCAATTTTACACTCTGCAGAGGTTGTATACTTTACCCACAATTCGTGAAAGTTCAAAAGAACTTTAGACCCAACCATGCTGTGCTGATCAGGCACAATACCACACTTCCAAGATGTGATTGCATAGAGACGCTACAAGGCATTTACAAAGATTCCCTAACAAATTACAATCCGCTAAGGTTTCAAGCCAAAGCAGAGCAATAAACCTCCTTAATGGTCAGCACCTTAGCTAAGACTGCTACCCCAAGAGGACCGGGCTATACCCCATCGATGCATCCCCTCTTGTCCTTTCGATAAGAATGTCACAAGCTAGAGTTTCTAATTAATTAGTCAAGACCAGAGCTATATAGTATTGTGGTTGTACTGTTTTCCTGAGTAGTTCTCCATGTTCCAATTAAAACATATGATGTTGTTTAACAACATTAACCAAGTATGAACATGAAGTAAAATAGGTGTAGCATTTGTCTCATCTTTAACCAACCATAATCCAAAGTAGTTAGCAACTAGCAATGCTACCCAACATAAATTAAATAACCCAGGTTTGATCAAGGATTGGATAAACAAACTAGGCATAATCCTTAATTTGGGGTTCCATCATACTATAGACACATGCATGCATATAAAGTAAATGTGAATATTTGATGAATTATTTGGCACAACAAACATGATCAAGGACCATTTGCCTTCCTCAAAACGCTGCTGCTGCTCCCACTACTACAATTGATGAAATTACTGGCGGTTCTAAAATAATTTTTGCTGGCGGTTTTACTTTCTTGACTGTAGAAATGATCTATACCGTCGGTTCCAATCAAAGCACTCTAGAAACAGTATATTTACTGAAGGTTATATCCATCAACCCCCAATAAAAAATATCAACAATTTTTAATGGAGGTTTGTAAAAAGAACCTTCTTTGTAAATACAACCAAGGCTCATTCCATTAACCACCGGTAATGTGAGAGCCCAACGTTTCAATATAGGCTTTCACCTACCCAAAACGGGATGACCCTAGCGTGCCGTTGCATCCCCTCCTCTCAGCCCCCAATGGCCCAACCCAACCCTCTCCCGACTCTCGTTGCCACCGCCGCCTCCACTACCCTCCCTCGCCTCTCCCCAGCCGCCCTTCCCATCCTGTCCCCCTGCAATCCCCTGTGGCAGCAACACGACACGCCCGGCAAGCAGCGGTCCAGCGGCGCGACTTGTGCGGCCTGACGGTTGGCACGGCAGCGGCGCGGCGGTCTGGATCTGCAGCGGCGGCACACGCGCCCCCCGCTGACCGCTGCGACACCATACCTCCGCACCTCCGTGACGCCGCCACCGGCTTCGGAGACCTGCGTGGTGCTGCTCTGATTCCGGCTTCAGGGACATGTGCAGCGGGCCCACCCCCCACATCCCGCGCAGCCAGAGCCAGCCATGGGCGGCGCCGACAATGCGGCGGTGCGCGCCGAGGAGTCCATCTCGGGGGGCGTCATCGTCTGGAGCGACGCCGTCTCCTAGCACAACTCGGAGCACCTCCTCGTCATGGTCCACTAGTACTAGATTTTCCCCCTAATACAACGCACAAAATGTGTTGCAATATGCCATATTTGGTTGCAATAGCCGCAATTGCAACCAATTTGTTTCGTAAAAAAACGCAGCTATATGTTGCGCTGCATTAGCCTGTAGCGACGCATGCCTTTTTGATGTTGCATTAGTTTTTCTATTGCAACACAATGAGGCATTGCTACTAGCATCTACGGGCTCGCTCGTGTTGGTTGCAAATTATCATATTGCATCTACTGTTGCCATAGGTGCAATTGCATCGTACCCAATGCATTGCAATTTGTAAAATCTTGCATTGCAAAGTATTGTATTGCCACACTCTAGTTGTGGTTGCTATAGGGGGAAGTACCTCTATTGCCACGAAAGTGTTTTGGGTGCAATATGTGGTTCCCTCTATTACCACGAAGTTGATTTCGGTGCTATAGGTGGTGTTATCTATTGCCATGAAAGTTGTTTGGTTGCTATATGTGGTTCCCTCTATTACCATTACGGTGCTATAGGTGGTGTCCTCTATTGCCACGCAGCAGGGATGGTTGTCATAGGTGGAACATTCTATTACCACCAAAATATATAGGTTGGAGGCAATAGGTGGAGCACGCTAATGCCACCTAGTTTGATTGGTTGTAAGATGTTTCCTACGTTGTTGCTTCGAAAATGTTTGGTTGCCAAAAGTTCATGTCTCTATTACCACCATATTACAGGGTTGCTACAAGTGGAACTTACTATTGCCATGAGCCTTTGTGACACCGAAAAATATGGGTTGCGATAGGATGAATTCTCTTTTGCAACAAAAGGTGTTGCTGCCATAGTTTTGTAGGTCGCCATATGTCTATTCTGCCACGCTCATTTTTGTAGCAGCAATAATTTAAAATATTAAAATACAGGATCAATAATAATTATGCATTTATAATTCATGAAACAATATTCAACCATTCACTGATAAATTCCGTTCAACAATAGCATGTAGAAACACATAGCAACATTCAACCATTCACTGATAATACTAATAAGTTTTCAATAGGACATTGTTTCAACATATTATTGGCATGACTTCAAGACGATCCCATCACTTGATTAGCAAAGAGTGACTTCGAGAAGGTCCCATCACTTGTTTGCTCCTTTCGAAATGGCTTAGTTTCCTGAAAAGAATTAATAGCATTTGTAAGCATCAAATAATCTATAATAATGGAAAGGGTGCAGCAACAGCATGTATCAAATCAAAGTTTCATTGCGAATCATAAAATTATCAGAATGATAGCAAATAATTAACACAACTATAAACACTTTGACAGCTGAAACAGAAACATTCACAGCAGGTAGAGTACTAAAATTTCACCTCATGTCTTCTTGGCGTTTTGTTGTCTCCTATTTGCAGCTTTTTCCAGTAGCTGTTGTGACGAAACGTATGCCACGGGCGGGACGGAATGTGCTTCACCATCTTTACTACTTCTTGTAGTGCGAATGCTAGCTACCCTTGGTTTAACACCGACTTCAGATTGCTCTGGGTGGCTTTGAGGCTTCTCCTGGAACAAAAAATTTGGAAGGAAAAAATTAGGTTCGATTTTGTTTTGTATCTGATGATAGAAGTAAAACGTTGTCAATTCACGAACAACCTGACTAGAAGAGAGCACATTTGGTGAGTTTGTCTATACTTCTTCAGTACTCATGTTTGATGCAGCCGCCGCCACCTCTGTAGATGCAACGACATTGTTGTTTGGCTAGACCGCTGTTGGCAGGACAATCTATGAAAAGGATACATACATTTAGATATAGAACCTATGGAAAGAAAGTCATTCAATAACTAGCTTGACTAGTACCTGCTGAAATGGTGCCTGTCCATTTGCTACTTGCATCATTGATAGGAACTCTCGCCTAAGCTCTTCTTTATCAGCCTCCCTTGCCTTGTTAATTTTTTTCAATTTGTCGTGCATGTTCTCTCCTTTCGGCTTCCCTGTCAGCTTCCCATGTTGACATTTGTTGTTGTAGCTGCCCAAATGATTCCATGAGCTCGACGTGTTCTTGATGCTATTGCTGCTCCCTACGAATTTGTTCCTAGCGATCCGCATTCAGCAACTGCCTTCTAGTTGGGTTTTTTGCCAGGTACCCATTACCATGCAACTTGGTTGATTTGCACTCTGTGACTGCCTTGTATGCCTTCCGGAAAATCTCGTTCTTTTCCTTTTGGGAAACGAAGTTTCCCTCTGCATTTGATTCTGCCTCAGTAATAAGGTTGCTTGCTTTGTCCTAACATTTACAAGGCATAGATGGAGGAGTTAGTTGAACAAGAAATTGCATCCATTCTATATTTACATGGACTATATATAGTAATGTATGTACAAATTCAGTGAGAACTCACGTAGACATCCCTAGATTCTTGGTCTTTCCAATGCCCATCCTTTGTGTGAGTTAAAAACCGAAGTTCCATATCATTGGGCTCATCACCAGTTTCTGGGTCTCTCTGATATGCCAAGAACATAATAAATTAGTAATTCATCCTGCAAGAAATCTTGTAGATGTGCTTCTCTAGTTATTACCTTATCATAGCTGCGCTGAGCATAAGGCTTAGAGCCTAACAAATGTCTGGTCCTTTGTTGGGCTCGAATCCCAGAATTTTGTATGCCCTTTACCTATAGAATGTCAAGATTTCAACAATAATCTTAATGACTCAGACATAGCCATTTGTATGAAATTGGTATTGTTCAGTAATAGTAACAATGTGGAACAAACCAAGAATTTTGCAGTCCTAAAATACTTCAACAGATAGTGCCATTCAACAATATCTAATTCTTTAGGCTTATGTAGCATTCTCTGGTGGAAGCTATTGTATGCCTTGGCTGTAGCACTGAAAGTTGAACGCCATCCTTTGTAACGCTCCTTAGCAATGTCCCATATGATTCTCCTTGAATGATCATTATCCTCAATGTCCCACCTAGCCTGTTATATAATTACAAGAACTTGCAAATACTATGTGAGTTGTTATGTTAGTTTAAAATTGAAATGTATACAGAAGCAAAGGTTTTGATTACCAATATATCAGATGCTATTGACTCTTTTACATCTTCACGAACATGTTTCCACGATTTCACTCAATGAGTGGCGCCCTTTTCCTTGTAAACATTACTATTTCATCAACGAATGAGCGGTAGTTATCACTTATCGGTCCTCCAAGTTTAGAAAAGTCAACTTTCATCTTCTGATTGCCCGCCTTGATTCTCTTGGAGATTGCCTTCAAGCCTTTTAGGGGGACCACTTTCCCTTTTCTGCCCATTTTCTGAGACTATTCCATGGGAACAAAATGTGATAATAGACACTAAACGACATAATATGCATACACAATTAATTCCTAATAAACACAAGTTACCATTTCCTTGCCCCTGTGTCCAACGCCGAGCATGAGATGGTGGCTGCACTGGAGGTGTTGGGTTGTTGTCTTGACTAGAATGTATATGAATGGTAGGATTCAAATACACATCTGCAGACAATTTTGTCACATGATGAGCTAGCATAATTTGAAGTCTGACAAAGAATAGTAATTTGTTTGACAATTAGGAGAGGGATATTACTAATGTCATCAAGAATAGTAAATCACGTGCACAAATAATGCATGAAATCTATGGTAGTAGTGCCTGCACAAATGCATGAAATCTAGGGTGGCAGTAGCAGGGTATGATCGAAAGGGGAAACAACATACCTGGTCTCGGTCTCGTCCTGAGACGAAGGTAGCAAATATTGTGGACCTTGGCCGTCGTCTTGTGCATCTTCGTCGGCCGAACGTTGTGATGCTCTTTGGGACGAAGCTGACCCAAAGAGCGAAGTCGTCGCTGCCGGCCTGCTGGAGATGGGAGCTCCATCAGTCTCCGTGCCAGAGGTTGGTGTGAACATTGGAGGTAGCATCGCCGACGCTGACGCAGGTGTGTGCAGTGTTTCCGACGAGGAAGGGGTCCCCCTTGCCGCCTCGCTCGACGTCGACATCCTCTTCGCCTGCGTGGTGGAAGGCGAGAACCAACTTGGCAGCGCCTGCCGTCGACTAACCCTAACTGACCGATGTAGATTGGTTTAGCGAGGGTATTAGGGATGAAAAGACGCACGAGTAGTAGTCAAATAACGTGGCGTTTCGCAACAACGTGGGCCCAGTGATGGTAGCGCGGTAGTTTGGCGCTTTCTTAAAAATTTTGGATGGAAAAACTGGCGCCACTTTCCAAATCGCTGGCTACAAAATTTTTGGAACCCTTGGCGTATTTGAGGAGTGCATTTTTGTGTGTCCCACTGACGTGCGGGTCCCACTCTGTTTAATTTATATTTGTAAAGACGATTGATTGAACTTTATCGAGTTTTATTAATAATGTTTCTATATAAATTAAACTAGTTAACTATTTAACTGAACCCAGATCACACAAGATCATCCAGAATAACAAGATCATCCAGAATAACATTCTTCTAGATCACACAAGATCATCCAGATAGACAGTACCAGAATAACATGCATCACAAAAGTTTAGTACCAGAGTAATAACATGCATCACACAAATTAAGTAACCAACTAAGGATAGGCAACCAGTGCATACGATATATGAGGACTGAGTTTACACATAGGCTTCCCGAGCCACGAGGACACCACACTAATTAAGGATCACAAACATGATCCACATCGACATAATTAACTTCAGAGACACATGGACCAAAGACACAACTTTAGGGACATGCTTCGAGTTTATTTGCTGAACTTCTCGAAGTTCCGCCCGAGAGCACGCCAAACCGCTTCAAGTGAAGGACCATCACCTAATAGGATCTAACAACCTCTTGTCTTCGTCATCCCTCTCCTCACTGAATTCCTGGTATTAACTAAAATCCTGTTAACTGAAAGAAAGAAAGCAGTCAACTGAACTATCAGAACAATTGAATTCCTGATTTTAACTGAATTACTGAATGCCTTTTTCTGGTTCATCTAGTCTGCAAGATCTTCAGCAAAATATATCACCACACATAGATAACCAACCTGTATTGCTACCTTAACTACAATAATCAAGGCCACACTGAATTGAAGTAAGCTGCGCTCTCTGATCTAATCCTAGACTCCTCGCTGCAAAAGAGTTGGCGTCCTTCCTAGGCGGCATCCCAACCACACATGGGTCGGCTGGCACACCGATGAACGCGAGACACCGGCTTCTGCACGGGAACCCTACGAGTTAGGGCACGACGTTCGCCGACACCAACAGGGCCTGCTGGCGTAACCGCACACAAGCCGTGTTCGCCCATGTTGCTAGTGCTCCCGCCCTTGTGTCGTCGCCCTCGATCTTCTTGAATAGCTCCATGACACTGGCATCTTCTTCGGCGCCGCTGTTGGGCCTGTACTTGTACATGGTGAGGACGTACATGGCGACTTGATGCCCAGCCTTGGCGGCGCACTCGAGCATGTCGAGGCTAGGCCGGAGATCGCTGCGTGCCTCCACCAAGACCACGCGCATCCCCGCAAAGAAGCACGCCACCGGGTTGCCGACCTTGGGCAGATTGATGATGAGTTTTTGGCGGAAGCCGTTGTCGTAGTACAAATCCCATGACCCAATCGGCAGCAGGGGATGCACTACAAGGCACCGCCCGACCTCCGGCATGCGGCAAACCTGCCGCATTTTCTTGCAGGTCGCCCTCAGGGAGCCGACCTCGGCCACCGCGAAGTATGAAGACTCGGCGAGGCGGGCGGCGATCTCAATTGCAATCTCAGTCGGGAGATTCTCCATCAGATGTGAGGAAGACGAGGGATGCAGAGGGTACGCGCTGGGAGGCTGTGAGGAGGGGATGGTGATCGATTGGATGCGAGGAACAGATGAGAAGATCCCAAATTTGATGGTAGGGGAAGGGGAAGGGGAAGGGCGTGTTCTTGATGGTTCCGCCGCATCTCCTCGGTTTTTGAGCGCGGGAACAGTAGCAGCGGTGCCGACTTGTGGGACCCACCACATTAACTAGATTGGAATATATGGAATCGAAGATGGAAGTGGGGAATTCAGATTAGAGTCCAAAAAAAGCACTTCAAATTTAAGTATTCACCAAACAGCACTCGTTTAACACAATGGAAAAAACTAAAGAAATTAAACTTCATACGATTCTATCATCAACAAAAATAGTACAATTTTTTGTGCCTCATACCACACTAGTACACATAAAATTTGGTCTATTCAGTTGTAGCTTAAGATAGGAGAAGTTACGACACTGGGAAGTTGGTCTTTTGCATTTGGTATAGTCATGGGGATTTTTACCTGGAATTTTTTTTCATTCAACGTTTCCATGACTGTGTAGGAGAACCAATCACACTCGTTGCGAATCCGACACTCCTCGCTGCAGAACCTGCGCCATGAGTACCAAGCATACCATCCTGCGTGCTCGCCACAGCCGCCTCCCGCACACTGATGTTCGTCCTGGCAATGCACGGGCATCGGCACACCAACCGCCGACGGCGCCAAGTCCCACAGCGCCGAAATGATCTGGCAGCGGCGTTTCGTACAAGTCTTGTTGTTCCAAGGAAGCGTCGGTGCGCCTGGTTCGGGTCCCTCGACCATGCGCAGGAGCCGCCGGGCCTCGTCGTCGTCGCTATCGCCGCTGTTGGGTCTGTAGAGCAAGAGGGCGAGGGCGTAAATCACTACCTTGTGGCCCGCCTCCGCGGAGCGCCTAAGTGGGTCGAGGCACGGCATGATTGCGCCGCACTGCATCCCGAAGACGAGGCACATCCCGCTTTGGAAGCAGGCCTCCGGGTTGCCGACGGTGGCAAGTCTGGTGATGAGCGTCGCATGATATTCCGGTCCCAGGTAGAATCGACACCACAGCACACGACGCAGGGTTAGGCGTCGGCCGACCTTGGCGGCGCCGCACACCATGCACATTGCCTTGTAGGTTGCACGCAGATTGCCGAGATCCGCCATGGCGTCCTCTAACTGAGCAGCGACGCGGGAGGTGATCTCAATCGTCAGCTCTGTCGGGAGTTGCACCAGCCTCGACACCTCGTAGCGTGTCGTGGCGACCTTTTCCATGGAGCAATTGCAGTTCGTCACGAGCGCGGGGGGAGTGGATATGCGAGGCAGTGCACTCCTACGAAGATCTGGTAGCAGATGAAGGCGAGAAACCATGGGAGAAGCAGAAGAACCGCCGCCCGGGCCATGTGCGGGATCGGATGGCTAATATGCGCGGGATTAGGGGTGGGAATTTTAGACTTGAAATGAAATTATTGGAGGAAGATGGAGGGAAAATATTGGATCCACAAAAAATTAGATTTAGGAGGTCGGACGGTACTAGCTTTAAGAAGATTGCGCTTTTGTAGGGCGAACACGTAATCACACTGTCGTGGGTGCCGCCTGTCGGTGACAAACAAAATTACGCTTCCATATTGAGAACACGTAAAGCAGCCATTATTATCAATTTCAAATGTTTGCCATAGCTTTAATTTTGAACAAGTGTAGTTATAAATTAATTATGTTGTTTGCATCATGCTCCTTAACAAATCCAACCTTATACAACATAAAACAATTGTTGAGTCCATATTTTCCATGAATGTGTTAGGAAGGATGAGTACATCCTTATGGCTCTTGTGCTGTTGTGGTACAATACTTGACCATGTATCCAAGTCTTGCTTCTTTGACAAGGTTAATGACAACTAAAATGAGTAGTGGGGTACAAGATGTCCATATTCCTAAAAGGTACTTGTCAATTTTCATCTCTATTGGAGACTATGGTGAGCAAAGATCATGTTTGTCAAAGAATGTTAGAAATCAAACTCATATTCTACAATAAAAACTAGTGCACCTGGTGGATAATGTAATTCTACGAAGTTAGAAAAAAACACATGATTTTGGCCTACGTATGGGAAATCTATACTTGTTTAAAGTTTTTACTTTGGATTCAATCTAAATATAATAAGCACTGTTAAGAATAGATAAAGAACAGGTGAATAACCGGCGCCGAGAGGTGGGACCCATGTTTCAGTCACAAACACGATATATATTTGTGTCACCGATAGGTAGGACCCACATTTGTGTGCAGAATGTGTATTTTTAATAGCACATTATATTAAAATAAATTTAAAAGTAAGAAAAAATAGGTTGTAAAGCAACTAAGAGCAGGTTGGTTGAGATGCTAACTCTGCTAGTTGGAGTAGAATTCAGCATTGGTGTTTCATGTGACTTAGGAACACCAACACTCTCATATTTGTCAATTAAGTCAGATCCTCCACCAATGACCAAGTTATCTGTGGTTTCTTGCTTTTGCTGCTCATGGGCAGATAATGAAACTATAGATGGCTTGCCAGATAATCCATATCATCCCTCATCTTCTCCTTCTCCTGTTCCTTCTTTTCTTTGTTGCGGAGGCGCTGCAATTTCTTTTTTTGCGTATGAGTTAATCCCGAAGGGCACCATCTAGGCTGATGGTACTTATCCACTGCACCCCTGCTGCTACCGGCCTCATGATCAACGAGTGAAGATGAGAGTCATCCTCAACCTTGAGCCCCCCATCTTCAACTATGGCACCTGAAATTTGGACGGGGGCTGAGGGGGGGGGGGGAATCCATGGATCCCACACCAGTAGGGGGGCTCGAGCCCCCCAGCACCCCCCTAAATCCGCCACTGGTTCCACGGGAGGTAGCCCAGGGGGTGAATGTTGTCGTCCATGAAGCACTCCATGAATATGACACGTGAATAGGTCTTCCAGGGGCGTCCTAAGAACGTCTCCACGGCCTTCATTCTATATCTCAAAAATGAGAATGTATTGCGCAAACTATTGTGGCATTGTGCCACTCGTACTAAAAAATAATAGAATGAATTGAGTGAACGCCCGGTGTACTTGAGGAGGCGTATTCCTCACGTGAGCTTTCTTCTGTGCTTCTGACATGCAGGTCACACATGTCGGCGCATGGATTTTTGGTTAGTTGTTCATCAACTGTTCACTCATCGTCATATTTTTTATTTTGATTTGTAATGAAATCTAGTAACATGTATATCTTTATCATTTCTTCCCAAAATCAGGTGGTTCTTTTTTCTACATTCTTGGAAAAAATTTAAGTATGTCATGGAGATCATTGCATAGTGATCTCATGGAGTCTATAACGAAACATAATATAACATGATAAAAGGGCCTACAGATAACATAACTTGCAGGAGTACATAAACATCCTAAGGATGAGGGCAGAAGATGCGGAACATGAACTCGCACAACCTATGAATCCTGCATTCCTCGCTGCAGTAGTTCGACCACTCGTTCCATCCGACATGGCCGACGGGCTTGCCGCACCAGCCCTCGTCGACCCATCCGACCTGCTGCACCGGGGACGTGCAATGGTGAACCGCGCGAGGCACTGGCCCAGGCACGGGGAAGGCCTGGTGCCAGTTAGGCCACACGTACCTCCACAGCGTGTCCAAGACGTGCTCGTGTAGAAGACCAATCCCGCGGTCGTTCAAGGCGGCGAGCGCCGGATCGTCGTCTGCCGCCTCCGCCAGAAGTTCCTTGGCCCGGAGGTCGTGCTCGGTGGCATGATTTGCTCGCCATAGGAGCATAGCGAGCAGGAACGCTGCCGGCTTGTGGCCCCATCGGGCAGCCCGATCGAGATCGTTGAGCGACGCATCAAGAGCCCCGTCGTGCTGTCGGAAGACGACCCCCTCATCCCCATGATGAAGAGCACCTCTAGGTTGCCCGCGCCATGGGTGTTCACGATCAGTCGCTCGCTCATCGCCGTGTCGGCCGACTGCTGCAGAACCAGCCTCAGGTTGAGGCTGCGGCGCACCAGCGCCGCGCCGCACACCTTGTCTCTCATGAGAGAGCAAGCGCCCCGGAGGTGACGGAGATCGTCCATGGGGTTCTCGAACGAGGCCGCGACGCAGGCGCCGACGTGGATGAGCATCTCCTCAGGAAGGTCGGCGAGGGATCTCGCAGGTGCGATACGCTGCCCAGCGACGAGAGGAGGGCGAGGTTCTAGTCGGTATGGAGGGCGAGAGCGCAATGACGGCAAAGGGATGAGGCGAAGTGGGAAGAAAGGCGAAGGGACGTGGAGGCCGTTCGGCTTCGTAAAGAAACTGGCAACACAGCAGTTGTTCCCATCCAAAGCCACGGACATGTGAGCCTGACAAGACAGGGTCCACAAACAAGTGGGACGAAGCATTGAAGCCGCGACAATGGAACACGACGTGCCCACCAGTCCATTCCCTCGCGTGCGGTTTCGCTTCTGGGATTCTCATGCGGGTCCCATATATTGCTACTTGTTCATCAGTAGTTCAAATAATAGAATGAATTGAGTGAACAATGATATAGAATAAAAAAAATTGAAGGAGATTAAGTTCTATGAATGTTGACACGTATGTTGCATTATTCTATGAATGTTAGAGGGATGATGAGTATCTCATCGTATGTGCATATGATCATTGTAGTGGAAATTAAAGGAGAAGATGGACACTCCAAAGTGTTGGTTCTTTTTAAAGGAGCATCGTTAATGCAACTTCCTGGAAGGTGCAAGTTATGCTTAAAAACAAAAGCACATTGCCAAAATACAAAGTCTTTAGGATAATCTATTTATAACAAACTAGTAAATGAAACTTTTTTTGATTAAACTAGTAAATGAAACTAGTGTAACACGATGCTATGGCCTCGAAGTGATAGATGATCTTCTCCTAAGAATTTAGGAAAAAAACACCTGATTTGGAATATAGATGACAAATCTTTACATGTTTGTAGTTTCAATTAAGAATCCCAAAACAAAATATGAATGTGAGTGAACAACTGAGTGCACAACTCATGGACAAGGTAGGACCCACTTGACAATCCCACAGCCGCATCCGCACGTGTAGAAGGCGCCTCTCCTGGTCGGCGAATCGAGTGCCATGCAGTGTGATGTCACTTGCTTGTGGGCCTTGGCTACTGGGGCCAATATGTCAGTGGCTTTGGGGTGGGCACAACCGCTGATGTTTTCCTCCAAAACCTGAAGCCCTTTTGCCTACGACATGTGGGACTCAGCGGCATCACTGCATGGGTCGCGGTGCACACTGACCAGCGGGCAGCAGTTCGGCTAATCGGTGTTGTACTTTGATTCATAATGAAAACTTTAAACTTGTATAGATTTCTCAATTCTTGTCCGAATCAGTTGTTTTTTTGCGAATTTCTTGGAAAATGTTCACATAGCAAATGGATTCGACTTCGTTGAGTGTATCCAGTTCGATTTTATACCTTAATAGAAATATGTCTTAGCATTGCGTACACTAAATTATAACACGGCAATGAAGATGAAGTTGCCAGCGACATTTGGTGTCTAGGCAATCCTAACCTATATGCAGTCTTTTGATACTGTGAAGTGCATTTTTCTATGAATGTTAGAGGGATGATGAGTATCTCATCGTATGTGCATATGATCATTGTAGTGGAAATTGAAGGAGAAGATGAACACTCCAAAGTGTTGGTTTTTTTAAATGTGCATCGTAAATGCTACTTGCAGGGAGGTCTTTTTGCACTGTGCCTGCAGACCATGATGGGACGACGACCCGTCACGTTGACCAGAAGGCGCCTTCCTTGCGCGCATTCTGTTTTGGAGTAGTACTATGAGACTGACATGCTAGTTCATGTATGGTTCTATTATGGAAATTAATGATTCCCTTCAAGTTTGAATATAAGACTGAAATTAGACTGAACTGAGTTTCAAATTTCTTGCCAGCACTTTCGCTTGCAAAAATTTTGGTAACCAAAATATATATAATTAAAGTTTGATAATGCCAGATAGATATATGACACATCACCACAATATCACAGACAAATAATATACAAAATGATAGAGCAAACCAGTTTCAAACAAGAGAAAACGAAACAAATTAAAGAAAACAAATTAAAACATCTCCACGCGGCTCACATCCTGCTGATGGCGTATTCCACCTGGCTATTCATGCACCGCATCCAGAGGTTGTACTCTTGATGGATGCGGCACCCCGCGCTGCAGTATCGGATGATGAAGGTCCCATCTCCATAGCGCCTTCATTCCACCCATGTACAGACTTGGGTATCGTCAAAGAGCAGGTCGACGTCGCGGTCCGAAAGCCAGAGCCAGGATGCAATGATCTCGAGGTCCCACTGGACCGAGTGGCGCAGCCCCGATAGGCCGCGGTCCTCCCATCGGCCGTCTACCTGTGATTGGCCGCCGCTGATTGTGTGGAGCACCACCAGCACTTCGGGGTCCGCGGGGTTCCGACAGTACTGTAGCATCACCAAGGAGGATGCCTCACAGGAGTCCCTAGCGACAGCGGCTTGGTTGACGAGCGCCTGCCCGCCGGTGAGATCCCACCGCTCCATCATCATCCGCATCCCAGCGATGCAGATGGCCTCGCGATTACCGGCGAGGCGCAAGCGATCCTAGAAGCGCGACCAACAGACGCCGGGCCACCGCCTCACGTACTGACGAATGCCCCAGAGTTGCAGGCGGCGGAGCATCTCGGGGGAGTCGCAGATCTGCCGGAACATGGTGCAAACGCAATGAAGCCCCGCGTGCCGGGTCCAGGGCGTCATCCCATGCCGGTCCTCAAGGTGGAGAAGGAGGATCCCGATGATGAAATCCTCTGGCAGCAACATCAATGGCTGTGAACTCCTTCTCCTTGACGAGGAATCCATGGTCGCCGCTGCCCTCTTGCACTCGATATAGATTGTTCGGCGAGAAATAAGCGATGCAAAGGCGTCCGGCGAGAGGAAGAAGGCGAATAACCCCCATTTGTGTGAGGGGACGTATTAGGGGAAGGGGGAAGAAAGGCGAAAGGACGGGACGACGAGGCAGTTTGGCTTCTAAAAGGAACTGCCAACACAACAGTTGTTCCAAGCCAAAGCCACTGACATGTGGGCCTGGCAAGCCAGGGCCCACAAGTGACCGAGAGGACGCATATAAATTATTGTAGACATATTTTAGAGTTCAGTTTTTTATATCAATATAAGAAACTAGATTAGAGTACCTATGGTTCTCTTCACCCAAGGTGCAGTGATTACATTTTATAGGGGTACATATGTAATTTATAGCTACCATTTTGGGTGTGTTTAGATCCCAAAATTTTACATCCAAAAACATTACATTGAATTTTTTTGGGTGAGGACCCATCAATATCTTATGGAAAGATCTTCCAGCAAGCTGTGTGCCTCCTCCACTGCACCGCTGCAGAGCCTAGTACATTGCTTCAGCCATTGGGCAAAAGGGTGCCGCTCAGAGGTCACCACTGATCAGACAGGGTGCAGAGATGGTTCCTTCCCAAGACGCCGCCTGACCTTCCTGTCGACCATGAGACAGTGAATGGTAGATGGTACTAGTTGTTTAGATCATTTGGCCACAAATTCTTGCTAATTTGGAGTAATAATTAAAATATATTTACAAAAAAATTTACACGGATGAATTGAAAATCTCGAGACAGTGAATGGTAGATGGTACTGTAGCATCTCTATTGCAAATCTTGGATTAAGTAGGCTCATTAGATTCATCTCGCGATGTACAATCCATCTGTGCTAAAAGTTTTATAAATAGATCTTATTTAATACTCCATGTATGTGTTCAAACATTAGATGTGACGTTTTTGGGTGTAAAATTTTGGGATGAAAACTGTAGTTGCTTTTGTGTCATGGTACATTTATTAGAGCTGTCTCCAGAGAATACCTTTCCTACCGCAAGCTGTCTCTAAAAAATATTATTCTATTTGGAGCACCGGGTGCAAAAGCAAGCACCATGGTTTTGGATCACCCAGCTCTCAAGTAGTAGTACTTGTCAATGTACTCATGCATATATTTCTAGTCTATGTTTGAAAATGCTAATTATCCTTCAAACTCAGGAGCTTTATGGTGGATAATGTAATTCTACAAAGTTAGAAAAAAAACACATGATTTTGGCCTACGTATGGGAAATCTATACTTGTTTAAAATTTTTGCTTTGGATTCAATCCAAAATATAATAAGCGCCGTTAAGAACTGATAAACAACCGACGAAGAACAGGTGCAGAACCCGGCGCCGACAGGTGGGACTAAAGTTCAGTCACACATACGAACGCGCACAGGAGGATTACGCCAACAGCCCCGCGCCGACAGGTGGGACCAATGTTTCAGTCGCACATATTAACGTGCACGCCACGATTACGCCTAGATTCCGGCATTGACAGGTGGACCCCGCTTTGCAGTCGCACATACGAAACCGCACGCCAGGATTACAGTGGGTGGGCGTTCCCACATGTCAGGGACACAACAGTTTATGTATCATTAGTAAGTGACACAATGGAAATTCACAAATGGAGAAAGACACTGGTGCACTGTGGTATAATTCCATTTTCACTCAAAAACTATTGATAGCAATACTGATATAATTATGACACTCAAGAACACAACCATTCACTAGCGACAAATAGTTAAAAGATATATATTATAACGACAAAAGGAACGTAAATTTCATAAGGTGCAACAATAGTGCTAATACAATAGTTGTCCATCAGGCAGAACCACATTTCTAAAACGACGTCTAGATCACCTAGGTATAGAATATAATTATGGACAGTCCATGCACCATCTCGCTTCAAAAGGAGTGGGAGGATGGCGGCGACCCGAAATATTTGCGCTTGAGGAGGACGCGAAGCCTCTCGGCCTCTCGCCTGATCTGTAAATTCACAAAGGGGCAAATTAGCATAAATATAATTGGAATGAAGGGTTTTGTAGTAGGGGCACCATATCTCACCTCCCTGTTCGACAGCTTCGGCCTTTCACCAGTCTCCTCATCGTTGTCATGACAAAATGAGCAATGGACAGTGATCTTTTCATTGAACAGGAAGACATGCTCTTGGTCAGGAATCTTCATTTATAAAATTAGAGTCAGTATTAGAATCTCAAACATAGGATTAATGCAAGTGCTTGATTAATCTCAAATAGTTCAAAACAGATTTAGAATCCATTTTATGCTACATGTAGTCAATATTCAAATAATTTAACATGAAAATGAATGCGAGAGCTAAATAATTTAGGAGGCATTACATCGAGGATTTCAACGATGCCGTACTCGTCCTCCTCGGGTCTGGGGACAAGCGGCACCTCCGGTTCGTCCTCTGTCGCCTAGCGGTAGCTCCGGTTCGTCGTCGTCCTCCTCCTCGGGCACGCGTTGCTGGTCCTTGAGAACCTTCCTCGCCGGTCGCGCCTCTGGTGGCTGGAGTGGTGCTCCACTACATGCGGCGCAACAATAATGTCGGCCGCAGGAGGGGAAGTGGGCACGAGAGGGCAACCCTGGCGCCTGCTGGCCTCTACGCCTATCGTGGAGTCGAGGGTGTAGCTGCGGGAGCGGGTTGCGCCAACCATGTCGCCGATGGAGGAAGCGCGGCGGCGAGCAGGACTTGATGGGACAGATTGGGGAGAAAAGCGTGGTGAAGGGGCGAGGCGTGGGGGTGGATTGGTAGAATCCGCCGGCGCCGCTTCGGTAGTGCATGTAAAGGGCTGTGTTTAGTGATCAATCACTGACTCCTGGGGCCCAGCATCATTGGACCCACGCGTCATAGAGACACAATTGGGTATATTGTGTAACCGGAAGAGGAGGGGGGCAAACTGCGTGTAGGGTTGACCAGTGCCTGCCGGCTGTATGACTGACTCATGGATCCCACTTGTGCGTATGCACGTGTTCATCTCCAATTCATGTCAATTCTTGGCGAAGTTGTTATTTTTGTAATTTGATTCTTAACAAAAACTTTGATCATGTTTAAAATGCACATTTTTTTGTCCAAATAATGTCATTCTTTTCCATGAATGTGTGAGTCTATATTTTCCATGAATGTGTGAGTAAGCATGTGTACATCCTTATGGCTCTTTGTGGTGTTGTGCTAGGATACTTGACCATGCATCCAAGTCTTGCTTCTTTCACAAGGTTAATGACAACTAAAATGTGTAGTGGGATATATAAGATGTCCATATTCCCAAAAGGTACTTGTCAATTAACATCTATATTGGAGACTATGGTGAACAAAGATCATGTTTGTCATAGAATGTACCTCACTGTGTATTTTGCAAACTTTAGGATTTTTCAATCTTATGGTTTGTCATGAAATGCTATTTTAAAAAATTGAACCTACATACGGCACGTTTAAAATTGAACCTACATTCGTGTAAGATGACTACGTGCATGTGACCTATGCTATATGGTCCTTATAGACCAAATCCAATAAGAGTGGAGCATGTAGTTTAAATGGTGCATTTAAACAGTCAATCATATAATTCTATATGTACATGTGTGACATATTGGCCTATACACCAAATTTCATTGACAAATACATCTACATTGGAGAGTTATTAAACTAGAGTCTATGTGCACAGTGGAACCCATGACATAGATATAATTCTGCAATGCTAGTAAGGTACAAAATCAAACAAGAGTCTATGTGAACAGTGGAACCCATGACATATAATGGGGACGTGGGTTCCCGATCTTCCGTCAGGTTCTGGATAACTTTCGTTGTAGGCGGAGCGAGACACATCGATCCGGCTTCAGATCCTAAGACCCGAATCCAGCAATCTTAGCACCACAACTCCTCTGGTTATCAACCGTGTCACAACCCGGTTGACCTCGCCAAGAAGGCTAATCCCTGCAAGCGCAACGAAGAACACAAGCAAGAACTTGAAAGAAACACAGCTCAAATGAAGTGACTCTGTAGATAAATGATTAATCTCACGAGTTGGGGTTTCACAAACCGATGAACGGCGACAACTGTTCCTGACAGAATGAATCTAAGCAAAACCCAAGTCTCATGATGGCAGCGGCGGCTGCTAATAAAGGTTTAGGTCGTGCAAAACCTCCTGGACGCGCCCCTATTGGGCTCCAACACGATACACGGGCCATCGGCCCAAAAACAGTGACGCAGCACCGGAACAGATTCTGGACATCAACTTCTACAGATGATACCTATCGACTCCGGATGAATTTGGGCCTAATACCAGATCCATCAGAAGCGTCTTGAAATTATCTTTCCATCCATTTCAAGTGCGCCCAAATCCGACTTCGTATGCAACCTGGGCGTCCGTTTTAGTGCAGCCTGTTCCTGGAGTCCGAAACTGAAACGAAGTCGAATCGGTTTGGGCCTCTATCTTGATCCGGACGTCCTTGCTGGTCCTCCACGCCTCCAAGGCCTTCTCCACGTCCCTTGCTGGTCCTCTCCTTTGTTCCTAAGTACAATTAAGTCATTAGGTAGCAATCTATTCTCAGATTCACAATAAACATTACTTAGGAACGAGCTCACCTGTAAGTTCAATTGTCGAGCACGTGCGCGAGTAATAGGACCTTGTATATCATCTTGAGGAGTGTCGTTTGTATCCGTAGGAGTGATGTCCTCATCATCCTCCCCCTCTTGAATTGGTGTCGTCCTCGACTCAAGCTCATCTTCTTCTCCCAAATATGGCCTCAAATCTGAAATGTTAAAGGTGGGACTAACCCCAAACTCGGGAGGCAACTCAAGTTTATATGCATTATCATTAATCTTTTCCAAAATTTTATATGGTCCAGCAGCACGTGGCATCAATTTAGACTTTCTCAAATCTGGAAATCTTTCTTTTCTCAAATGCAACCATACTAAATCACCCGGTTCAAGTTTAACTTTCTTTCTACCTTGACTACCAGCAATTCTATATTTCTCAGTCATCTTTTCAATGTTCCCTTTAGTTGAAGCATGCAATTTTAAAATAAAATCAGCACGCTCCTTAGCATCACTATGTACACGCTCAGTAGTAGGTAGAGGCAAAAGATCAATGGGAGCACGAGGGTTAAAATCATACACTACCTGAAAAGGACTTACCTTGGTGGTGGAGTGTTCCGCCCGATTATATGCAAACTCCACATGCGGCAAACACTCTTCCCACATCTTCAAATTTTGTTTCAATATTGCTCGCAGCATTGTAGACAATGTTCTATTCACCACCTCTGTTTGTCCATCAGTTTGGGGATGACATGTTGTAGAAAACAGCAACTTTGTCCCCAATTTGTTCCATAGCGTGCGCCAAAAATGACTCAAGAATTTTGCATCACGATCTGAAACAATAGTAGAAGGCATACCGTGGAAGCGAACAATCTCTTTGAAAAAGAGGTTAGCAATATGAATGGCATCATCTGTTTTATGACAAGGTATAAAATGTGCCATCTTGGAAAAAACGATCGACCACAACAAAAACGCTATCACTCCCCCTCTTCGTCCGAGGCAATCCCAAAACAAAGTCCATAGAAATATCTGCCCACGGAACCGAAGGAATAGGAAGAGGCATATACAAACCATGTGGGTTCAAGTGCGACTTAGCTTTTTGACATGTATTACAGCGAGCCACGAACCGCTCAACGTCTCTCCTCATCCTTGGCCAAAAGAAGTGTGTGGCCAAAACATCCTCCGTCTTCTTCGCACCAAAATCTCCCATCAAACCTCCTCCATGCGCTTCCTGCATCAACAAAAGACGAACGGAACCAACTGGGATGCATATGCGGTTAGCTCTAAACAGAAATCCATCATTTATCATAAACTTGTTCCATGTACGTCCCTCTTTACAATTCAGCAACACATCTTTAAAATCAGGGTCTAGCGCATATTGTTCTTTGATCGATTCAAGCCCAAAAATCCGACAATCAAGTTGGGACAGCATAGTATAACGTCTAGACAAAGCATCGGCAATCACATTATCCTTCCCTTTCTTGTGTTTGATAATATAAGGAAAAGATTCAATAAATTCAACCCACTTAGCATGTCTACGATTCAGATTATTTTGAGAACGAAGATACTTAAGCGATTCATGATCGGAATGAATAACAAATTCCTTAGGCCATAAATAATGACGCCACGTCTCTAAAGAACGTACAAGTGCATACAATTCTTTATCATACGTAGAGTAATTCAAAACAGGGCCATGCAATTTCTCGCTAAAGTAAGCAATAGGTTTACCTTCTTGCATCAAGACACCTCCAATGCCAACTCCACTAGCATCGCGTTCAAGCTCAAAAGTCTTACCGAAATTTGGAAGTTGCAGCAAAGGAGCATGTGTAAGCTTGTCCTTCAAAGTGCAAAAGGACTCCTCATGTGCCTTTCCCCAATGGAACACCACACCCTTCTTTGTCAACTCGTGCAGCGGCGCAGCAATGGTGCTGAAATCTTTGACAAAGCGGTGATAAAATCCTGCAAGACCAAGAAAACTCCTCACCTGTGTGATGGTCTGGGGAACCGGCCAGCTCTTTATGGCTTCAATTTTAGTCTCATCCACCTCAATTCCCTGTGGAGTAACAACATAGCCAAGAAAAGAAACTCGATCCGTGCAAAAGGTGCACTTGTCAAGGTTACCAAATAAACGTGCATCACGTAAAGCATTAAAAACAGCACGTAAGTGATCCATATGTTCATCCAAAGACTTGCTGTAAATCAAGATATCATCAAAGTAAACCACCACAAATCATCCAATAAAAGCTCTTAAAACTTCATTCATTAGTCGCATGAAAGTACTTGGTGCATTAGTCAAACCAAAAGGCATTACTAACCACTCATACAAGCCGAATTTAGTCTTAAAAGCTGTTTTCCATTCATCTCCAAGTTTCATTCTAATTTGATGGTAACCACTACGCAAGTCAATCTTTGTAAAAATTATAGCGCCACACAACTCATCAAGCATATCATCAAGTCTAGGAATAGGATGGCGATATCGAATGGTAATGTTATTTATGGCTCTACAATCAACACACATACGCCAAGTACCATCTTTCTAAGGAACCAAAAGCACAGGAACGGCACAAGGACTAAGGCTTTTACGTACATACCCGCGGTCCAAAAGCTCTTGGACTTGGCGCTGAATTTCCTTAGTCTCGTCGGGGTTGGTTCGATAAGCAGCTCGGTTAGGCAAAGTCGCTCCTGGAATCAAGTCGATCTGATGCTCAATTCCCCTCATAGGTGGCAGTCCGGGAGGTATCTCAGCTGGAAAAATGTCCTCAAACTCCTGCAAAAGGTTAGCGACAACAGGAGGTATCGAGCTAACATCATCATCAAGGGAAAACAATGTTTGTTTACACACCAAAGTGTAGCAAACATCATCATCAGAAATTTCAGCAAGGTCACATTTTCTAGCAAGTAAAACTCCACCCTTCAATTTAATCCCATCAGTCTTGGAACTAGGTGCAGACTTATCATTTTTAAGTGGGTAAACAGACTTAGCAACTTGCTGATTTTCAGATTTAGTTTCATGCAAAGTAGCAGCTCGTTCTTTTTCAGCTTGTACAATTTCAGCAGGGGTCATAGGAAGCAAAGTAATTTTCTTTCCCTTATGCATGAAGGTGTAAGTATTACTTCTACCATGGTGTAAAGCATCATTATCAAATTCCCAAGGTCGACCCAACAAAAGCGAACACGCCTCCATAGGTACAACATCACAATCTACAGAATCAGCATATGAACCAATGGAAAAAGAAACTCTGCAAGACTGTGTTACCTTAGCTTTCCCCGCATCATTAAACCACTGAATATAATATGGATGGGGGTGTGGACGTGTGGCCAAGCCAAGCTTGGTGACCAAATCTGAACTAACCAAATTATTGCAACTACCTCCATCAATGATGACACGCGCTCGCCGATTGTTGATGACGAAGAAAATCTGGAACAAATTATGGTGTTGAAGCTTCTCTGGTTGTTGTGCCTATACGCTGAGCACTCACTTCACCATGATGCTCCTGAAGGCTGCTGTGTTCTCGCTACCCAGAACATGGCCGGCCTCCGCAGCCTCTTCTGCTTCTTCTTCTTCATCATCTTCAATGTCGGAGGTACTAATGTAGCCGTCTTCTGTAGCAATGTATGCCCGCTGACTTGGGCAATCCTTCCGCACATGTCCAAATCCATGGCAGCGGTGGCACTGAACGGTCGTGCCTCCCGTCGAGGCCACGGAGGACGAACTCTTGGCTGGCTCCTGCAAAAGCTTTTTACCTGAGTCTGAAGTTCGCGCAGGAGATGGTTTTGTCGTTGTGGCAGCTTCCGAAGCTGCTGGTCGCTTGTTGCTCGCAGATGGGGGCGATCGAAAAGAGGAAGGCTTGGTCAGCCGCGAAGACGGCGCCGAGCGTGGGGTGTAGGTGGCCTTGCTCCTGCTCTGCAAATCACGTCCCTGCAACTCCTTCTCTGCAAGCATGGCAAACTGAAACAACTGGTTGACAGTGTGAAATTCTTTGTAATCAACAATGTCCTGAATGTCACGCCTCAAACCCGAGTAGAATCTACATATAGCATCCTCAGTTCCCTCAACTATGGCACAATGCATCAAACCCTTTTGAAGCTCACCATAATAATCCTGCACGGTTTTATCTCCCTGTTCTAAGCGCATCAATTTCTTACGCAAATCTCTATGGTAAGATGGGGGAACAAATCTATCACGCATAGCAGACATAAGATCATTCCAAGTAGTAGGTGTAGCATCCTCAGCAATTAGACCGGTCCACCAAACAATAGCAAAATTTTTAAACTCACTAGTGGCTTGTCTAACTCTATGTTGCTCAGGTACAAGGTGTGCACTAAATTTCTGCTCTACTGTCATCTCCCAATCAAGGTACCCCTCAGCATCATAATATCCCGAAAAGGTAGGTATAGTAAACTTAACCTTAGCATAAGGATCATCGGGTACACGATTCTGATTACCTTGCTGGTGGTTGTGGTTGTGAGTACCACCCATACCTTGTGTATTGCGGCGAAGACGATGGCGTAGCCGTGCTTCCCGTGTGGCCGCTTCATCTATATTACCCTTGTCATCATACACCATGTCCTCATCTTGATTGTTTTGTTGACGAGCCTCCAGCACATCGATCCTGTCACTAAGCATGGATATCCGCCTGTCAACCCTCTCAATGATTTCACCAAGCTTGAGGCCTATGATCGCCTCGGTGACTGCCTTGGTGACGACCTCGTGCATCTCTCTCTTGGCATCATCTAGCTGTTCTTGGCTAACACACTCGTTGAAGTCCTTGGGAGTATGACCCCCACTTCCATCATCACCTGCCATGGTAGACACAAAAACAGGAACAAACAGTGAAGGTTATCCCTAATAATCTGACTACTCAGGTGGTGGTGCCTCTCAAGGTCACAACTAAAGAGAGCGTCTTACAAAGCCCTTACAAGGTTCTTACCAGCGCGAACAGTGGATGGTACAACCGGTGGCTGGTTCGTGATACCTATGAGGAAGTGGTACCAAGATTGTAAGATCCACTGGGTGTATTGATCTGAAGATAATATGTGGAGCTTTGGGAGGCTCAAAAGTATAAGTATGTGGAACACAATTCAAAATCAGATAGCAATGCTGAATAATGGTCCAAATGCACACTTGTCCTAGTTGCTGGCCTATACGTGTCTTAGAACAGTAATGGTAACAAGTAGGATCAAGATCAAGTATGGATATGATAAACAGCACTGAATCGGGCTCAACGGAGCTCGTCGTGAGGTGGAGGCACTAGTAGAAATCAACTTTTCTTTTTTTTCTTTTATTTTTTGATATTTTTTCTCAATCTGCCTCATCAGAATAGGTGTCTCACAAAATTTCAACTCGAACGGCTATAAGATGTGGCCTATGGAAATTCTGCAGAAACTTAAAAAAGGCGTGCAGAAACTTCTGAGCTCCGACAGACAATTTTCTGATGCGAATTTTGCAATTCTGAAACACCCAACCCGGCATAGCCGGGGGACAGACGGATGCGAAATTTTTTTCTCTTGTCCGAAAAGTTAAATTTCACCTGATTCCGAATCCGTATGCGAGAGTTATGGCCGTTTGAAGTTCGGGGGTCCGATTAGGGTTTCTGTGGAGAGCAAAACCCAAATCGGGTGGTAAGCGATGGTGGATCTGATGGCAGCGGGGATGGAAAACAATACTGGACCAAAACACGAACTAACCAGCAACAAGATGATGAACTAGGACACAAAACTCAACACGATGGACTCTAAAAAACAATTATGCAAAAGGCTAAACACGGCTATGGGACGGAAAACTAAACCCTAATTTTTTTTTGGCTTTTCGTGGACTATGGGACGAAAGACAACAAAAAAAAACACTCGAACTAAAGATAGATGTAAAACCTGATAGTAAACCTGAGTCTCTGAATACCAAATAATGGGGACGTGGGTTCCCGATCTTCCGTCAGGTTCTGGATAACTCTCGTTGTAGGCGGAGCGAGACACACCGATCCGGCTTCAAATCCTAAGACCCAAATCCAGCAATCTTAGCACCACAACTCCTCTGATTATCAACCGTGTCACAACCCGGTTGACCTCGCCAAGAAGGCTAATCCCTGCAAGCGTAATGAAAAACACAAGCAAGAACTCGAAAGAAACACAGCTCAAATGAAGTGACTTTGCAGATCAATGATTAATCTCACGAGTTGGGGTTTCACAAACCGATGAACGGCGACAACTGTTCTTGACAGAATGAATCTAAGCAAAACCCAAGTCTCACGATTGCAGTGGCGGCTGCTAATAAAGGTTTAGGTCGTGCAAAACCTCCTGGACGCGCCCCTATTGGGCTCCAACACGATACACGAGCCATCGGCCCAAAAACAGTGACGCAGCACCGGAACAGATTCTGGACATCAATTTCCACAGATGATTCCCGTCGACTCCGGATGAATTTGGGCCTAAGACCAGAGCCATCAGAAGCGTCTTGAAATTATATTTCCATCCATATCAAGTGCGCCCAAATCCGACTTTGTATGCAACCTGGGCGTCCGTTTTAGTGCATCTTGTTCCTGGAGTCCGAAACTGAAACGAAGTCGAATCGGTTTGGGCCTCCATCTTGATCTGGACGTCCTTGCTGGTCCTCCACGCCTCCAAGGCCTTCTCCACGCCCTTGCTGGTCCTCTCCTTTGTTTCTAAGTACAATTAAGTCATTAGGTAGCAATCTATTCTCAGATTCACAATAAACATTACTTAGGAACGAGCTCACCTGTAGGTTCAATTGTCGAGCACGTGCGCGAGTAATAGGACCTTGTATATCATCTTGAGGATTGTCGTTTGTATCCGTAGGAGTGATGTCCTCATCAACATATATATTGATTATATACAAAGTTAGAAAAAAGAACAAACTGAATTGAACAAGAAATGAGAAATCTAACTACGTTTTAAGTTTTTGCTATGAATCAAAACACAAAATACATAGATCCATGAAGAACTGTTGAAGACTTGGCCATGAACCCGGTGCCGACAGGTGGGGCCTGCGCTTCAGTCACACACACAAAAATGCACAGGAGGATTACGCCATGAACCTTGCACCGACAGGTGGGCCCGGCCTGGCCGGTGGGTCCCGCATGTCGGGGACAAAAGGTGTTTCTCTTTTGGATGGAAACAATCAACTGCCGGGGCGCCTCTCTCTACCTCTTACTCCCCCTTTCTCCCCCAAACTGTCCCATCACTTCAATTCCCAAGCCACGCTTCATCTTCATCGGCAACTTCTCCGCCTTCTCCTCGCTTCCAGTGCACGCTCCACCGCCATCGACCGACGCCATGGACCCCAAGGGGAAGCGAAAGGCAAGCATCCCATCGGCAAGCTCCCCTCTTCGCTCCTCGTCGTTGGTAAGCTTTTGGCAAAAAAAACCCTATTGTTAATCTTGATTGGTGAGATTGATTTGGATTTTGTGTTCTTGATTTATGTCCATTGCATGTTGCAGTCAAGCGGTGGTTCTGACGCGCCGCCAGCATCGTCCGTCCGACGCAGCGGGTATCCCTTGCCGCCGGCGAAGCGGCATTGCCCTGGCATCGACCAGGCGGCCTCGGCGGTTCCGCCACTGCCACCGCAGGTTTCCGATGGTGATGGCCCCAGCCGTCGGGCTCCGTCGCCGCCGCCGCCGCAGGTACATGCCGAGGAGCCCCTGCGGTTCCCTGAAAGGACAACGGCCAGCAGCAAGGTGTGGTTCCGATGCCTGTTCTACCTCGACGCCATGGAGATGGACAACATGTGTCGCCTGATCGAGCACGCCCTCAACTTCAACCCGGATGACCCCCTCGCCGAGCAGCATCGTAGGCTTGCTCGCCAACACCTTCATGGTGACGAGGAGGAGGCTGCTGAAGCTGAGTACGATGATTTCTCTAATGATACCAGCGAGGAGGGCGACGATTGATGTTGTTTGGGGTCGTTTCTTCTTCTTTTGGAAACGTTTGAATCTTTTGCTACCCTTTCCTTTGCCACACCGGGCAACAAGAAAGGGTTTGGTTTATGAACTCCTACTTTGGTTTATGTTTTATTGCAGTGAATGTTTATGTTTCAGAATAGCATCCAATTTCCTATGTATATGTAAGAACTACTTCTTTGGATGGTTGAGAAACTTGTCCCCTTGTCCCCACATCCAATTTCAGAAAAGCATCAAACGTAAATTCAGTAATAAATTCACTAATCCCCTTGTCCCTAATACGTGGACCCAGCCACGTCTTGGCTCACACATGACCCGCAAATCAGAATACATACGTTGGGCAATGGTCAAGCCTTAACGGAAATTTGACAGCCGGACCAAGGTTTTCATTATCAGGAATAAAACTTTATCGGAGGTCATAGATAAATAGGATAAACAAGATATATCGGAAATATCAGACCAAATTCAAAAAAAATTCAAATTATTTAAAAAAATTTATGAACAACCACATTCATGAACAAAATTTAAAAAATTTGCAGACTCTCTATAAGGACGCCAAACAAATTAAATGGTTCATTGTCTCTTGAGACGCTAAACAAAATCGTGCAAGTATCAAATAAAAAAGTCATCAACTTGGCCTTGTACCACAGAAGCAACTGGTGCAACAACTCCATCATCAATGTACGTGTCATCTTCATCATCAACATCAAAGACCGCAACGTCTGGTTCATCAACTGCTTGGGCCTGCACCTGAGTAATAACTGAGACATCCCCGGTTGCGCCTTCCTTGTCCGATCTTGTCCGATTCGTCAAATCCTGCTGTCCACCGAGTAAATTAATGCCTTCGATACCCATATCAATTGAGTCCTCAAGTTCTAATTCAGGCATGGCAAACAAGTCCCTTGGTTTCAACGCAATAACACTGCTCAACCGGGTTTGTTTACCAGATTCACATAAAACACCAGTTCTGTCTGTGCCGCCAGAATATAGGGTTCATCCTTATACCTGTATCGAGTAGTATCAATATCAATAACCCCAAATTGATCCTTATTGTATCCTCTGCCTCTGTTGGTAGTGACAGCAAGCACATCAAACCAGTCACACTGGAACAAAATAACTTCTTTTTTGTCCAGGAAATTCTAGTGAGATCATTCTTTTAATCACCCCATACCAGTTCATGTTGCCACTAGTACCGTCGCCCTTGACAAGCACACCACTGTTTTATGTTACGAGGCTTTTCTCAATGTCAGTGGTTCGAAACAGCCAATTATTGATACGACATCTATGCAATGTACGAGCTCGACTGTCAGGTCCTTGAGCAAGTGCAAACATCTTTGAACTTACTTCCCCTTTCACATATAGATCTCTGATCTTGCCTTCGAACCATCTTACAAATTGATCCTCGTGTCGCTGATTAAGATTTTGTGATCCATATTTCTTCAGTTCTTCCAAATGCGCACTACATAGAAATGAATATTACTATTAGTTTAAAATATAAAATTTAAAAGTAATGATGTTGAGTAACGTATCTTACTCGATCCATGGTCTAGCTTCATCACAATTTGAAATTATGTAGTGCCTCATCTTCAGCATCTTATATGCGTCCATGATCTCGACAGTCTGTCCTCTCCTCTTGTAATCCATTTCAGCAAATATGCTCAGACCAGATGGTGGCTCATTCACAGCAATTCTTTCATGTCGATCAACACGATTCTGTTTGGTGTCCACATCCAAGAATTTTGAGCAGAATGCAAGGCACTCCTCGAGTACGTATCCCTCAGCTATTGAACCTTCAGGGTACGCCTTGTTCCTCACATATCCTTTCGCAGTACGTAGGTACCGCTCCACTGGATACATCCATCTGTAACACACGGGCCCGCCAAGTTTAGCTTCTTCAGCTAGATGAATAGGCAAATGCATCATGATATCAAAAAATGAAGGTGGAAATAGCATCTCAAGTCGACAAACAGCCTCCCTAATTGAACTGCTAAGTCTGTTCAAGTCTGCTTCCACCAGCTCCTTGGAACATAGTGCATCGAAGAAATTACTAAGCTGAATCAATGCGATGACAACAGGTTCTGGCAAAATCCTACGCACCACTAAGGGTAACAGTTTCTATAGAATTAGATGGTAATCATGAGTTTTCAAGCCAGACACCTTACATGACTTTACGTCAACACATCTTCTTATATTGGAGAAAACCCCATCAAACATCTTCAATCCATCTAGAAATGCACACAAACTTTCCTTGTCCTCCTTATCTAACTTGTACAAGGATAGTGGCAAGGTATACTCATCATTATTAATCACAGGATGCTGATCTGGCCTTCTCCCCGTCCTTACATTTACCTTCCAATTCAAGCAGAGTGCCTAATATGTTCTCGCATATATTTTTCTCAATGTGCATAATTATGCATGACGTCCAGTAAGGGAGCTAAAAAATACTCTTCTTCCTCCAGTTGTGCCATCTTTTGTCTTCGGCACGCTTCCTTTTTTTGATGCTGTCATCTTTCCAAATTTCACTTGTTCAAAACTTTCAAATTGCCCAAGTACCTGTGCACCAGTCAGTGGTACTGGTGCCTCCCTGGTTTTGACCTTATTGTTGAATCTGACCTTGTTGTTGCGCCATGGATGGTCTGGGGGCAAGAAACGTCGATGTCCCATGTAGCAGTGCTTCCTCCCATGTTTCAACCACAAATACTCAGTATCTTTGTGGGCAGTATGGACATGCAAACTTTCCGTTCATGCTCCAACCAGAAAGCATAGCATAAGCTGGGAAGTCATTAATTGTCCAAAGAAGAATAGCATGAAATTTAAAATTCTTCCTAGTCCCTGCATCCCATGTTTTAACACCCTTTTCCCAAAGCTCCTTGAGCTCCAATATAAGGGGCCTCAAATATACATCAATATCCATTCGAGGAGATTTTGGACCAGGTATCAACATTGACAATAACCAGTTAGATTGTTTCTGACACAACCATGAAGGCAAATTGTAAGGTATTAGGATAACAGGCCATATGGAGTATGTAACATTTTGCATCCCAAAGGGATTGAAGCCATCAGAAGCAAGATCCACGTGCTTCCATGCCAATGAATCAGCAGGGTGACACATTTTTCCATCGTTGACCAATTCTTTCTTGTGCCACTGCAATTCCTCTGATGTGCGCTTCGACATATACATTCTCTACAGCCGAGGAATAACAGGAAAGTAACGTAGGATCTTAACTGGTAACCGCTTCTTAACAGTAGTAGCACCACCTGCACTGTCATTATCACAGGTTTTCTCTACAACTCTCCACCTTGACTCCTTACAAATGGGACATGTCTCCAGACTTGCGTATTCCTCAAAAAATAACACACAATCATTCTTACATGCATATATCTTGACATAGTCCAAGCCTAGGTCTCGAACTACCCTTTGCACTTTATCCAAGGAGTCAGGAAGACAATGGCCTTCAGGAAGAATCTTTGAAAACAAATTAAGTATGGCCTCCAACACTGCATTACTAATTCCATACAAGCACTTTATCTGAAAAAGTTCCACGATAAAAGATACCTTAGTTGCATTTTTGCATCCTGGATACAGTTCCTTCTTTGCCTGCTCTAATAGTTTCAGAAATATCTCCGCATTCTTATTTGGCTCCTCAGCATCTATGATTTGTCCATGTATAGAGCCACTGATAATGTTTCTAATCAGACTACTAGTGGCAGCAGGGTTATCACATGCGTCTTCTTCATCGTCTTCTCCAAAATAAGGTTCTGTATCAGCTATAGGTTGTGCATCTTTAGGTTCAGCATTATTGAGATCAGGACTAACATCATGATTCACACGACCCTCAGCTGATGAACTAGTTTGGCCTTCGATTTCATTAATGATGAAACAATCAGCAAACCCTCTATTCACTAAACGAAGTTGAATCTCAAACACGTTATGATATCTGATCATGCATTGACACGTAGTACATGGGCACGCAACAGATGCAAGACCTCGCGATGATGTGCCAAAGGTTTCAATAAAAGATCAGAAATTCCTCTTCCACACCTTTGAATGTCGAGGCAAGCGCATCCAACTCCTATCTTCGTGTGATGCCATTAATCTGCATGCATGTTTGAAACGAACTAGAGATCATGATCTAGCAATATGCATATATATGCAGGGGAGATATATAGATCAAGACAACCGTACCGGTGGCATCGCAGATGTTGATTGATGTCCTGGAGATCTAGACGTCGTGGAGATCTAGATGGAGATCTAGACATCGTGGAGGACCTGCGCTGCCCCCCGATGGAGATAAAAGACTTGGAATTAGATCGGGTCCCGATCAAGGATGAGTCCCGATCTGATCGTTGCTCTCCTGTATAGTAGGAATAAAAAACGTGGCGATAGACAAATTTAAGTGTAACCAAGGAAGACCTCATTGCCAAAAGTCTGATACAGTTGCAACGACTACGACAACTAGTGCAACCACTAAATTTCGTTGCAATACGTACATGCTATTGCATCTTGAGGCAAGAAAGGAAGCAATAGCCCCCTATGTATTGCAACAACACACCAAGAAATTTGCAACCCAAATCAGACGTTGATATATTGCCGTTCAGAAGCAACCAACGCTATTATGGTCGCCATAGCACCTCTCTATTGCAACACACGATATGCTAATGCAACTCAGAAATGATGTAGCAGAATTCCCAACCAATTGCAACACAAAACCTAAAAATGGCTGCATTAGCGTCACCCTATTGCAACACAAAAAATAAATATCGCAACACAATTTATGTGTAGTAATAGGCACGCATATTACAACCGAATCACTGTTTCGGTACCATAGAACTCCCTATTGCACCCAAATTAGTGGTGATGCCTAAACGTTTCGTGCCTATAGGGGAAAACCACATAGTGCACGCCATCCTCGGCAGGTGAAAGTATACCACCTCTGCTCCCTGGGGACCCGGGATTCGTAGTTGATGCAAAGCCGGCTGCTGGATTGCCCTTTGGGGTGAAATCATATGGTACATTTGGGCAGAATTTGTTTCGGAGCCTGCGATTGGGAGAAACCTCCCAAGGATCCATAGACACGGCATTGGGTCGGCCTAGCGTGCTGCCTTTTCGGCTTGCCGTAGTGAATGGAATTGGTCTGCTGGCTCACGCCAGCATTTAGGCCAGCTGCCAACTGCCTTTCCACTGTCAAGCGAAATATTTAGTGTATTCTGCAAATAGAGCGAAATGTTCAACCCTTCTTCAGGATTCATAGACAAAAATCCACTGTTATGGTGAATAAAAATATTCCACTGCGCTAAGCTTCTATGGTTAATCTTGTCAACCCTGAATTTTACACATGCAGTATAGGCAGGGACAAAGACTCCTATGTTATTGGCAACCCTGATTGGCAATATGCAGCGAATAAATTTGTAAAGCAACTCCCTGACGATGTAATTGTGCACTGTAAGTTGTGCCACTTTGTACTATCCATTAACAAGTTCATTTTTCTATTATATTTTTTTACTTCAGTTTCTTATTTCTATGAATATGCTCTGTGTTTGTTTTACTTAAAACATATTGTACTATGAAAATAGCAAATGTAATATGTAGTTTCCTGTCGTTGAATAAACTGTTTCTAGCTTTGCTTCTTGCTAGACCTAGAGTTATTCTCAAATTAATGCAATTGATTGACTAATGAAAAGGATAGCCTTTTGACCAATAGAACCTGACCCAGTTGTATTAATTTAGCTTTGTTCCATTCGTAACTGTGACCAAGATTTATGGGAGTGTCACCCAGAATGGTTTAATGTTATGTTCGTTGGACGGATCAGCATGCAGCTTTGTTCCAGTTGGATGCGGTCCTAGTTTGGAACCTCATTTTCCTCATAAAGCAGATCCATTTATTAAGAAAAAGGCTATATATGTTTGAAACGTAGTTGACTGTTACTCATTTTCACCACTGTGAGCTTATATTTGTGAATGCTTCATCTCATTATACAGAAGAACTAAGAAACTTGAGAATTGTGATGTTATGTATTTATGTTCATCTCATTATACCTGAAAGACCAGATACTACTAGCTAGTGTTATGTATTTATGTTCTACATCTTCTCCCTCTACTCATTTATCCTCATCACAATTCTGAAGAGTCATCTACAGACTTTCAGTACTGCTATGTAATTGCCATAGCCATCTTTGTCTCGATTATTATTTACAGCATCTATTAGTCCTGATCCTGAGGTTGGGTTATTCTTGAACCATTGCTGTGAATTGTGATGTTTAATTAGATAGAGATCTTAACTTACTCTGCTGTAGATTCATGCTAGTTAACTGAAAATTATTTAACACTGTGCCAACTATATTAAGGTTGCAGCATTAATTTAGAAGGATCTGTCCAACTATAGTAAGGATCTATCCAGTTTTTGCTTTGAGAGGTACTATCAATAGATTGGTTCAACGTTAGATAAGTGATATATTCAACTGATGTTGAGTTCCCATCATCTGGGAGAAATGTTGTGCCCCAAATTTGGCATCCTAGTAGTAATATATACTTGTTTCAGCCTGTTAGGATGCTCAAATGTGTTTCAATTGTGGTGCTGCCTTTTTTGTCTTGAGATATGTCGAACAACTATCTCTATCCCTGATAACTACGATGCTCTATTTCACTTGTCATTTCACATGTTTGCTAGCTCAATGATAGAATAATTAAAATCTTTTTCATGTTCGCAGTGCGAGACCCGCCCATCAAAGCGCACTTCCTCAGTCTGAGCTCACCAAAATGAGAGGTGACATGTGCTTCTTCCTGTCATCAAGACCACTAGCGAGTTTTATGATAGTAGTTGAACATGCGTGATTTATTTTGGGTGTTGTAACTTAAATGAGCAAATAGAACTTCTGTAACTTTCTGAAATCTATCTGACCATACCTTAATATATTCTACATGTGTAGTATGGTCATGTGTTTGTGCTGTATGATTGCAAGTTAATCTATATGTGTGTATGTGTGCCAAATTGAAATAGCGCCAAGATTTTTTAATGGTGGTTGCCCGCAAGATTTTACCAGGCATATTACTATTTTTAGTGGAGGTTCATGTTGTAAACCTTAGGTATAGCTACAATTTGTAATGGAGGTTCGTGTTGCAAACCTTAGCTATAGATATCATTTATAATGGAGGTTTGTGTTGCCAACCTCACGTATATACCATTTCTAATGGAGGTTCTTTAAAGTAACCGCCAGTGATAATGGATTAATACTGGCGGTTCCAAAACCAACGGTGCAAAGCGCCATTTTTACAGTCTCATGAATAATGGCGGTTTGAAAACCTCCACTACAAATCCTCTATAACCGCCAGCAATAATAGTTTTTGTATTAGTGTCCGCGTCTTCAAATCCTTGCCCTAGCTGCTTCTTGAACAGCATACCGTCTATTGCACCACATAAGAATACACAAGCAAGCAAGTAAAATGAATAAGAAACAGTGCACCAAACCAGATAAACAGTACAAAACGAGGTAGCAGAACTATTGTACATGTTACAAGGATTGCGTGAGCGTAAGAATTGTTGAAAATGGAGTTAAAACGAGAAAGTTATAGCTAAAACATGGTTCCAGGGGATTATTTGTAAAAAATTGAATTTAAAATGGCCCTGAAAGAAGAAATCGAGGATCTAAACAACATTAAACCTAAAATCTAGGGGATAGATTGAAAAACAGAGGGACTAGGGATGGCAGGTTCTATTTTACAAAAGAATAGGGGCTAAAACGAGAATAAAAGGATTGTTTTGCAATTATTTTTGAACTGGCTTGGACCGCGGGTTTATTTTGGAAAACCAGGGGGGCTCTTTTGAAAAATGTCCTAGGTTGACTGATATCAGGTTTGTTTGACTCCGGTCAGATCGGATCTCGACCGTGGGATCAAGATCGGGCGGCTATGATTGATTAGGCGGGGCTGGCGGCAAGGCTGCTCGGCTCCGGATTGCCGGACTTAGAAAAAAATCAGCCATCCGGCTCCGTTTTGGGTGCGGATTGGACGGGAATCAAGAACGTGAGGCTGCGAACACATCTAGGGGCTCTGGAAGGTGAAACAGAGGCTATCACTACTATAATATTTTTTCATGAGGCGGTTGAAAAATATTTTTAGAGGCGGGCAAAAGCAACCGCCTTGTTAATGAAGCATTTTCAGAGGTCGTTCCTTTACCCACCACTATTAGTCTAATAGAAAAAAACAAAAAAAGGATCGCCGAGCGCATTGGCAGCTGCCGCCACCAGCCGCCCGCCGAGCCCATCTGCACGTCCACGCCACCGGATCCGGCCTCTGCGTCACCGCCGGAGCTGAAGGCCTGCTCGTCCTTGTCGAATCCGCGCAGGAGGAGTGGGGTGCGCCGCTGGATACGAGGTTGGGGCCGCGGGATCCGCCGCCGGAGATGAGGTGGGGGACGGTTCCACCCCACTCGCGCTGGATCTGCCCCGCTCACACCTGATACGCCATCGTGCGCCCCGCTCGCGCCGAATCTGACCTGCTCGCGCGCGTCCCGGCCGCGGCTACCGCCACTGCCAAGAGCAGCAGCCGCTGCCGCCCGCCCGCCCGTGGCCTCAGGCACTCCATGAGAGGGACTGAGGGGAGGGAAAGGGGGGACTGAGGGTAGGGAGAAGGAGCGCCATGGAGAAAGCGCTGCGAGGGGGAGAAGTGAGGTGAATAAAACCCTAACTCTAAGCTTTATATACTCCAAATGCTTTATCGGGCCGAAATGGGTTGTTTGCGCTCCGAGATGGGCTCGATCTATTAACCGAGGCGGGCACTTATAAGACAACCGCCTTCGAAAATAGTAGTATTAAGTGAGGTGGTCAATTTTACGTCGACCGCCTTTGTTCATTGATTTTGCGAGGCAGTTTTTAACCGTCTCGGTTAATAATTAATAACCGCCTCTATTAGTGCTAGGCATTAAAAAAGGCGGTTATTTTTTGTGCCCACCTTAGAGCTCCTAAAAAAGTCCCTGTTAATCAGTTTTTGTAGTAGTGCGGGCGGGGGCGTTCGACGGAGCGAGCCATCGGAGCTTGCTCCGGCGAACAATTCCGTGCGCGCGAGAGGAAAAGAGATAAGAGGAAGGAGCCGGCGAGGGTCTTTACCACTTGGTGAAGCTTTGGCGGTGATCGAGCTCGGCGGGGAAGCGGCAGAACAGCGGCGGTGGCGCAACTCGATGGGGGTCAAGGGCGAGTGCGCGGTGCTATTTATAGGGGGCTCGACTGGCCTTGGCGTGTGGGTTAAGGGAAAGACGGCAGGCGGCGCGTGCAACACCCGAACTCGGGCTCAGCTTGAGTCCTGGTCGGACTCGAGGTCGGGGACTGACCCGACAGGCGGGTCCGCCTAGCGGCGAGAGAAAGCGGGGAGAGGGAGCATGCCGGGAAAAAGGATGGGCCGGTGGGATTGGGCTGCGGGGAAAAAATGGGAAAGAAAAGATAGAGGGAGAGGGGAAATAGTTGGACTCGGCCGAAAACAGAGAGAGAAAGAGGGAGGTTTTGTAATTTGGAACAAAAACAAATCTGATTCAAATTCAAAATCAAATTGAAACTCAAACAAATAAAACGATGCTCATAACCTATGTAACCTATGTATTTTTTTATGACCTATGTAACCTTATATTTTTATGACTAAATAAATTATTTATAATTCTCAATAAATGCTCTAAAATCAAGATAAATTAAATAAAACATTATTGAACCTATAATAAATCCAATTAAATTATTTGGGTTCCTAAATTGAAAATTAGGGTGTTACATGCCCTCTCATCTATTTATATCTTCCCTATCTGTCAAGCTGTTCTTCCCCAATTGAAGATTTTATTTTCAAGAATACTAGATGAACGATGCTTCTAATAGAAGAAGTTTAGATGATAATCATAAGAAATGTCACTTTTTTTACTCCTTTGGCAGCTTTCACTAGTTCTTAGAATTGCAAACTGCGTGAAGTGATAATAAATCTTAAATATATAGGGCCCCTTCTGTGATTTGCACTGACGCCTCAAAAACTTAGGAGGTGATTGGTTAGCTGTATGCCGCTAAACCTGGCTCGCCCGATGCAGCGTGAACATGATTAGTTAGCTGAACTAGCACTTGAGCCAGGCTTGCGCGGTGCAAGCTAAGCGCATGGGGGAACATGCACCGAGATGAAAAAGGAGCCAAACTGGTGCTAGACAGTGAACCAAACAAAATATCTTGCCGGTCTAGCTGATTGCAAACGTGAGCCAAACAAAAGGCCGCCGCACCTAGTGAGGCAGGCTAGCGGGAGTTAGGATCTGTTGTACGAGCCGGGCTGCACACGTCCGCAAAACCAATCACGCCCTTAGGTACGGCTCTATGACCACCATGGCAGCAACGCGCTGGCCGCTGCTCCGCCGGCGCGGCGGGTCCGGTGGCGCTCCAAGGAGGGGTGGCCAGGACGGAGGCTCTCCTCCGACCACACCCGACGATGTGACATCCATTTGCACTGACGATTAGCTACTCCTGTTTCATTTTTCACATCCGGTGATCCGGACAGCAGCCGACTCAGCAAGACAGCATGGGATTGGGCGTCACGACAGCCTGGCCGTACGTTCTACGCCGAGCTACGTCATCACCGATGGGCGCCGACGGCCGACGACGCTGTTCCGTCCAAAAAATCCAAATTCCCCTGCGTAGCTGCATTCGAGAGCACCAGACGATCCTGCCAGACGTCGTCGTCGGACTGCGGGAACCACAGGGTGAGCCTTTCTTGCACGACATTGTCCCTTGTGGGACAAAATCGCGGCTTTCCTCGCATCCCGCGTCGTCCTTAGATTATTGGTAGCAGTGGTGCGCCGCAGATGTAACAAGAGCTAGCCCATCTCGGTCCTCCAGGTGGCTCAGCCTCCACCAAATGGTTCCGCCCAGTCTCAGCCTCAACCAAATCGTTCCGCCAAGTCGGCAGATGAGGGAAATAGTACACTGCTAGAAAATCTCTCATTAGTACCGGTCCAGAACCCCCGGTTTGTACCAGTTTCCCGACCAGTACCGCTCCTCCGGTACTAAGTGCACGCGCACTTAGTACCAGTCAGCTGGCCCGGTATTAAACTGGCCTGTTTAGTACCGGTTGGTAACACCAACCGGTACTAAACTGCTGGCCACGCCAGCAGCTAGGCCGAGCAGTTTAGTACCGGTTGGTAATACCAACTGGTACTAAATGATTTTTTTTCTTTTTGATGCTTTATATTTGTTCTCTTTTCGTTTCAATTTCAATTAATTAGTATTAGTAGTCATACTCGCAGCAGTTTGTGTATTCGTACTCGTATCTAGAATTCGTATTTGTATATGGAGCAAAGCAAATAAAAAAAATTATATACATACATGGATAAAAGAAATGTTAGAAATTATATACATACATGGATAAAAGACAATAATAAATTATAGGACACTGCTTCCTATAGCAAATCAGTGTCCTACAGCTAAGAAAAATGGATTCAGTGTCCCCTTGCTAATTTCACATCAGGTCAGTGTCCTGTAGCAAATTTTTCCTAATATTTACAAGTATGAATTCTCATAAGTTTTTTCCCACAAATTCTTCAATAATTCTAATCATCTGCATTGTCATCGGCACCGGCATCCTTCTTGCGGCGTTTGTTGAGTTTATCAGCTCGAGCCACACTTATCATTGGATCGGAATAAAATTCACCTTTTGGATTTATCACCTCATCCAACAGGAATCCACATAGTGCTTCTTGAATTGCCCTGATTCTTTCCGGTTCGATGAGGTTCTCTTTCAGTCTCCAAATCTGTCAACAACAAATATACACCAATAGTTTAATTTAGTACCTGCATGGAATTAGATACAAGAAATTGTTACTAATGTTATACGTACTCCGAAGTTTTCTTGTGTCACCCTCTTGGTATCTCTACAAAAAAAATGCATGTGCTCACATACGTAGTATCCGCAGAGGCTGGTTCCTTGTTTCTGTCTCAAACACTATATACATATATACATATATACATGTTATGAAATATTCATGTTGTTTGAATAAATGAAAGTAGATGTGCGATATTCGTACCGGCTTGTTATAGTTGAATTCAAGCTCAGTCGGTGTTGACGCGACTCCTAATTGTGTTTTGAGGAACCGAGACCATGCCCTGTGCATGATGTCTACGAGATTTTGATATAATTCTGGTGGCTTATTCAAGGAGTCCCACACAGTAACTCGGGACCGATCGATTTCGATCACAAGTAGGATCCAGTGGAAACTGTTGATACATACATATGGATACAAGAAATGTTAGATATATACACTTATTGGCTAGTTGAAGTGACTCAAAAAGTGAAAGGACTCACTTGAAGTTGTACGGCAACAGAATGAATGTGCGATCGTGCTGCCCTTCCAAGGACATGACTAAATTATTCTCGGTCCGATTAGGATATTTGCGTACACACTCCTCATGTATAACATTCGGATCTATGAAGCCAACATTGTAAATCTCGCTCTTCGGACATTCTTGCATTTTCATCCTGCACGATTACAAATAAAAGGAGGGAATGGGAAATCTAAATGACTTAATAGAGCTAGAGTATACAATTGACAGAAAACACTTACATAGACCATACACTGACGAGGGACTTGTCTAGGGCGTCTTGATGGAATAGAAACAAAAAATGGTCAAAATCAATCCAAATATCATCCATTCCCCGATAGAAATGAGTATGTTTAATTCGAGCAGCTAGCATTATATACCCCTCTGCACATGCTTTTCAAGTACCACTGATGTAACTCACGCATTCTTGTTGGTAGAGTGTCAATCAACTCTGGCCACATCAGAGGTTCCCCCAGTACAAATGGCTTTCTTCCTGCCCCTTGGTGAACCGGGATTTTTTCCTGACCTAGGAGCTGAGCTATTGTGAGGTTCGTTTCCTTGACAAACTCAGCAGTAGCTTCATCCTCATTTGAAAGCACTACTAGAGGGGGTACGCTTTGTTTGGGTTGTTCGCCGAGCTGGGGGACTTGGTTGTACCTCCGATTACTCTTCTTCTCCCATGATTTTGTAATCGAGCGGTCGTAGTCCGACATCAGTGGAGGCTTTGGTTGGCACATCATGGATAGATAGAATTTCTTCGCTGCCGGATCCACTGGTTCCTTTGGCGGAGGCTTCTTTGGCTTCAACTGCTTGCGCACGTCTTCTTGCACCCAAGCATCCAATTCCTCTGGAGTCATTTCGTAACCTGACTTCTCTGGCGCGGGCTTCTCTTTCTTCTTTCATTCTTTGGTCTTCTTATATCTTGGTGGTGGCGGTGGCGGCACCCAAGCAGATTTCTTCTTCTTTGCGGGGCGAGGAGATGGCGGAGGCGGACTAACACTAGGCTCCCCGGAAGCGGCCGGTGATGGCGATGGACTAACGCTGGGTCCTGGGCTGTGGGCGGTGATGGTGGATCCACACTGGGCCTCGGAGACCCTTGAGCAGCTGGCGGTGACCTCGGAGACGGGCTAGGATCCCTTCCTGGAATTTTTATGTACTGTTTTTTCCAACAGATCCAAGTGTGGAGGGCCTGTCCTAGTTCCTCTTCTCCATCGCCTCCACGGATCTCGAGGACGAGGTCTTCCCATCCTTTCTCGACACGGTCAACCATGACTCTAGCATATCCTTCTGGAATCATCAAGCCATGGATTGTCCTACCTTGAACAGGGACTTCAGCAACCCCGTGAGCGACTACTTTCATTTTTTTCCTTAGCGGAAATAGAAGCTCACAGGGGGTCCTCACAGCGATGTCGTCCACGGGGTAATGTTCCGCAACCGTTTCCTCTCGATCTGCGGCTGGGTGTTCCGTTGAAGCGACGCTGCTACGACGCTGCGAGCCGACGGGGCTAGTCTCCAGCTGAGCCGTTGATCTGGCTTCTAGTGGCTGCTGTTGGCTAGCTGTAAGTGCACCTTCGATCGAAGCAACCCGTTCTTCTAGGGCACGCACTTTCTCTGCTACTTCAGCCTTTATTCTCTGTCGGCTTCGATACGTCTCTATGTCGCCACTGAAGCCATGCTTCCATGGAACTACGCCCATGCCTCGCACACGTCCTGTGTGTTCCGGTGTGCCAAGAGCGTACGTCAGCTCGTCTTTCTCTCTGTCTGACTTGAAGCTGCCTTCGGACACGGCCTTTAGTGCCACATCGAGCCTGTCGGCCGCTTCCCTTATGGCATCGCTAGTGATGAACGACCCATCTTCCATATTCAATGAGCCTCCATGAGCGTAGAAGTAATGTTTTGCTCGCAACGGCCAGTTGAAAGTCGCTGGTACGATTCCTCTAGCAATGAGATCATCTTCCATCTTCTGCCATTTCGGAATCGCCGACGCATATCCTCCTTGCCCAAGATGATGGAAGTGCTTCTTTCTGCTCGCATTCTCCTTGGCTTGGGCTGTCTTCTTCTCGCTATCCTCGGACGACTTGTACTGCACGAATGCCTCCCAATAAGGATGTTGATTCTTGAAGTTTTTCTCGAAGTCCGGCGTGAGTCCCTTTTTAACATAATCTTTGTTCAATTTTTTCTTGAACGTCTGAAAAGCAATAGCCATCTTCTTCATGACCCAATCCTTAAACAGCTGTTCTTTGTCCTCCGGAAAGGCGAAGTGTCGTTTGACATCTGCCCATAACATTTCTTTCTCGGTCTCGGGAACGACGTCAGCATCGATATCTGTGGCTTTACTTTTCTTCCATAACTTGAAGCTAATGGGAATATGGTCCCTGACATAACATCCACATTGATTCACCACCGTCGTCTTCACACCCTTCGGAGACTTTGGTTCACCGTCAGGATTCAATGAAGTGATAATTGTGTGCCCCTCCGTGTTTTTCTTCGACCCTCATTTCCGTTTTGGTTTCCTAGTCAATCCGGATGCCTAAAAAATATGTATTTAGTACGCATTGTACTTACATACAGAATTAATACGTAAGCCTAAAAAATCTGCCCTGAATTTTCTAAGATTTTCTACTAATTACACCTGTTTATAGTATAGCAAACTAAAATTTACAAAGAAAATTAGAAGTTCAATAGATAAAGCTGTACAAGACAAAATTTACATCATATACATTTCATAACATACACAATTCAAAAATACCAAATAAAATAATAAATGTGAAGCTCGTAAAGACATGAAGTTTTCTACAATATATAATATTTTTGTACAATATCCATAATTACTACAATATATAAAGACATACTTCTGTACAATATACCTAAGCAATAATTTTCCATACATTTTCCTTAATTTCTCATAGTTACTCTACATTTCCATAATTTTCCATACATTTTTCATAATTTTACATACATTTTCCAAAATTTTCCATAATTTCTCTACATTTTCCATAATTTTTCATAATTCCTCTACATTTTTCATAATTTTCCATACATTTTCTACAAATTTTAACAAATTTACTACATTTTGAACAAATATCTATAATTTTCTACAAATTTCAACAAATTTCTACAATTTTCACTAGTGCGTATCGATTCCTAACATTTTCCTACTATTTCCATTATTTCTACGTATGTATCTACCAATTTCTTACAAATTTACTATAATTTGAAAAAATATCTATAATTTATACAAAATTTCTAAAATTTCTACAACTTTTCTTCAATTTTTTACAAAATAGAATACTGCTTTAAACTAATTAAAAATGGCTGACGTCAGCACATAGTCGTGCTGACGTCAGCTTGAGGCCTCACGTTGGGGAGGCGCGAGGCGGCTGCGACGGTTCGGTGCGGCGGCGGGGACGAGGCAGGACGGAGGGAAGCGCGGGCGGAGGAGGCTGCTCGACGCCGGAGGAGGCACAGGTAGCGGCGCGGCGGAGGCACGGCTGGTGGAGCAGCACGGAGGAGGCCGGCGCCGGAGGGTACGCGACGACGGGTGGCGGAGCGCGCGCGCGAGGGCTCCGGAGGGGGCGGCGTGGGGCCGCCGCGAGCAGTGCAGTGCGGTGCGGAGGACCTCAGGCGCCACGTGGGGAGGGGGGATGGCGACGGGCGGCGGCGGTTCGGTCTCTCGCATCGGGGGGATGGGGACGAACGCCAAGTCCCCCCGGTTATATAGAAGAGGCAGTTTAGTACCGGGCCATGGCTGCACCCGGTACTAAACTGTCTACTGCGATGTTTAGTACCGGCTGGTGGCACCAACCGGTACTAAACTGCCCCATTTAGTACCGGGCTGTGGCACCAGCCGGTACTAAACGTCCCCAACAGGCGGGAAAATTTTGGGCGGCAGTTTAGCACCGGCTACAACCATGGCCCAGTACTAAACTCCCAAAATGATTCTGTCTTTTTCACTTTTGTAATTGTTTTGTAATTATTTTGTAATTCTTCATAATATGTTTTATGTGCAATAAAATTTAATAAACAATTAAAAAATAGAAATATGTACTATTTCACCATGCAAAATTATATTATTATTGTTAAACATACGTTAATCCTAATAGTATTAGTCTTTGCACTAAATTCAAAGTATTGACACTAAACATGTTGTTTATTAATAATAAATTAATTATAAATACAAATATATGTTGTTTTCACCATGCAAAATTATATTTTTGTATTATAGGTCACTATGTTGGATATATTTAATGTGTATGCACTTAATTTATCATATTGAGTCCAATTTTTTTTATATCTGTTTCAATTGTGTTTTCTGTGCAAACTATTATATAAATGCATAAAAAATTTAAATCTCGGTTATTTCATACATGTTAATTAAATAGTTAATTAAATAGATTTTTTGTTTTTTGGGTGTTGTATCATATATGTGCATGCACTTAATTAAATAGATTTTCTGTTTTAATTATGTTTATCACATTGAGTATGCACTTAATTAATTTATCATATTGAGTCTAATTTTTTTATATCTATTTCAATTGTGTTTTCTGTGCAAACTATTATATAAATGCATAAAAATTAAAATATAAGTTATTTCATACACCATATATTACATCAATCACTTGGTTACATGAACATGAAAGTATAACATAATGATTACACATCATTGTTTAATGTAACGTTGACAACCTTTTTTTTACGAATGTCCCTTGACCATGATCGAGGCGTAAGTAAGGAGCGTCCTCTTTGGACAACAGGATGCTAGGGTCAACATCGATAGAGAATGGAGGACGGTCGTACAACTGATCAAAGTCTTCTAACTTGTCCAAAATGTCTTCAACTCCAATGATTTTTTTTTCATGGAAGAACTATGTGGCGTTTTGGCTCGTCGTCGGACCTGCCTTGATTTTTCTTAGGTTTGCTTGCCATGTCCTTCACATAGAAAACCTGTGTCACATCCTTGGCGAGGACGAATGGTTCGTCTTTATATCCAATCTTTTTGAAGTCCACTATTGTCATTCCATACCGGTCTATCGTTACACTGCCACCTGCTCGGTATATACTAAGACCGTACTCCTTCATCGCATCCTCATATATACCGCACCGCATTGTGGATATCGATGCTAGCCCCAAATAGCAGAGTTTTCACCGAAGGATCAAGGTTAACGACATATTCATGATACGAAACATACATTTTTTAAACTTCTCGATGTTTTCAATATGAGCCCCAATAAATACATCATTAGAGTGATAAAATAATACAACTAAATGCATAACAAATACCAAACTAATTAACCATGCCACTTGAAAAAAATTGAAAAAAATCTGAACAAATTATTAGAATTAAAATGAAAACATAAATTATAAACTATAATTATTTTGACACTCTTCAGTTCAACGCGAACACGTCGTTCCACGCCATAAGGGATGCGCAATCAATGTTCACGGCTTTATTTCATTCTCACTTTCTCTAAAACAATCGAGAAGAAAAAATATTTGTTTCGAAACATGTCTATGTTGTCAACCTTGACCCTGCAGTGATAACACTGACATTCGGGGCTACTATTGACATCCACGACAAAGTGCAGTACAATAGGACCAGATGAAGGAGTACGGCCTTGGTCCGGATAATTTCATTCTTAACTAGCTCAAAAGGTGTGGATTTCATAATTGAGACCAAGACCGTACTCCTTCATCGCGTCCTCATATATACCGCACCGTATCGTGGATATCGATGCTAGCCCCGAATAGCAGTGTTTTCACTGCAGGATCAAGGTTAACGACATATTCATGATCCGAAACATATATTTTTTAAACTTCTCGATGGTTTCCATATGAGCCCGAATAAATACATCATTAGAGTGCCAAAATAATGCAACTAAATACATAATAAATACCAAACTAATTAACCATGCCACTTGAAAAAATTAAAAAAATCCCTATAAATTATCCACATTGAAACTATCCAATACACCTTCCCCAAATTCAAGTAATGGATTCTATACATCTCAAATCCATTCATAAATCAAAGAAATCGTGCTCATTCTATATATTTCTAAAAATCACAAATATTTCAAACTACAGAGCATGAAACAAATAATAAATACCATCAAACAAGAGAGGATGATGACTCCTAATTATTTTGACACCCTTCAGTTCCAGGAGAACACTCTTTTCAATATCCAGAAACCATCTAGAAGAAAAAAAACTTTATTTCGGAAAATGTATATGTCGGTAACCTCGCCCCTGCGGTGATGACAATGCCTTTCGGGGGAACACGATGCGGTACAAGGATGTCACCAATCGGCCAGTCACAGCACCAACATTTCCGGTTAATAGGAACACAGCACTAGGCACAGGCAGCGTGCTCGTTGATATGCTCTCAGTGCAACAACGGCCACGCTGACTGCGTCAAATGCTGTCTTCGTATCAATCGGAAGTGCTGGTGATGCGACCAACCGATTCGCGACGTCCATAGAGCGCATAGTGTTTCCCCGAAAGGTAGTGTCATCACTATTGGATGGAGATTAACGACGTATACTTGTTTTGAAATAAAGATTTTTTTAGCTTATAGATAGTTTCAATGGAGCCTGAATAAATACATCACTAGAGTGTCAAAATAATCAATTCATAATAAAAAAGATATTATAATTCTTTCATTAGTTCATTATAAAAAAATTAACTATCCACATTATGGTTATATCTACTACAATCACATGTTTTGTCTACACTCATTCTAAAAATTTCTACTATCCACATGCTCATCTGAATCTAAAAATAAAAAATATACTATGGTCATTTGTAATATATAGAAAATGGTTGAAAAATATGTCTATAAATTTTTCATATTCAACCTAGGCAATAAACTTACTCCCACATTCAAGTCATTGGTTCTATATATCTCAAATCATTGCATAAATCAAAGAAATCATACTCATCCTCCCTATTTCTAAAAGTCATAAATTTCTCTAACCATAGAGCATAAAACGAAGAATAAAGACTATCAATGAAGAGAGGATGAAGTTGCAAACCTTTGGCGCACTTGAATGAGTCCAAATCACACAAAAAATGGATCAAATAATGGCGGCGCAACTCTAATATGAGAGAAGAAACCGAGCTCGAGCTAGCTCTCTGGTGAAATGGGCGCTGGCTCGGCTAGGGGAGGAAGAAGCCCCAATTTATAGTAGGAGCATTAGTACCGGGTGGTGGCTACAGCCGGTACTAAAGCTCCCCATTTAGTACCGGCTGGAGCCACCAGCCGGTACTAAATTTCCTGGCACTCCAGCCGGTACTAAATTGTCACTAGCCGTTGCAGGCGGCTGTCGGGGGCTGTCAGTGGCGCACTTTAGTGCCGGCTGGAGCCACCAGCCGGTACTAATCGGCTCCAATGGGCACTGTTTCTTTGACACGGTACTAAATTTGCATGTTAGTACCGGCCGAAACCGTGACCGGTACTAACGGCCGTGGACGAATGTGCGTTTTTCCAGTAGTGGTAGGTTCATCCGTATTGGTTTCTAGTTTGGGAGTATTTCTTCGCTGATTAGATCAATTGGTATAGGCGCGATGTAAGTTAATATATTTTATGTCATCACATCGGTGCAAAAAGTTGATCAAAAAAATTAGAATGGCATACTACGTAAATAATTTGGAAGGTGAAATAAACTAGGGTGTCATGCCATCGTAATTAATTAGCTGATCTAAATAATACTATTATGTACCCACTTGCATCTTTAGACACAATATTTGATACTCCTTCCGTTCCAAATTATATGACATTCCAAGAATCTTGAAGAGTCAAAGTTTTTCAAATTTGACCAAATTTATATAGCAAGGTAATAACATTTATGGTACCAATTAAGTACCATTAGATTCTTTGTTAGCTATATTTTCATAGTATATCTATTTGATGTCATAAATTTTTATATTTCTCTCTACAATTTTGGTCAAACGTTGAGATAGTTTGACTCTCCAAAATTCTTGGAATGACTTATAATTTGGAATGGAGGGAATAATTCTTTTAATTTCTTATTTGCGTGCAGTGGGACTGAAGTCAAGCTAAAGAGCAAAATGTCTTGGTGTTAATTGATGAAACAAGACAAAGCCGCGTCCCCATTATCTCGCGCACCCTAACTAGGTGTTGCCTTAACTTTGTGTCCACAATACTCAGCGCATCTATAGTTCAAAGCCAGAAGCCAGAGTACGATCGCAACTATTTATTTGCACCATCTGGAAGGCGCTTGGGGGAGGGATCAAAGGAGCTCAGTTCCTCATCATCGATCCATCATAGGCGATGGGGCTTCAGCACACGGTAAAGCTATATCTCCTGCTCATGCCCTACGAAATATTACATCGCTTGAAGTCATGAATCATGCATGCATGTGCTTTGTGTTGACGTCTTTTATGGATCAACACACGAACGCACTAGATCGTGCGGCGCGAGGAGGCGCTTGATGCCACTCCTCCTACTTGGAGCGGTCAGATCGGTCTAAGGGATCGGTCAGACGGATCGCCGGGCTGAAATTGGCGACGGCCGACGAATGTTAGCCCGGAGGGACTCCGTCAGGGCAGGTGCACGTAGGGTTGTTCTAGGATCGGCATAAAACGCCTTCAGACGTCGCGGAGACGAAGGAAGAACAACAGATGGAGGTTGGAAAAACTAGGGTTTGGAGAAAAGGTAAAGAGGATAAAAAGTAGAGTTTGTATTGATTTGATATATTGGATGTCCTCAATCGGCCGTGGCCCTTTATATTTATAGGGTGGGGTGGACTTATCCCGCAAGGAATCCCTATTATAGATCTTGATCTACAAAAATTCTTAATTGACTCGGACTCCTCCTAGACCGGTTGGTCCCTGCCAGACTGGCCACAGTGCCTCGACCGGTCAGACCGATTGGTGCCAATTTTGGCTGTCAACATATGCCCCCCCCCTATTTTTTTGGTAAAACTTGCTTGCTAAAAACATTCTTCTAAGCCAAAATTGTCTAAGGGCCATGATTATCATTACATCAGCCATTATTTGTGCTAAGGGCGATAAATAACTATCGGCCATAACTTGCTGCCACACCTTCTTCATGGTTGCTGACGTCTTTGGCACGACCTGCACTTATTGCTCCATTGCCTCCTTGCGCATATATTGCAGTCTTCGCTTCTGAGTATGAGACAAGCCTGAGGGGCACCACCTCGGCTGTAAATACTTTGAGTCTTGCTTCTCGCTCTTCTCATTGTCCTTGCTGCAATCAACATTTTGCTGGACCAGATTATTGCTAGCAACAATCGGTCTTCGTGGCAATGCATGATTTAGATACATAGGACGATATTGAATATAATATGACTGCATATGCATCCTTCTTTAATCCATCGGTGTATAAAAGTAAGGATACCAGCAATACCATGGAGCAATCGGTCCACTAGATAAAGCATAATTACCTTGACTCTATTGCTCTTGATGTTTCGATGATGATTCTGTATCCTTGACTTCGTTTGGTCGCCCCTTTTGTCTCTGAGCACTCCCCTCTTTCTCATATTTGGCCAAGAGTTCATTAAAACTCGGCCTTGTCTTAATTTTGGAGGAGTTCCCAGATTTACTGGGAGTACCGGTCGAACCGGTCAGACCGCCGCTGTGGCCGGTCAGACCTGTCGATTTGCTGTTGGCCTTCTTCTTCTTGTCTTGCCCCCCGAGTGTATTTGTGGCTTGAGGGGTCTTCTGTGACAGCTTCTTTTCAGGTCTTTCAACACCAATTATTACATTTTTCCCCTTCATTAATTCGGCTTGATTCGGCCGAATTAGCACTTTGGGATTATTCAATTCTAACATATACACCGGGAAAAGGATTTTGATCGACCTGCATAGTAGGAATAACCAATCCTTCTTCATTAATGGCCGATTGAATTTGCCTACGTAATACATTGCAATCATTGGTAGCATGTGAAAAAGTATTATGAAATTTACAATATGCTCGCCGCTTCAACTCTTCAAGCGGCGGTACAGTATGCAACATCTTGATGTATCCAACCCTATATAACTCATCAAATATTCTTTCGCACTTGGACACATCAAAAAGTAAACTTTTCATCTTGCCGATTTTTGTGAATCGGCTTAAGAGCAGAACAAGTAAACAGTTTGGCTTGAGATGGCCAAGCAAACTCAGCAGCATATACATCAATAGACTCATCGTCCGAATAATCTGAAGTACAATCTAAAGCATGCACTATAGAACGATGATGCCTATGGGATTCTTGAGACTCTTTGCTTCGGTTTTCTATAGCCAAAGCTCTTTGATGCACCTGAGTGACAGTAAAAAAATCATAGCCCTCTAATCTTTCATTAATATGAGAGCGCAATCCATTAAAAGCCAAATCAGATAAGTCTTTTTCTGCAATATTCACACTAAAGCTTCGGTTTTTTGTATCGCGGAATTGTCTTATGTAATCATTGACAGATTCATCACACGATTGTCTAACTAATGTCAAGTGAGACAATTTAAGCTCATCATGCCCACAGAAAAAGTTCTCATGGAACTTCTGCTCTAACTATTCCCATGAGACAATGGAATTAGGTGCCAAAGAAGAAAACCATGAGAAAGCGGTTCTAGTTAGAGATAAATAAAATAAATACACTTTCAACTCGTTTATTGAACCAGCTTCTCCTAATTGGGCAAGATACTGACTAAATGCTCAAAAGTACTCCTAGTATCTTCCCCACTGAATTTAACAAGTTCAGGTAACATAAAACCAACAGGGTATGCAACCAAATCAAATGAAGTATGATACGACTTTTGGTATGTGCGTGTTTTGCTTCTAACATCAACTCCAAAACTTTCTCTTAACAAATTAGCCAAATCATTCTTATAATCAGCAAGCGCTTTGTCAAAATGGACCGGTCGGTATGACCAGTCAGACCGGTGGGGGGAATCGGTCTAACCGGACTGGTAAGTCGGTCTGACCGGTCTTTACCGGTTTTGCTAGCGCAGTACATATCGGTCCAACATCTCGTAAGAGATAGGACCGATATGTGGCACTGAGTTCTTGGGGGGTTCTGGTGGCATGTACGAGACAAGCTCTTTTGTTCGGCTAATGTTGGCCGAACCAAGAATACTCATAATAGGATCAGTGTACGTGGGTGTCATAGTTTGACCACTGAAATAATTCATCGGCATCCCATATTGAGGTTGACTCGTAGGAGATGCTGCCGAAGATTAAGGAACATAAAATTCAGAAGTAGAAACAGATGGAGGTTCATCGGCTGTTTCTGGTTTCTTACCAGCCGATTCTCTTTCCTTAGAGCTAAGCCAATTAACCCTATAAACATCATGCTCAACAAGCAATTTCTGAATTTGTTCCATAGTAACACCAGAAGATGGAGCACTTGCAGCAGGTGTTACCGCAGTAGATGCATCCGTGGAGGTAGAAGCGAAGTCGATCTCCTTGATCTTGGTGACCTTGCCTCGTCGATTGACCTTGATGCTCGCAAGCGCCGCTAGTAGATCTTCTTCATCACGCTTCTTCTTGCGCTCCTCCAGCACCAGACGGACGTCCTCAGGAAGATGCTCGTATGTCGTAGGGATGATGTTGTCCTTATCGATCTCGGTAGTAGAGCCCATCTTCTTCGGGGTAGACTAGATCGGTATTGCTAACCAAGATCTTTCTTCCCCAGCGAAGTCGCCAAAAAGTATGTTGACACCTTTTACGGGTCAACATATACAAACGCACTAGATCATCTGTTTATTAACCATGAGCTACGACCACCACCTAATGATGAGATCAAGTACCTAGGGTAAGCAAATCTGCAAAGGTTACAATGGAGAGGTTACATTTAGTTGAACGCTCTTCCAATGAATTCTGTAACTGGACCTTCAAGTGTCATCAAGTTCTTGATATAGTGATATAAACAAACAGCCTATATAATGGAACCCGAAGAGCTATGGATTACTCCCTCGAGGCCATTTTATTAGGCGCCATGAGGCTAAACACGTATATCATGAAGAAGTGGAACATTAATATGCATACATGCATACTCCTTCCGTCCCGCAAAAACTATTCGTTTAGGAATTTTTAGACATACTATAAGTACTAGAAAATGACTATGTTACACCTAATTAATTATAACAGTTGTTTATGAGAGTTAATGACAACATAAAAACTTGCTGTGAAAAGTAAACAAAAGAAAATGGGTAGACACGCATGCAGTGGACCAGTTTTTTATGAGCTGAGCACTAAAGAACTCAGTAATTGGATATGCTAATCATTTTAGTGCCTCCACACTAATGATTCTCACATAAACCATTTGTTTGGTGAGATATACTCCCTCTGTTCTCAAATTTAAGACATTCTAGGTTTTTGGAGACAGATTATGGAGGTAGAGAAAAGACGCATCTACCCCTCGTTAGCACATTGTTCAGTTAATCAATTGCTTAGTTTTTAGTGCCCGCACAAAAACCAAGGAGATTAGCATGACTTTTGTTTTACTCCCCCAACCCACCACAATTGATTTTTTTTTACAAAACTAGCATCAAAACCAAGAAGATTAGCATGTCTTTTTGTCCAAAGCACTCTAGGATGTCTGACATTTGGGTACAAATTTTGAACCCTTAAATGCCTTACATTTTAGGACGGAGGGAGTAATGCAACATTTCAATTAGTTTCTGTAAGTGGGATGGAGGATGATGAATCACAGCGTATGGCCAAGATTTATCTATCTACCGAAGATCTAACAGTTGAAACAAAAACAATGATGTGGCTTAACGTGGTTACAGAGAAATCAAAGTTAATGACTCTTAGTGGGGACCAGCTATATAGGTTTTATAGATTTATATAATTAGTAGGGGGGCTGAACCCCTCCTATTGCATTAAAGAAGCCGCATGAGAAATGCAGAAAACGAGCAAGCCATACGCATGTGAAATAATTTCTTTTTTTGCATCACACTGATTATCGCTTCCCAGCAGTTTGATCCTATCCTTAATTAAAGGCCAAAAATTTTGCAGCATGTGTAGTAGTGTTATGTTAGCAGGCTTAACATAATGTCACAATTGGTCACTGTTAAACGAACCCAATGCTGTGTCATGGTCGCATGGACTACATCATTATGTGTGACAAGAACATCTATGCCAGCCCAACCTGCCATTGGTCCCTCTAGAATTGGATACGTAAATTACCATGAAGCACTGTTACTTATGACTTTGTGTTGATCAATGATTATGTCAGCTATGTGTGGATGGGAATAAAAATAACAAACCAAAAACTACGGATGATGGCCAGGGGGACTCCCGCTGGCAGAGGAGCTGTTCCGTCGTGCCGGGATGATTCATCAACTTGTTGACGCAAAATCCGGCCACACACTGGAATGCGCTAGAACGCGCAGCAAGATCGTCAAAATGATCAATACCAGCAGCCTCCCCGCACTGACCGGTCAGACCGGTTATGGCGACCGGTCAAACTGGTTCTTCAGGAAGATCCGCGAAGATCTAAAACCTCGAGCTCGGGAGGGACCCGTCGGAGCTCGTGGATCTAGGGTTGCATTGAGGTCGGCAGGCCACCCAGAACGCCCTCAAATGTTGTAGAGACGCAAGAAGAATAGCAGATGAGGTTGGAAAAATTAGGGTTTAGAGGTAAAAAGTAAAGGATAAATGTGTGAATCGAGTGGGATTACCCTCAATGGGCCATGCCCATTCATATATATAGGGTGGGGAGGTCAGTACCCGTTAGGAGTCGAAACTCTATCAAATCCCGTGTCAAAATACAACTCCTAATTCGGATTGGGCGTTCCGGATCGGTCTAACCAGTCTCTGGACCGGTTTGACCAGTCAGACCGGGGTGCTGGTCTTCTGGGAGGCATAATTTCCTCATCCGGACTCCAAATTGGACGTTCTATATATGCATTTCGATCTTCTCGACGAGATCTACGCAATGGTCTAGTCCAGTATGCAATTTAAAAAACTTGTCTAGACCGGTCTGACTGGTTTGTATGAGAGGTCTGACCGGTCTGTACAAATTGTACAGAAAACCTAAATCGTGCCACTTTTGGGTGTCAACATATGCGCCCTTGTTTCTTGGCAAAGCTTGCATACCAAGAAACATATCTCCAACCCCAAAAATGCACTTGAATAACGAGAAGCACCTACACACCAATCATGCCTTATTTTGAAGGACGATATCATATATCAGCCATGTTACCTTGTGTAAGTGAGACAAGGCTGAGTATATACAACCTCGTATGTGAATCATATCCTTCAAATCAAATGCTTCGGTCCATTTAGCAAAATAATCTGTAGCAACTAACATGAAGCAATGCCTCTTTGAAGATGGAGGATTAATTTGAACAATAAAATCCCATCCTCAACCTCGGAACGACCATGATTTGATAATAGGATGTATCACCACAGCGGTTACCAACAGTAAATCACTAAACCGCTGACATTCTTCACACCCCTTATATTGCTTGAAACAATCAAACATCATGGCAAGCTAGTACAAATCGGCTATTTTAAACAACCACTTCATCTCGGGAGCCGATTAATGTGTACCACAAACGTCTTCATGAACTTTCCTCATGAAAACTCTGGTTTGATCCGAGTTCAAACATTTAAGAAACAAATCTTCGGCTATTCAACGATAGAGCTTATCGTCAAGTAAAACATTTTTTGAGTGCTATCCGCCGAATATCCCATTCCGCACCTTGTCCAGGATCTTTAGATAGGAGATTATATGAACCCTCCAATCCTGATGGTATTTCCAGTAGTCTGGGCGGTCAGACCGGTTGCATCAACCTGTCAAACCGGTTTATCCAGAACCTGCAACTTGGCTTTTGCTTGCATAGGCTTTCGAATATGAAAATATTTCTTCACAGTTGCTTAGCTAGATACTTGCTTAGCCAGAGCAATAGCCTGTCCATTCTCTTTCCTTGATATATATCTTATAACAAATTCATCAAAGTAAGAAATAATTTCCAGGCACTTGTCAAGATATGCATTTAAATATCCATTGTATCATTAGCATACATTGAATATTTGCTGCACCACCAGAAGTGAATCACCAAAGGCTTCAACACGTTTCATGCCCATAGATTGCAGAAATTCCAAGCGCAATAAGAGAGCTTCATACTCAACTTGATTATTTGTGCATTTGATCGGTTTGAGAACTCAAAAATAGCACCATTTAGAGAAATAAGAGTGTTGACGACTAAAATTGGCCGGTAAAATTCCTAAACCTAGTGATGTTGATGCCGCCAACATCAAAAGGCCGACTATACAGCAACTTTCGGCCGAACATTAGAAGGCTCTTGATGACATCCAAAAGAAGATCAGAGAGGAGAAGGAGAAGGAGATCCAGAAGCTGGAGGAAGAAGCCATGAAGCACTACATCTCGCACTTCTCCATCGACCGTCAAGGGAAGGTCACAATGGATGCCACCTTCGATGCTTCACAGTTCGAGGTACAATTCGATGAGAACGAACAGCCTGTTCTTATTTCAGAAATAGATGATGTTGTTTCTTCTCATGTTAATAATAAGTTAGAAATTGTTGGTCAAAATATTCATAATATATTTGATGATCGATTTAGCCGGATAGAATCCCATCTTGGTATGAAGCCTATCGGTAGTATAATAATGTATCTACATCTAATACTGATAAGGTAATGAATGATTCGGCTAATTACAAAAGTCCAACTAGTAATGCTTTAGTAATTAATTCGGCTAGCCAGCAAAACTGAATTAATTATAATTCAGCACCTCATGCAAATATGCCACATGGGGCAGCAAGTTCGTTGCAGCATTCTACGCCGCCGAACTTTGCTCAACATCATGGTATACCTAATCGGTCTATGGTCGATGATTTTGGATCCGATAGTATTAAAGATGAAGTGATTAAAATCTTTAGACAAACTTTTGGTATAGATCCAAAAGGAAGATGACGATCATATAAGAGACCATACCTTGAAGAATATGAGCATGTTGCATATCCACAGGGTTTTAAAATTTTCGAATTTGTTAAATTCACTAGTGATGATAGTAGAACTACATTAGAGCATATCGGCAAATTTATTATACAATGTGGTGAAGCTAGCAGTAGTGATATTTATAAATTGAGGTTATTTCCTTTATCTCTATCGGGTGCTGCATTTACTTGGATTATTTCATTGCCACCCAATTCAGTCCGCACATGGGCCGATTTAGAGCAGAAATTCCATGATTATATCTTTAATGGTGAAACTAAATTAAAATTATCAAATCTTATATCGGTTAAGCAAAAGATACATGAAGGTGTTGCTGAATATATTAGAAGATTTAGAGATATTACAAACCGATGCTATAGTTTGACAATTTCTGATAGAGATTTGGCTGATCTAGCTTTTGCTGGTTTACTTGATTTTCATAAAGAAAAGTTAGATGGACAAGAATTTCTAGATGTTAGTCAAGTTCTGCAAAAGGCTCTGGCTAATGAAAGCTGAGCTAAAGAAGCTTTGCAAAAGTCCAATGGAAAGACTAATCATCCTATTTATGTTCTTGGTTGTGAATCAAATTGTTCGGACGATGAAGGCAATGATGTTTATGCTGCTGAATTTGCTTGGCCTTCTAATGATAAACCTTGCACTTGCGGTTCTCTCAAGCCGATTCAAAAAAATCGGCAAGATAATATTAAGTTTACTTTTGATGTATCCAAAGGTGATCGCATATTCGATGAATTAAATAGATTAGGATGCATCAAATTATTCTCTCATGCAACCAATGATTGCAATGTGTTTAGAAGGCAAATTCAATCAGCCGTTAATGAAGGACGATTGGTTGTTCCACAAATGTAAATTGATAACAATCCTTTCCCTGTGCATACTGTTAAATTACAGGATCCTAAGGTTCTAATTTGGCCAAGTCAAGACGAATCAACAAAGGGTTAGAATGTGGTCATTGGTGAACCAAGACCAGAACAGAAGAAAAAGTCTCTCGAAGCTTCATCACAAAATTTAACACTCGAGGGGCAAGATCAGAAGAAGGGCGCCAGGTCTGTACAAACTGGTCTGACCGGTCTAATGACCGGTCTGACCGATCACTATGGAGGTTCAGTGCTCGGGGGGCACGAGCAGCGAAAAAAGGACGGGTCTGCCCAGACCGGTCTGACCGGTCTGGGACCGGTCTGACCGGTCATTCTGAGAGCTCTGGAAAAAATTCCAGAAATGGCAAAAAAGAAAGGCCTAGTTTCAAGCAACTCTTGGCCAAGTATGAGAAGAAAGGAGCTACTCAGAAATAGAAAAAGCGACCAGTTCAAGCTAAAGATACAAATCCATCATCAGAGCATCGTGAGCAATCGGCTTCTTATGTGCAACAACATAATAATGCTTTTGCGCATTATTCATTTGGTGGGCCGGTTGCTCCATGGTTCTTGTCATATCCTTACTACTACACACCTTTGGATTTTTGTAGAATGTATATGCGTCCATACTTTATTCAATATTCTTCTATATATTTAAGTTATGGTGTCTCTCAAAGACCGATTGTTGCTAGCAATAGTCTGGTCAAAAGCAAACCTAATTGCAGCCAAGATGGTGAGAAGGATGTGAAGAAAGATAACCAGTATTTACAGCCGAGGTGGTGTCCCTCAGGCTTGTCTCCCACTCAAAAGAGGAGGCTGCAATGGATGCGCAAGAAGGAGTCCATGGAACAACAAGCGGAGATTGTACCAGCAAGGTCTGTGACCATGAAGCAGATATGGAGGCCTAAGCAAGTTGTTTCATCATCAGCTTGAAGAAGAAGCAAGATATGGCCGATAGAATTTATCGCCCTTAGAACAAAATATGGCTGATGCATGTTTACCATCGTCCTTAGACAATTTTGGTCCAAAGGCTTGTTTTTTGGCATGTTAGCATCACCAAAAAACAGGGAGGCATATGTTGATGACTAAAATTGGCACAGGTCGAACAGACCAGTCTGACCAGTGCCTGTGAGCGGTCTGACCGGTCTGGACCATGTAGCCGGTTTGGCAACACTGACCGGTCTGACCGGTGGGTCTAACCGATCAGACCGGTCTACCTGGAATCCGAGTAGAATTAGGACTTTTGTAGATTTAGATGTGTAAAAGGATTCCTTGCGGGATAAGTCCACCCCACCCTATAAATATAAAGGGTCACGACCGATTGAGGGTATCCAATCGATCAATCAATACAAGTTTTATCTTTTTATTTTCTCTTGCCCTAGCTTTTCCAATATACTACTTGCTATTCCTCCTTCGTCTCTACGTCGATTGAGGGTATTCTAGGTGGCCTGCCAACCCTAGAACAATCCTGCGTGCGCCTGCCCTGACGAGTCTTCCCGGGCTAACGTTCTTAGGTTCTTCGTCGTTCTCGCCGGCGGTGACCAGTCTGACCGCTCGCCATAACCAGTCTGACCGGTCTACGCAGGAGGTGCTGCAGCGAGCTCCTCCTCACGCTGCACGTTCGAGTGCTTTTGTGTGTTGATCCCGAAAGGAGTCAACAAAGAGTAGCACCAATTTTGTTACCATCATCACAAACCGATCCATCAAAATATAATTTCCATGGTGTGCAAGTAACATAGCCGACTTCCAAACCATGCTTATCATTAATCCGATGCTCAACAATGAAATCCTCTACAACTTGGCCTCTCATAGATTTCAAGGGTTCATATGCCAAATCATATTCAACTAAAGCATAAGCCCACTCGCCGATTCTACCACTTAAAATCGGCTTTTGTAACATATGCTTGAGCACATCGGTTTGACATACTACTATGCAAGTACTAGATAGTAGATAATGCCTCAATTTGGTACAAGCATAATAGAGAGACAAACATAACTTCTCAGTAATAGTATAACTTGTCTCCGCATCTATAAGGCGTCGGCTTTATATAAGTGATGATATACTCCTTATCTTTGGTTTCTTGAGTCAAAACAGCCCCAATAATCTTGTCTTCAGCAGCCGCATAAAGGCTGAAAAGAACCCCTCTCCTAGGCGCCTTGAGCACAGGTAGTGAAGTCAAATAAACCTTGATCTTTTCAAAGGCCTCTTGCTATTCTATCCCCAAGTAAATTCGGTTTCATTCTTTAACCGAAGGATAGGAGTAAAAGCATCGATCTTCCCAGATAAGTTAGATATAAATCGTCTCAAGAAATTCACCTTGCCCAAGAACTTCTGCAAGTATTTGTTGCAGGTAGGAGCCTCAACATGCATCATTACTAACAGTTTGCCAATTTTCTAACTCAAATTGAAAAAGTTCTAATTCGGCTTTTATTTGATGATGTTAAAATTTTCAACCGGCTCAAGACCTGAAACATAATCAAAGTTTTGGGCGCCTCTTGCAAACTGATCTGTTGTATAGAAAATTCAAGAGGTAAATTATCATTTGCCAATATTTTGCCCCCCGAGCACTTAAATGTCGTTGAGCTTCATATTGATGCGTTTTTGGTGTAGCCTCATAATCCACTAGCTCCTCATCACCCTGTACCGAAAATGCTAGCTGTGCTTCTCCATCGAAAGGAGCCAAAACAGGCATTGCCAATTCGGCTTTCTATTCTGCTCAACCTCAACCGGTCAGACTGGTTGCTCTAGGCGGTCCGACCGATCGCTTGTACTGGTCAAACCAGTCGCCTGATGCGGTTCGACCGGTCGTGCTGGCTGGTCAACTGCTTTGACCCTCAATACCTTGCCCTGAGGAACCATTGGTCTGTAGTAATTGAATTGTTTGTCCCTCAGCCTCTTGAACTCCTGCTCCTTCTTCTCTTGAAAGCGTAAACGTTGCTGCTTCCTCTTTTGAGTACGAGTCAACCCTAGAGGACACCATCTTGGTTGAAAGTACTTTGATGTTGAGCTACTGCTTATGGCCACATGATCACTAGCCATCATCGGCCTTTGGATAGAATGATTGACCGACTTACCAAAAACCATCGGTCTTGTACCCGCATCATTGACAACCACTTTGATATCGCCGATTTGCACAACATCATCGATTTTAGCTTTCTTTGGATCAATTGTGGGTTGTACCTCTTCTTTCTTCTCTTTGACATGGTAAACCTGTCTTGGAGAATGAGCTTTGCCTAGCCTTTGATGAGACCAGTCTGACAGGTCAGTGGTGACCGGTCTGTCCAGTGCAGGCTGCCACCTCTAACCTGATTGGTGGGGTCCCAATCGGTCGTGCATTGGTCGTGAAACCTTGCCGAACATAGGCCTTCTATGATCCTCCTCCCTGCGGTGGGATGGTGGGTATAACATCGGATAATAATACATCCAAATTCCTTCGTGCCCTCATGCAGGACAAGAAAAACCCGATGCCGGTGACGCCCACGACGTAGTAGCATGCACCTTCTAAGGAGGGAACACTGTAGTGCTCTCACCCCTACACTGGATTCTCCCTTAGGAGAAGAACGCTTGCCTTGACGCGGAGGTGAACATGGTTCTTTTTTTATTGGCCGATCTTTTGGAACGGCCTTTGTGTACTTGTTCAGTAGGTGAGCAAAGGTGAGCTTATGCTTTGTAAAACTCCCATGCATCTTTGACTCACTAACCTTCCTAGTACCTTCTTTCGGGCGCTTAGGCTTGAAAGTTCTGGGTCGGCTTTTTGCCTAACCGGTTTGACCGGTTGAGGCGACCGGTCTGACCGGTCGTGCCTAGGCAGCAAGCCGACTCATGCCTTGTGAGGAACTCTCTTGCCCTCGGGTCTTGAAGCTTTGACAGTGATCTTAAGTGACTCCTTTCCATCAGGAGTCTTCTCCATCGTCACTTCCCTTGCCTGAATATTGTCACTTCCCTTGCCTGAATATTGTCATTGACATTTTTTTCGTTTTGCTCGTTCGGCTTGTTTTGGCCGAATGAGTACCTTGACATTATCCAAATAAATCGTAGGGACAGGGAATGACGCCTTGTCATCTTTCACCTCATGCATTGCCAATCGTCCTTCATTAGCGGCCAATTGGATTTTTCGACGAAAGATATTGCAATCATTAGTTGCATGAGAAAAAGTATTATGCCACTTGCAATATGCATGCCGCTTTAGCTCCTCAAGCGGCTGTATGGCATGAGACAACTTGATGTTTCCACTTCTAAGCAATTCATCAAATATACGATCACACTTAGAAACATCAAATGTGAAACAAACTTGTTCTTGCCGATTCTTTGGAATCGGCTTAAGCGATGAACAAGAACATGACTTAGCTTCTGATGGCTATATAAATTCAGCAACTTTTTTTTTCTCATCGTCCGAATCAGATTTGCAATCAACATGTATGGACCGATGGGCATCTTTTGCGTTCTGGAGTCTAAATTCTAAACCCAAGACTTTCATGTGCAAATAATTAACATTGTGGTACAAAAACCTTCGAGTTCTTTTTTCAAATAAGAACGCAAACCATCAAAAGCCAAATCAGCCAATTACTTTTCAGAAACTATTAAATTGAAGCATCAGTTCTTTATATCTTAAACCTTTGGAAGTAATCTGAAGCAGGCTCATCTTGGCCTTGCCTAACCGATGTCAAATCCGACAGCTTAGCCTCATTGTCCCCATTATAAAAACGATCATGAAACTTACGTTCCAACTGATTCCAAGATTGAATAGAATTCGGGCCAATGAAGAAAACTAAGAAAAAGTGATTCCAGCCAAAGATAATGAAAATAAGAGAATGCACAAAGCATCATAGAAACTAGCTTTTCCCAGTTGTAACAGATATTGGTCAATGTGCTTCCAAGGTGCTCTTTTATCATCATCACTAAATTTCACAAAATTAGGAACACACCAACCAGCAGGAAAAGAAACCAGATCACATTCAGCGAGATATGGCTTTTGGTATAATTTAGAATTATCCATATTCTCACCGAGTTTGGTTTTCATCATACTAGCTGATCCTCTTTTAACCTTGCGGGATCAGATTCGCATCTACCACTCATGGATGCTTGTGTTGCTGAAATAAGACAATGTTCTATAGGATCATCTTGTGCCATCGTCTGAATTGAACTCATTGGTCCATGCCCCAAAGGATTTTCATGTACACTATCAGAAATCGGTTCATGAAGAAAACAAGATTCTTGTGAAGGGAAAGGCTGCACACTATTTGTCAACTCATTGGTTCGGCTAAGGGCTGCCGAGCAAAGAGTAGTCGTGTTCAGTGTAGATGTTACTGGGCTGACCACCGATGCACCAGTCTGACCAGTCTGTTGGACCGGTCCGACCGGTCCAGCCATATTTGGCAGTGACACTCGCGGTGGTAGTGTTTGCCCTTTATAGTAGTTCATCGGCATGGCATACGATGCTTCTTGGGCAGATGCTGGCGTAGCTGATGAACTAACAATTTGAAAAGCACAATTATCATCTACAGATTTGCTTTTTTTTCATGATGTCTAATTGATCTTTTAAATCATTCATGGGCTTATATATATCAGCAATCTTCTGATCCATAATAGATGATAATTAGCTAAACAAGTCGGAAGATGAAGTGCTTACATTGCTTATTACCTCGACTTGCTTATTCTTGAGCATGAAGGAGGGCATCACGAAGTCTTGAACCCTCGTGACCCGGCCTTGCTGATTTTTCTTGAATCCCTTCAAGAATTATGCTTTGAAGTGCTCCCTGACCACCAAGTAATCTTGGCGCTCCTCCTCGCTGAGTTCCTCGATAGATGTGGAGATGTTGCCTTCGTCGAGGTTGGTGATGACACCCATTTTCTTTGAGAACTAGATTAGATCGGTTTAAAAACCAGATTAATCTGTCCCCAGCAGAGTCACCAAAAAGTGTGTTGACGCAAATCTGGCCACACACTCGAATGCGCTAGCACGCGCAGCAAGATCGTCAAAATGATCAACACAAGCAGCCTCCCCGCGCCGACTGGTCAGACTGGTTATGGCGACCGGTCAAACCGGTTCTTCAGGAAGATCCGCGAAGACCTAAAACCTTGAGCTCGGGAGGGACCCCATCGGAGCTTGTGGATCTAGGGTTGCTCTGAGGTCGGCAGGCCACCCAGAACGCCCTCGAACGCCATTGAGATGCAAAAAGAACAGCAGATGAGGTTGGAAAAGTTAGGGTTTAGAGGTAAAAAGTAAAGGATAAATGTGTGAATCGATTGAGATTACCCTCAATCGGCCGTGGCCCTTCATATATGTAGGGTGGGGAGGTCTGCACCCGTTAGGAGACAAAACTCTATCAAATCCCGTGTCAAAATACAACTCCTAACTCGGATTGGGCATTCCGGACTGGTCTGACCGGTCAGACCGGGGTGCAGGTCTTCCGGGAGGAATAATTTCCTCATCCGGACTTCAAATTGGACATTCTATATATGCATTTCGATCTTCTTGACGAGATCTACACAATGGTCTAGACCAATTTGCAATTTGATAAACTTGTCTAGACCGGTCTAACCGGTTTGTATGAGAGGTCTGATCGGTCTGTACAAATTGTCCAGAAAACCTAAATCGTGCCACTTTTGGGTGTCAACAGAACTCAGCTGCACGCCTCGGTTGTCAACACTCAACGCCGAGCATCTGCACGACACTGGACCTCCTTCATGGGCTAGGTTAAGGCTAGAGGGGAGTGGCTTACATTTTTAGATTTTGGAGGAGAAAAGAACTTGGACGAGGAAGGAGCAGAGGAGGTGGTTTGTCCCTCGACGTCAAGCTTATCTGTGGAATCAGTACCGGATGCTGAGATCCTGCGGGATGCCTTGAGGGCAGGTCCATTGACGAGGTACAACGTGTAGAAATCTTACACTATGTCAGAAATACATATTAGTGACGGCTGTAAAACTTAATTGGTGACAACTATTTTGTGCGTCACTAAATTTTCATCACTGATGAGAACCACATTGGTGATGGCCGAACACCCATCACTAATAACAATAAAAGGTGACGGCTGTACACTATACCCATCACCAATGACTAGAAAAGGTGACGGCTCTAAATGTTGCGCGTCACTAATGAGACTGAAAAGTGACGGGTATTGGTTTCACAGGTCACTAATGAGGAAGAAAAGGTGACGTCTTAGATAACACACGTCACCAATGACATACAAAGGTGAGGTCTGTAGTTATCACGTGTCACCAATGACATACAAAGGTGAGGTCTATAGTTATCACGTGTCAATGACTTGAAATGGTGACGCTTGTGACCTAAACAGCCGTCACAGATGACTATTGGCCATTTAAAAAAATATTTACAATATAGCAGCACCAATTATAAACCAGAACATGCAGACAAATAATATAGGTTCGCAATTCAGAAACAAGCCTCACATTTGTTCACAAATAGATTCACAAATAAGTTACATCACAATTTCACAAAGATTGATTCACATCGGAACTTGGTGCAAGTTCATAAGCAAGTCTCACATAGGTAGATGAACAAGTCACATCACAGTTTCAATAATAGACAGATTCACAAGTAAACAAAGTGCACTAGCAGCTTGATTAGATCATAGAAGATGCATTGGCACAATGAAACTCTCCCTTCTTGCTCATGACTTGGGACAATAAACAGGTGGCGAGTCCCGAATGCTTGATAGCTCACTATCGCCTAGGGGGTCTGTTGGCACTTCAAACTCCTGCATGCTAAACACGCATAGCCAAATGAGATTTGTCAGATTCCAACACCACATATCTATCAGATTTACTAAAAGGGACAAACATTGGTGTTCAACAAAAGAAATTCAGGGAACACATTGCACATGTTTATTGCAAAAGGAATTCTGAATGGTTTTTGACCTTCACAGTAAATCTGATGTATCGGTTCACTTTAAACGAAACTTTTTGTAGAAGAGTGTGAACACATTGTATGACAGCTAAAAAATCAAAGTGAAGCACTTCAAGGAAAGGAAGTAGAGGCTGTAAACTAAACTAGTGGCAAAAAAGAGCACCGAGCATTATTAGACTATGGTTACTCTGTCAGTTGCACACTGAACACGATGATAAGAACACAACAAAAAAGAGCTGCTCCTAAAGTTTGTCATTCCATCATGCAAATCATGCTTTGATCAGTATAACTCATATTTATATTAAACAAAGCCTAAAGTTGCACTGCTGCTCGCATTTCTTAACATCGCTACTAGGAGGTGTTAATTCCCAGCAACGGCGCTAGAAATGCCGGCGGGCGTTCCATAGCATAATCACTATGAACGGGTTAGGTTCATAGCAACGACGCTATGAAGCGCCATGGGGTATGTCTTAACGATTAAAGAAGGATCGCAAGCGCACGGATATACCGTTGTAGCATTTCACCTGGAAGTATTCAGAGTATCATTATTTATATTTTCCCAAGGGATGGCGAGGTGTGTAAAGATGTTTACTAGTTACATAACCATAACAATATGAGATAAGGTGCAGAATGCTGATTATACAGGGGTAAGTGAGAATAAAGGATAATCAGGGGTAATGTGACACACATAGAACAACCAACTCTCATGGATAAAGAATAAACGAATACACCTAAGGCTAGCGGGAGCATAGGCAATAGATCCTAGTATACTATTCATGTTAGCAGAGAAGTTATGTTAGCCACATGCTTGGTGCCGGGAAATTAGGGACATCGGGGAGAAGACCCGCACTGGAAAACATCCAGTCCCGTTTCTTCTTTGCATGAACTCCTACACGATACCCGAACGTCGGGGAGTACGCTAACCGAGAAGCAGCTTCCCAGCGGACCGATAGGGCTGTCACCACCTGCGGTTTACTCCAGTCAAACCGTGGAGCACCATCATATCCGCGGGATCCCGCATACCCGGGCACCATGCCCGCATATGAGGTCACTACCTTAGCACTCCCGGGTCCCCCCCTTTGGATGGACAGGTAAGATGCTAAGGCAAGTCCGAAAGCACAACAAACCGATATCCTTATAAAGATTATCTGGTCTAAGCAAGCAACTAATACAACTTGATGAAGAACAGATAATGGCAAAGCAAGCTAAGGACATAGCAAGATAACCATGAATGAACTCTATATGAATAGCATAATGATAGTCAAAAAACAAAGCCATACCAGAGGCCGAGGATTGCTCGCCGACCCCAAGACGACTGGATTCGCTAAGGAAATGAAGTACTAGCCTAGCACCACTACCCTAAGGAGTACAAGTCACAAGAGAGTGTGAGAGAGAGGCTTCTCCAAGTGGTGTGTATTGTGAGAGTGGTGGGAGGCCCCTTTTATAGCTCTTGGGGTCGGTTCCCGCCATCTTTATAAATGGAAACATCATCAACCGACCTCAAGTGGATCAGATCAACCTTCTCGCCAAAATGCAACTGGACATGTGCCTGTCCACGTTCGGCCGAACCTGTGGTTTGGCCGGCCCCACTTTAGCGCCTATGGCCACTGTCCTTCTCTGGTACACTACCTGGTGGGTCCTGATGTCAAATGGTCGGTGTCGGGGCTTGGTTGGTCGGTTTGTTCTGTCAGGTGGGCCTCTATTGCTTGTGTTGCGCAGGACGCGATCTTCTGTGACTTCATCTACGTATTCTTCATTTTTTCTTCTTATTCCGGACATGTGCTCCTGAAAAGATAAATTCTCCATAACAACTGTGGAGCTAGGATAGTGATAGAAATATGTGAGCAAGATGTATGTGTTGACGCGAAACGATCACTCACCAAGCCTGAGAGCCCCGTACGCCAAGCTCGGACTGCACTTGATTCAAACCAAGGCATGCCAGTCAATGTGACTTGTAAATTGACAAGGAAACAGCAAACAATCAAATTCAAGAGTGTATCGGCTGGATTTTCGAATCACTCTCGCGCAGCATATCGGCAAGGCTCTGTCGATACAGAAAATGACAGCAGATCGATTATAAAAAGTGTGCAACAAAGGCGATCTACAAAGAATCGGCAATGAACTACCGATACCGGTATGCAACTAGACAGCTAGATCTTGAGACGACACGTGCCAGATAACAATGTACAAACTCACGAATGTATGGATCTGGACAAAGCTAAGCTTGTAACCAATCTAATCAGCTTTACAAACTTTATCGTGATAAACAAGGAGCTTACAGCCGATTAAATAGATCACTAAGCTGGATAGTTTGTGAATAAATCTAAACAAGAAAATAGCGATACGCCCGAGATCAAAGCTTAGATAAATTCGGTAAATTTTGACTAGATCTAAATGAAGCCAAAGCGATGCGCCCAGAAGCTAAAGCTCAGATTTACTCGGTAAACGAAGACTTACCAGCAACCCAAGTCGCTAGAATGTGAGGCATCCTTGATCAGCTTGGAAGAACTCGTAGAAAAAAGAAAAAAGATGGCGAAGTCGCTGACGAAAAAGTAAAGTGCAAGTAGAGTAAATTTAAATTTGTTGGATCTGTATCCATCTTTACAATAGCCGGGGGGGTTCATATTTATACCCCATGCTAACACAATCCTAGCTGATTACGGCAAAGCACGATTCTATTCTATAAAATAAAACTTATTCTAAAACAAGATAACTCTTGCCAAACCGAAGCCAAAATATCTGGTCAATTTCTCCTCCTTCGGTCAACAAGATTTTCAACGGTGATACACGATCACCCCTCCAAGTCCACCGATCATACCACATAGAACCTTTTCTTCTTTGCAACACTCTTCCTTGACACGTATTAAAATCTGGTGTCAACATGTGGCCCCCCAATTTCGGAGTAAAACATCCTTTTCACTTTGAAATTAATCTTTGTCATGATTATGCTGCCGAACGGTCTTATCATTACTGCCATCTCGCTTCCCGTGCGGGTGGGCGAATGAAAATCTCTTCTTTGCCCTTCTCCTTTCATCTTCCCATCCACACAACAGGAATCTGCTGATTCGCCTTCCGTCTTTTTACCCATACGCTCCTCAATTAAATCCAGGGGTAAAAAACCATGTCGGCGCATCGCAACCGATTCATCTTCTTCACCTTGGGCTATAAATAACCCCATCGGCACTGTAACTTCTCCATCGGCCATAGCTTCCTTTGCTTTCTTCCATCTCCAGCTAAAAACCCAGTCTTCCTTTCTTCCTTCGAGCAGATGGCCAGCAACAAGCATGCCGGCGAGGGTTCCTCTGACGCTCCTCCACCGCTTCGTCCCCGTCTCGGGCAGGATGCTTCTCTTCTCCGCCAATGCTACCCTCTGTTGGCATTTCTTATGCTCAATAGAATATGGATTCCGCAAGCGCACAGAATCACCGTTGTAGCACTTCACCTTGAAATATTCCAGGGTATCGTATATTTCCTCAGGGAAGCACTATGGATAAAGAGTATCAAAGAATCGAATGGCAAACTTTACTAAAGATATCAACCGACTAACTTAGTGGGGGTATGCATGATATGATAGGATAAGATAATGGCCAACGATGACCGTCTGACACAGGAGACTCTAATCCTTAGAGAGGTAAGCAGCTGGGAGGACAACAAGCGAGAAAGACACCTATAATACTTCTAAACTATCGAGTTAGCCTCTCTAAACTAAATCCTACTTGTAACTAGTTATCGGGAACCTAGAGCTTACTTCGGCGGCTGCAAGAGGAAGGACTTCAGAAAGGGGTGAGAGGGGAGTCCAACAGTAACCTGCAACTACTGCTACGAAAACACCCGAATGTGGTGGACTACAAGAGACGGACAGGGTTGTCACCACTTGCCGCCTACCACAACAGTTCCGTGGGGTGGAACACACTTTCTAGCTAACACTAAGTCCAAACACCACGTCCGTACTCGGTGTTAGGATTTCTCTTGTCGCGAACAAGAGAAATTCCCCTCAGCCTTGGGAACTAACTTGAGCCTCCCTAGTCCGGGCAAGAAAACCTGCAAGGTAAGATCCCGATAAACAAGATAGATACAATGCCGGTCAGACCCGGGGCAGCGGGACTGCTTATAGGCATAGAATATTCTAGAGTAAGGGATAGATCATGGATGTACCTTACCTCTTTTTGTAACTATCTAAATAGGCGTAGAACTAGCTGCAGTACAAAAGAAACTACCCGATTGTGTTGTAGTAGGACTCCAACTGTACTCGGCTAGGACTTTCCATGTAACCCTGTCCCCCTGGATATATAAGGGCAGGCAGGGACCCCCTCCAATCAATCAACACCTAAGGCAATACAAACAATCACACATGACGTAGGGTATTACGCAACTAGCGGCTAGAACCCATCTAAATCTTTGTGTTCCTTGTACCATCGAGTTCTAGAGCAGTCGATCCCTACCTACAAACCTTACAGCTAAGGGTATCCCTGAGCAGGCTTGGCGGTAAACACCGACAGCTGGCGCGCCAGGTAGGGGATTCAGTGAGTTCATCGGCGAATTCGATGCCGGATCAAGCGATGCCAACAACGTGCCCGAGGGCACAACTCTTGTTTTCGGTTCATGGGCATGCACGGCTGACGGATCGGGCGGCTTCTCCAGCCACCTTATCACGCCCGACTGCCTAAACCAAAAGCTACCTCCCAACTTGTCGACTTCCGCGGGTCTGCGGATCCCGACGAAAAAAGAGTTCTACTCGGGCTCAACTCGGACAACGCAGAAAACGTGTCAACTCCAACTCGAACTCTTGGATCAGTCAAGTTTGGCACAAATTCTGATTCCGAAAAACCTCACTTTTCCGAAACTCTCAGAAAATACGTGACTGATTTAAAAACAATCAAACGTCCTAAGTTCAACAACTCAGAACTACTCGTTGGAGTAGATCGAGTTTCACGATCAATAAAGGGCTGCATCAAACTTGCAGAATCTACCATTGGTCCATCTACATCACAGCATAACCCAGAAGTGTTGAACCCACCACAGAAAAGGTCGAGTGATATACTCTCAGGGATCGATCGAATAGATTCCAAGCTCGGCGACTACATTAAGATGGATGAGAACACTCTGCAAAACTTGAAGCAGAAATCGGGAGGAGGAATCTGCGGGAGAGCTGGTGAGACAAACCCCCGGCTTGTTCGGATGGGACCATCTATCTCTAGGATACCTCAGAACCCTCCACCAAAACCTGCTCACATTCAGACTCCTGAACCAGCCGAGTCCTCGTTCGATCAGGACTTTGATCAATTCATGAAGAGTCTCGACAACTTTGAACCATTCGATGATCTCGAAGACTGGTCCGACAACGTCGAATTGTTCATGGACACTATGGCCAATCCACCCGAACACGCTGGTGCTCTTTGGGAACTGGCCAAACTCAAAAAGGGAAAAGCCAAAGCTCCTGAACAATCCAGTGAGTCGATTTTCGACAAACTCTGGATCAAGGAGCCTAAAGGGCTGACTCCTACTCAATCATTATGGCTACACTGGATGAACGAGAACGCCCTCCGTGTAGGGATGGGCATCCCGCTTCTCGCTCACCCAAAGCACACTTACTCTAAAATCGGTGGACTAACCGATTCCGAATCCGAGTACTTTTCCAACTCAGAGGACGAGCTGGATGACCTAATCCAGTACAGCAAACAATCCGAATCCAACTCGACTAAAAAGCCCAAGTCCGATCAGGACTCCATTCCAAACTTGGTCATATATGTAACACCTCAAGGACAGACAGTGCACCTAAGGAAGACACAAGATTCTAACACCTCCGGCTCGCAGCCAACGGATCTGCCCTTCCAGCAGAGCACCCCTCTAGATCCGTCCTCAAGCAAACAATACCAAGAGATTCAAGATCTTTGCCGTGAAATCCTCATGGTTCGCATCTCTGAAGTCCAGGAACCTGAGGGTGATCCCACGGAGCGTCTCAACCTCAACGACTACAACTCTGATGATTTCGACGAGTACCTTTCTGACAACATGGAAACTACTCCTCCCACAATCACAGAAGCCCAAGCTACTATCAAGCAAGATCCGCCTGCACCTCCAGCAGTGACAGTCACTGTGCAATTGGAAGAGCAGCACCCAGCAGAAGATTTTTATGAGCGTCGTCGCCTGCTTAACTAGAAGAGGGCATTCAGGCGCTAGGGCCTCGCCAGCAACCAGCAGGAACAGCAAGGCGACAAATACGACTACTCCAATTGCGACCTCTGCAACGTGATCAATGTTGATCGTGATACGCGCAATGTCATCATCTCAAGGAGAAAGGAACGCGAGGAAATAGAGGCTTACAGCCCTTCTTCCAACTACCGCATCCCACCAAAGGCTTCCGCATCTTTCAAGAAGTACAAGTCGATAAGCACCCATCCTCAGGGTAAACCGTGCACCCCACATCATGGGGAAACATCTCTTGGCGGAGCCAGGATCAACAAGACTCTACAACGCAAGTGCTTCATCCACCCGAAGAGATCTCACACAATCTTCGAGTGCGACTCACTCCGCAAGGCCCTTGGGGCACCCCTCCTAAAGGAAACCCTACCTAAAATCTAGTCGACCACAGTATCGACTAGTTTTTACCTTCGAATAATTTTATTCAATCATGTAAACCATTGCTCACGTCTAACGAACAAGGGGTAGGTCTAAAGAGTCAGAGTCTGTCATTTTACAATTATTGTAATTTCGACAAATCCAAAACAAAAGTTGATTTCCTCCACAAATCAACTACTTGGCTCTCGCTTATATGGCAAGTATCCCACCATAAACACTACCTTGAAAAGCTACATTGGAGCAGCAATCGAGTAGTCTTCATGGTTTACTTTGAGTGATCTTATGACATTTTTGTCTTGGGTAACCTGACGAGGTTCATCCTAACAGACCTGTCCTAAGAATCACTCACCCTCGTTTGAGGACACCTTACTCCCCTCGCTCAAGTAAGTTTTGGATATCCTTTTGGCATTTTCGTCTTGGATAACCCGATGGGGTTCATACCTAACAGACTTGCCTTAAGGATTACTCCAGTCCTGTGTTAAAGGACACCCTACTCGCTGGCTCGGGTAGGTTTGGATACTCTTTCGGCATTTTTGTCTTGGATAACCTGACGGGGTTCATACCTAATAGACTTGCCCTAAGAGTTACTCCAGGCCTTGGTTAGGACACCCTACTCACTCGCTCGAGTAGGTTTTGGATACTCCTTCGGCATTTTCGTCTTGGATAACCCGACAGGGTTCATACCTAACAGACTTGCCCTAAGAGTTACTCCAGTCCTTGGTTAGGACACCCTACTCGCTCGCTCGAGTAGGTTTTGGATATCCTTTCGACATTTTCGTCTTGGATAACTCGACGGGGTTCATACCTAATAGACTTGTCTTAAGGATTACTCCAGTCCTTGGTTAAGGACACCCTACTCGCTAGCTCGAGTAGGTTTTGGATACTCTTTCGGCATTTTCATCTTAGATATCCCGACGGGGTTCATACCTAACAGACTTGCCCTAAGAGTTACTCCAGTCCTTGGTTAGGACACCCTACTCGCTCGCTCGAGTAGATTTTGGATATCCTTTAGATATTTTCGTCTTGGATAACCCGACGGGGTTCATACCTAATAGACTTGTCTTAAGGATTACTCTAGTCCTTGGTTAAGGACACCTGACTCGCTAGCATGAGAAGGTTTTGGATACTATTTTGACATTTTCATCTTGGATAATTCGACGGGGTTCATACCTAACAGACTTGTCTTAAAAGTTACTCCAGTCCTCTGGTAGGACATCTTACTCTCCTTGCTCACGTAAGTTTTGGATATTTCTAAAATATTTACGTCTTGGCTAACTCGACGGAGATCACCCTAACATTCAATTTTAGAAACCAATCCAGTCCTAGTATAGAACATGCTACTCGTCAGATTGAGTAGTCTGGGACATTTTTCATAAAAAGTTGTATGCTACCTGGATGACCAAGCAGGGTCCATCCTAACTGGTCGACTGTGAAAATCCCTCAAGGAGCACGAATAAGTTCTTGATACTCTAAAATAAGTGGACACGAGCCTCCTGTTCACCTATCTATCAAAGAACATCTTAAGCTCCTAAACTTTACAAATACTCGATAAGAGTCCCCCTCATCGGACAATCAAGTCCATATGAGCTCCGCTCTAACAAAGCATTTCCTCTGAAGAGGAAATCTGATTTAAGCTACGGCTTTTGACACATTTTTGTGCTTTTCCCACTTGGTTAATCCTGCGGGATTCAATCCTAACCGGTCAGCACTAGAGTTCTGATTCAGAACCTCATAATTTGATCCTATTCGAGAATACTTTTTCTCTTAAGGCACCTACGGATACAATTCTTCGTATCTACTATCATGATTGAGTAGGCGCGATGCTGCCAAAACTCATAATATTCGAGTACAATTACTCAACACATCAAAAGGATTCTACAATCCTACAACACAACAAGTACTTAAACATTACATAAATATTCAACATTTGTTCAAGAAGTACTTATGGCCACACGCCAAACAAATATTACAAGAAAAAGTTCAAGGGGACTCGGGATTGCTTAGAGACTCCACTATCTGGTTTGCGACCACGGAGGTCTCTCGCAAGTATTGACTAAACTGATCATCAGTACAATCAGACTTTGTACCCTTCTCGAGTGCATCAAGTGGAGTTGTTTGCCAATAAGATTTCACCAACCTGAGTACATGACCCACGTACTGACGGTTGGTTGTGGAGACGTACCTTTCAAAGGCTTCGGGTACTTTATGAAGTTATCCCGCCAACGAGAGCAGTTCATTTTCGTTCCCTTCCGGGATCTCCATAACCTCGGCTACTTCTTGGGCATCATCCCTGACTTTCCGCAGCGTGACAAGCTCTTGTTGCATCGAGTCCTGGGACTCTGATAGCTCTTTCAGCTGCTTCATGGCTCCCACCATCTCCTGGTCAGAATCCGCCGTGATCTTCTTGAGCTTTTCAATTTCATCTGCATTTCGGTACATAAGAATCTTTAGATCTAGTACCAAGCTTTCCTCAATCTTTAATGATTTCGAGCAAGCTGTGTACTCAATACAAAGAAAACCTTATAAACACCAAGCAGAACAACTAGTCGATTGCATCTTGTATGCCAAAGACTAACCTTTCTTGGCTTGGGAGAGCTGCTTAAGCTTCCCCTGGAGAGCAGCCTTCTCGAACAATAGCGTTCAGCTCTCTCAGAGCATTCAGCTCTGTATCGTCTTGGGCTTGGCCACCCTCCTACCCTAGTGCCTCCTACAAAAATAAAAGGATCAGTACACTACTCGATCTATACTCAAGTACTCAAAGTGTTCGACTATTTACCCTCATCAGGTTGAATGCAAGTTTCAACTTCTCTTGCTACAAGACACTTCCTGATGAAGTACTCGACCGCACCTCAGACATGGTCCCCTTGGGCACATCTTCAATTTTCTCCACAATATCCCCAAGATTCTGGGAAACTACAGAAAAATATGCTTCTTAACTAAGTCAAGAGCAAGGGAAAGTACTTTCTAAGTACAGGGTGGTACAAGTTTACCTACAGGGGTCTCTTCTGGCAGCTTCTTGTCGCCTCCCTCAAGAAGCTTCTCGTCATCTGCCTCCTCTGGAAGCTTGTCGCTTCCATCGTCCTCCAGAAGCCTCTCATCGCCCCACTCGGTATCAGGCAATGGAGAATCTCGAAGCATGGAATCAACCATGTCCTCAGTCTCATGAGCACTCATCTCTGGAGTACTCGGGGGCTCCTGCACCGAGGATTTGGGGGCTGAATTGTCCTCAGTATCCCCACTCACCCCCAGGAGTGTATCACTGCAAAGACAAATTAGCTACTCGATACAAAGGCAAATCCTACAATTACAAGTTTCAAGGAACTTACGTGGGAGCTCTTTTCAGAGCAAGCGCCATGACACCAAATTTTCGGGTAGGCCTCACAATGACGGCATGTTTACCCACATTACTGGCATTATCTACATTGGAACTACTCGCTGGATGAGTAGTCCCAGTCCCCTTTAACGGGTCCACTGTGGTGGAAGGGACAGTTTGTCCCACCACAGCATTATCCCCAGATGCTGAGGTCTGTGGCATCTTAGCCGCCGGACTTGAACAAAGGAAAAAGTTTAAATAAAAACCAGCAAATCGAAGATAGAAGTACTCGATTTCATTCAACTAGCCACTTACCTGTCGCTAGTAATTTGGGAGGAGCTCCGACGCTTCCTCGCCACTGACCGAGCTCCTTTGGAATGCCCGGTCTGAGTATCTGTACTCGGAGTAGGGCTTAGCTCCCTGTCACTCCTCTCCTTAGCCGCCTCCTCATCTGCACAACCAAGGTTTGACATCAGTATTGTATAATGAGATTTCATATGAACATGCTACAATCTGGTTGACAGTATGAGAGCGCAAGGAGAAATAAAAAGATTGAATAAATGCCTGGTAGTGGAGGACTACTCTTAAAACGCTCCACATCCTCCTATAGAAAGCAAATTCTATCAGAATCACACTAAGGTAAAGTACTCGATTACTATACATCGACTACTCTTATCAATTACCTGCTTCAGAGGACTCGCAGCTGAAAACGTATCAGGAACAATAGGAACTTTCTTAATGTCCCTAAGTAGTCGTTGTACTCGACTGAATACTTCCTCATCCGAGATCTCTTCCTCCGAGTACCTTGATGAGTCAGTTGTTCCCTGGTACTGGAAACCAAGCGTTTCCCGAGCCTGCAGCGGCTGGATTCTTCTTTTCATCCAGTCGAACATGACTGCCTCCCCAGTCACATTCTTTTGCCTAAGGTTGGCAATCCGCGCAAGTAGCTCATGAATTTGGCTCTCATCGACTGGTTTCTTATTCCACTCAGGCCACTGAATTGGAGGGCCTGGAGTAATCGATGGAACACTTTCCCACTGGTTCTCTACATAGAACCACTTAGGTTTCCAGTTGATTACTTTATTGCTAAGCTTATAGGGGATGTAAACTTTGTCCTTTCCCTGTTTAAGCTGAAGACCCACACCGCCAACTACATCTAAAACGTAGGAATCTGGCTGCGGTTTCAAATGGAAAAGGAACCGAAAGAGTTCGAAATGGGGCTCGATGCCCAGAAAAGCTTCGCACAAGTGCACGAAGATTGAATGTGAACAAAGGAATTTGGGGTTAAGTGATGGAGCTGGATCCTGTAGTAGCACAGGAGCCCAGAGAAAAAAATGAACAAGGAAATCCCAATCCCCGTTCCAGAAAAGGTGCAAATGCAATAATTTCCCCCGTATTTTCATACGGATGATCCTTACCCGAGGCAGGATGCCAATGAATAACAGATCTGGGAATCAAAAGACCAGCCAAAACTAAGGTTTCTAGGTCAGATTCGGAGTAGTTACTTGTGTTCCATCCTTCTTCATGGGTCGGTTCTGTAGCTGCACCCTTCCCCTTGTTTGTTTTCTTGGGGGCCATTCGGAAATCTACTGGGCGCTTCACACGCTTACACTAATGGAAATCCTAAGGGAGGTTGGGAAGCAAGGAAGAGCAAGAACTTTAGATCTGAGGGCTTGAGGGCAAGAATAGGTCTAAGCAGTAAAAGTGAATGGCGGCCGGTGGGGTTAAACCTAGTTACCATTTTATTTTATAATGGCGGTGACAATATGGTAAAACACCCCAAAAGCCAACAGTCCGTTGCCAATCACGGAAAATATGGATTTTCTGAGACATTTCCTTTTTCTAAGATTATATTCTAGAAAAATAAAACACTCACATCCTTAGTCAACTACTCGACTCTTCTTTTCTCGACTAAGATTGCATTCCAGAACAAGGAAAAGTACTCGACATAGTACAACTACTTGATATTACAACTCGAGTACTTTTTCCTAACTACTTTACAATGACTCGGGTCTGCTTGCACGTTTCTTGGCTTCCTGAGCGAAGTTTGCTGCAGCTAGATCGGCCCGAGGCCGTGACAAAGTATAAACTTGTTATTCCCATCTAGGTCTCTTGTAGCATCTTGCGGAGAAATTTCTCCTTCTCCCTGAATACGTTGTGACAAGATTAAGTCTCCTTACTAGAGATGTTAGTTCTTGGGCACCCAGAGACAGGCAACCCCAAGAGCACAACACACATACCTGCAACCAGTCCACAAAGAACCTGCCTCATTGGAATATGCAAGGACATGATGTCCAGAATGGATCCAATGAGAGCATGGGAGTGGCAGGATGAGGTAGCAGAGACTTCTCTTGTCACTCACAAGTTCTCTTCTAGCATCTTTTGCTGGAAAGGACTACACAAACTTCAGGAGGGCAAGAGCAAGAACACCAAAGATAAGCCATGGCTTTTACACGTTGGTGCTTCTGGCAAAGGCCTCTCTCCCACCTTTTATAGCCACAAGGGACTTTACTGGAGTACAACCCATGATGCTATAGTCATAGCATTCACGAACGGATTCATGGATGCAATAATGCAGATTCTCCATACAGTAACATCCCACGTGAGCACACAGTAAAGTTATTTCAGTTACAATCAGTGTGGCGTATCCAATTGTATTATTTTTCTAGGATTTTTTACCCAAAAAAGAGGTCTTTTCAGATATCGGATCTGATGAATCCTGTAAATATTCTGAAGAATAAAATCTGATGCCATGTCTTAAATCCTTAATTCCAAATATTTGCTCGGGGGCTACCCGCAGTATAAGGGATTTTGATTTAAGGCTCGGGGGCTGCGGGATATGTGCATCAGAGGTTTATTTTTCAAATTTTTTGGAAAATAATAAAGGAAAAAGATTGAAGTGACCCTCAGCCTGATTCTGCGATTCAACCTAAGGCTCGGGGGCTACTCCATATGGAGCGCGAGTACTTCGCGCACCATATATGATCAAGATTTTGGGGCTTGAGCACCTCACAGCTTCGAAGAAACCGAAAGTACTTGGAGAACTGCTCGAAGTACCCAAAGGAAGGACCAGAAGCAACCAGAAGGATGAGCTGACTACTTGAAGTACTCGAAGACGCCCAGCCAAGTACTCGACGCGTGCAGGATTCGGCTACAAAGAGCTCCGGGGCTTGTCAGACCCGGGGCAGCGGGACTGCTTATAGGCATAGAATGTTCTAGAGTAAGGGATAGATCATGGATGTACCTTACCTCTTTTTGTAACTACCCGAATAGGCGTAGAACTAGCTGTAGTACAAAGGAAACTACCCGATTGAGTTGTAGTAGGACTCCAACTGTACTCGGCTAGGACTTTCCATGTAATCCTGTCCCCCCGGATATATAAGGGCGGGCAGGGACCCCCTCCAATCAATCAACACCTAAGTCAATACAAACAACCACACAGGACATAGGGTATTACGCAACTTGCGGTCCGAACCTGTCTAAATCTTTATGTTCCTTGTACCATCGAGTTCCAGAGCAGTCGATCCCTACCTACAAACCTTACTACTAAGGGTATCCCTGAGCAGGCTTGGCGGTAAACACCGACAATGCCTAAGCTAGAGGAATTACTTCCGCACACGTGTAAGATAACTTGGAAAGGTAAATAAATGCGGAATGTAAAGCTGACTCGAATAGATAAAGAAGATAACTTATATTGATAAATGTCAAAGGAAAAGATACAAGAGCTTATACCCGACTTCCGATGATGACTCCGGAATCCGAGACAAGCTCGACTTGACTCCAACTCCCAGACTACCTAACCTACTCTAGAAACTAAGAAAGAGAGAAGAGAGCTCCTTTTGGTGTGTGTCTCACAAGTGAGGATGGGGGGTATTTATACTAGGTAGAGGTCGGTATTTGGCCGAGGCGTCAGGTGTAAGCAAGAGGGTCGGTTGACGTAGCTTCCACAGGAAGATGAGCACGAGACGCTGCAAAGTGGGGCCGGCCAGCCTCCCCTAGGCCGGCCGGCCTGGGATTCCCTCTGTTTGGCGCCGAACTTTGCATGAACGCTCCTGATCTTTTCTAGATGACGGTGTGGGTTGCGTGGCTTCAACGCTGAAAATTGTAGGCTGACCGGCCTGGGTTTCGCACATCTCGGCCTCCCGTTTCACCGACATCTTGATCCAAGGGTGCATGAAGTCTATAGTGGTGTTCCGGGCCAAAAGATCTCGGTAAGTGCTGCAGGTGGGCCTTTCAATCCATGTGCTAGGCCTTTCGGTCTATTTGATCAAACTAACTTGCAATCCTTGGTTTAGAGGATTTGTACTCATGTCTCTTCGCTCCTGTACCGAAGACGGGGCACACATAGCGAAGGTGCTAGGCCGGCCGGCCTAGGTGAGGCCGTCCGGCCTGGGTTTTTCCCAGTTTTGCCTCCTTTTTGGTATATTAGCTCTTGCAACCACAACTCATCCAAAACTTGTTGCACTTGTTAGAAATAAGCAAAATATGTATGGAACATGGTGTAAAACTTATTTTATTCCCGAGAAGTTGACGGTCAAAATGGGAAGTAATGGCCGTTAACACCCCCACCCCAAGCTTAAACTTTTCCTCGTCCTCGAGCAAAGCTAAAGCAGAGGCTCGGTGGATCAGGAGTTGCATCAATGCTTATACCCTGTAGAAACCTTATGCACAACATAATACTCCAACCCATGTGTACTTTGAATAAGTTGGCTCATACCTTGGTCTCTAGAGATGGGGCTTACTCACATTTCATCCCTCATCTTGGGCGGTTGAGAGATTGAACAACCTTCACCGGAATACTTCCTGCCTCCTGTTCAGGTTCCTATCTCGGAGTTTTGCATGTTTTTTCAAAAGTGGTTTAAAATTCCCCGACGGTACTCTCAAGTCGCTCAAGGTGTATTATCCTCACCATGGTCGGACAATTTGACCATCTTCTTCCTACTCTAAGGCTGATATGTGGAGTTTTGGGTAGGAAGAGTGTAGCATACCTTGGTTACCTGTGTTGCTGAGCCGAAGAGTGGTTCGCAGAAGGTTGGTACTCGATCAAATCCCGATCTTATGGAAGGTGAAGTGTTCAGGGGAGAGGGAGGAAATGGACTCACACTTAGAGAATTTTTGGTCTTTTAATTTGAGCCCCTTATTTGAACTCTTTTGAGTGGAGGTATAGGCCTTGTTTCTCTTTTTTTTTATTGCTTCTTCTCTAGTTTTTTTATAAAGAAGATGACCCATACTCCATGAGGATAGAGTTATTGGAAGGGAGCATTGCTTGGATAGACCATTCGAGATGGATAGGTTTGCTATGGAGATTTTGGGTTTTGTTGTGAAGGAATTGTCTGGCGAAGGTCGATATCAATACCCGGAGTAGGCAATTGACATGCCAGACATTTTGAGGCTAGCAAAACGATGGGTACGCAAAGGAGAAAGATTGGTAGATGACAAGTACCTTCCTTGAATGAACTCACCATTCGGCAAAGCTCAAAATAACTCAAGATAGCTTATATAGGTTAATAGGATAAAACATTATGGCTTTGGTTAGGACATGCAAACCAAAGGGGAATTCTTTACCATGTTTTATTTTAAAGAAATTCCGAGAGGTTCCCTACTAGAGCATGCAGTTTTATTCCGATTCGGGCCATCTCAAATCTCACGACAACTTAGACATGGAAATCATGCTCAAGCTCCCACTCAAACCAGATTTTAGTGGAACTACTTATGTGCCAACTAGTTCAAGTACTAGGAGAGTAAACAGTTGTATACGAGGCACTTGCAAAGCATGGACAGAGCAACTATTCATTATTTCCATGATAAGAGCTTACACAGATTTCCACACATAAAAGCTGGGAGTTTTATTCAAAGCATGAAACATTTTTTGTTTTAATTAATTTATTTTGTTTTTATTTTTATTTTATTTTATACTCATTTTTTTTGAGTTTTTGAATGATTTAAACTAACTATTTTTTTTGTTTTACGACACAAGACGAACGGATAGGTCGGATGACTTACCTGGATACATCGGCACCCCCAAGCTTGAATGAAGCTTAGTAGGTCTGCTATCTTGGCCAATTTTTTTTGTATGCAGTGTAAAAACAAAAGAATGCATTTGTGAGAATTTAAACATGCCATGATGTGAAAGGAAAAACTATGCAAGAATATAAACTATCCTATATACAAATGCAAGAATGGATAACTACCACGTACCTCATGGTAAGGGCTCGAGTTTCTTGTCCTGAGCGAGACTATCCATACTTTGGGTTCGGTCGTCATCACCTGATGGATACATTGGTGGCGACGCTTTCTTCTGCTACTCCTTCCGTGTAGGCAGAGTTACTTCGATCTCTTTCTTCCCAGATTCCTGAAAATTCTTACGTTGGATATTCTGATTCATGTTCCGTTGGTTATACACCTTAATCTCCTCCCGAGTTCGAAGATTCTCCACAAATTCGATGAGGAAATACGGCTTCTCCAGCTCTTTCACAGATTCCTTCTGGTTGAAACTTTTGATCTGTGAGCATTATTCATCCTTTGGTCTGAAACCGAATCTCTCCTTTTGCCCATTGATGTTGATTTGGATTACTCCAACTCCCGCATCAATGTGTGCAGTTGTCATGCTCAAGAATGGCCTCCCCAATATGAGAGGGATCTTAGTGTCGACTTCCATGTCGAGAATGACAAAATCAACAGGGACAAAGAAATTCCGTATTTTCACCGGAATATCCTTGGCGATCCCCGCGAGATGACAAATTGATTGGTCTGCTAGCTGCAAACACATGGCAGTAGGAGCAAGTGCATGATGGTTAAGTTTATCATAAATTACCTTTGGCATGACGCTGATGCTCGCTCGCAGATCGCAAAGAGCGTGCTTAAAGTGTTGAGCTCCGTTGGAACATGTGATGGTGGGGCATCCTGGTTTCTTCTTCTTCTCCAGGAGAGGATTGAGTATAGCTGTGCTACACTCATCCGTAAGCTACACGACCTCAGTGGTTGGCAGGACCCTCTTATTGCCAAGGATATCCTTGAGATACTTGGCATACATGGGAACCTGCATTGTATCAAGAAGTGGTATGTTGCCATAAAACTTCTTAGTTACCTCAACGAACTTGCCGAATTGCTCATCGGCCACCGGCTTCCTTCTCCGCTCTAGAAACGGTAAGGCGGTTGTATCATGACAGTCCCGTGAAGTTCTAGGGGGTTCCATGGGGTCTTCATGGGTAGCAATGGTGTTGGATTCTTCGGCCTCCTACAACACTCCGTCTTCAGCATCGATATTCCTGGCGGTTACGGTCTTCCATAATGTACTTGCATCCTGCGGAAGATGTGGTTTCTGTGTGGATTGTCTTGCCCGCACAGCTACCGCATTCACACTTTCTTTCGGGGTCACTTCCGGTTGCCCGGATAGCTTCCCCGTGTCATGGTTAAGGCAGGATGGTGTACCTGCATCCTGCGGAAGATGTGTTTTCTGTGCGGATTGTCTTGCCCGCACAGCTACTGCAGTCATACTTTCTTTCGGGGTCACTTCTGATTGCCCGGATAGCTTTCCCATGTCATGGTTAAGGCAGGATGAGACCAGTTGCGTTACTTTAGTTTCTATCAATTTGTTGAAACTCAGCTGATGTTTAATAACAGAATTAAACCCATCTAGTTGCATAGCCAAAGACTCAAGAATTTTATCATTAGCAAGAAATCCCCCTCAACTTAGGGAACTAACTTGAGCCTCCCTAGTCTGGGCGAGAAAACCTGTAAGGTAAGATCCCGATAAACAAGATAGATACAAAGCCTAAGCTAGAGGAATTACTTCCGCACACATGCAAGATAACTTGGAAAGGTAAATAAATGCGGAATGTAAAGCTGACTCGAATAGATAAAGAAGATAACTTATATTGATAAATGTAAAAGGAAAAGATACAAGAGCTTATACCCGACTTTCGATGACGACTCCGAAATCCGGAGACAAGCTCGACTCCACTCTAACTCCCAGACTACCTAACCTACTCTAGAAACTAAGAATGAGAGAAGAAAGCTCCCTTTGGTGTGTGTCTCACAAGTGAGGATGGGGGGCCTATTTATACTAGCTAGAGGTCGGTATTTGGCCGAGGCGTCAGGTGTAAGCAAGAGGGTCGGTTGACGTAGCTTCCACGCGAAGATGAGCACGAGACGCTGCAAAGTGGGGCCGGCCGGCCTCCCCTAGGCCGGCCGGCCTGGTATTCCCTCTGTTTGGCGCCGACCTTCTCGTGGATACTCCTGGTCTTCTCTAGATGACGGTGTGGGTTACGTGGCTTCAATGCTAAAAATTGTAGGCTGGCCGGCCTCCCCTAGGCTGGCCAGCCTGGGTTCGGCACGTCTCGGCCTCCCGTTTCACCGACATCTTGATCCAAGGGATCATGAAGTCCATAGTGGTGTTCCGGGCCAAAAGATCTCGGTAAGTGCTGTAGGTGGGCCATTCAATCCATGTGATAGGCATTTGATCAAACTAACTTGCAATCCTTGGTTTAGAGGCTTTGTACACATGTCTCTTCGCTCCTGTACTGAAGATAGGGCACACATAGTGGAGGTGCTAGGCCGGCCGGCCTGGGTTTTTCCCAGTTTTGCCTCATTTTTGGTATATTAGCTCCTGCAACCACAACTCATCCAAAACTTGTTGCACTGGTTAGAAATAAGCAAAATATGTATGGAACATGGTGTAAAACTCATTTTATTCCCGAGAAGTTGACGGTCAAAATGGGAAATAATGGCCGTCAACACCCTCCAGATGTGCATCTAACCAGTTCTTGATTTCTGCAGGGATGCCGACGCCGAGCTCCCCGACAACTTCCAGGCCCTGGACGAGGGCACCCAGGAGCTCATCTGCGACCTCCTCGGTCAACGCGACGAGGCCCACCATGATCTTGACCGGGTGCAGACGGATCAGGTCGTCATCCGCGGCCAGCTCTCCTTCACCGACACCAGGGTCGTCAGTAAGTTTTTCCGACCAGGCTGTTGAGATAATCTTTGATTTCTTGCTCTAATCCCTTCTTCTCCCTGACCTGGAGTCGTAGGTCCAGACTCTCCTAGACGCTTTCGGAGTCGCCATAGACTTGGTGAATGTGAAGGGGAGCACCATCGCCGCGCGCCTGCGGAATATCCCGGCCCGCATCAAGGAGGTCGCCCGCCATGGAGCCCATGAAGGTGCTGCCAGAGCCATCGTCGTGGTTTTCACCATGTACGGGGAAGACTACCAGCAGTGGGAGCCGGTCTCCCCGAGTGGGGCGCGGCCCGGGAGGACTTCAAGGAGCTCGTTGACAATCTCTACTTCCCTGCTGACGCCATCGTTGGTGACATTGGCTTGGATGGGGTTGTCGGCAACCTCTTCAGAGCAGAGTCAGATTAGGTTGTAATATGTAACAAGCTATCTGGATCTTTTGTAAATATAATCAATGAACGAGTCTCCTCCCCTTCTTCCTTTTGCTTCTATCTTGTCCTGATTTTCTTTTTAATTTTCATATTGCAATCCATGATCGTCATACTGAACAAACCAATACATCCCCACGATTGAAAACCGAAAGACCATCCTCAAAGAATTCTGATAAAATTGTAACATGAAATCTATACCAAACTCGAATCCATGCATTTGGATTGTATTTTTTACCTAAGGGCGATATATATCATATCGGCCATGAAAGCATCTGAACGTGTTCCATTACGATCAAGCTCTTTCTTATTTTTGCACTAAAGGCGATACTTTCTCGGTATTGGCTATATTTGAAACCAACCGATCCTTAGTACAATCAGCTATGCTTCTACCTACACACTTGGGTAGTATTATTCTCCCTCCAATGTTTCCAGAATGTACGCATTTCCAAGAACACATCTGCTAATCTTGTATGGCCCTTCCCACGTCGGGGACCACTTGCCGAACTTGGGATCTTTAGTTTCTATCGACAAGACCAGTTTCCATACCAAGTCCCCTTGGTCAAAAGATTTGGCTTTGACTTTCTTATCATACCATCGGCCCACTCTAGCTTTATTGGCTTCAATATTGATGAAAGCTTTCAGTCAATGTCCAGCCAAATCTTCCAATTCGTCTTTCATTAGCGCAGCATAATCTTCAGCGGTCAACTGAATTTGAAACGTAACCCGTCTGGAACAAAGCTGAGTCTCCCAAGGAAGCATAGCTTCATGTCCATATACTAGCTGATACGGGGACACTTTGGTAGCTCCATGGCAAGACATTCTGTAGGCCCATAAAGCCTCATTAAGAGTTGTATGCCACTTCTTTGGCTGTTCTTCAATCTTCCTCTTAATCAAATTGATGATCCCTTTATTAGAAGAATTTAATAATTTAATTCCCATACTCGCAGCAAACTCTCTAAACTCCTCTGAAATAAACATACTGCCTTGATCGGTTGTAATAGTCTATGGAGTACCAAACCGATAAACAATATGCTCCTTTACAAAGTCAATCATCTCTTTGGATGTCACAGTCTTCATAGAAATAATATGTCGCCACTAGTATGAACTTATGATTCTTGCTGGATGGTGGATAAATCTATCCAATCAAATCAATTCCCCATCCCCTAAATGGCCACGGCTTAATAATGGGATTCATAGCCGACGCCCGTGCTCTTTGCACAATACCAAACTTCTGACACCCTTGACAACCCTTATAATAAGTGAAGCAATCTTCTAACATGGTTGGCCAAAAGTATCCATTTCTCCTGATCACCAACTTCATCTTGTATGCCGATTGATGCGAGCCACAGACCCCCTCATATATCTCTCCCATCAAGACCTTAGCTTCTTCTTTGTCAAGGCATCTGAGCAAAACTCCATCAATCATCCGGTAATACAACTCCCCTTCAAGCAACACATATTTAGTCGCCTGAAATTTAATTCTTTGGCTCACTTTCTTGGAGGGATCTTCTAAATAATCCATGATCTCTTTCCTCCAATCATTAGCAGGTAACTCTAGAGCCATTACACCTTCCATCGGCCGATAACCAGAAGCATGTTGTGCCAGCCGATTGGCATCACCATTATAAAGTTTGGGTACATGTTCTATGGTCACCTTTTTAAATTCTTTCAGCAATCGACAACACTCCTCATGATAAACTCATAGAATATCATTCTTGCACTCGTATATGCCGATCAATTGATTGACCACCAACATGGAATCCCCAAATATCTCTACTACATCGGCTCCGATTTCTTGTAACAGCCGAATTCCCTTAAGCAAAGCTTGGTACTCAGCCTGATTGTTAGTAGTAGTAGCTTCTATTGGAAAAGACAATTCAAATGTTGCCCCCCAAGGCGACACCAATACAATGCCAATACTAGATCCAACTCCACATGATGAACCATCAAAGATCAATGTCCATGGAACTAGATCAACAACTCCCAGTTCTGGTCCACAATGTTGAACAACAAAATCGGTCATGACTTGCCCTTTAACTGCTTTAGCCGATTCATATCTCAAATCAAACTCTGATAAGGCCATAATCCACTTTCCAATTCTCCCATTCAACATTGGCAATGAGAGCATATTTTTAATAACGTTATCTTTGCTCGCCCCAACACACTCAGCCGATAACAGATAATGCCTAAGCTTGGTACATGAAAAGTAAAAGCAAAGACACAACCTTTCAACAGGAGAATACCTGGTTTCAGCATCCAAGAGTCTTCTACTGACAAAATGTATCACACATTCTTTTCCCTCAAACTCTTGAATAAGGGCCGATCCGATAGCACGCTCATTAGCCGATAAATATAATTTAAACGGCTTGTGTTTTTGAGGCGGAACCAACACAGGAGGCGACGTTAGATACTATTTAATTTCATCCAACGCCTTTTGCTGTGCTTCTCCTCACATAAATTTCTAATCGGCCTTCAACTTCAGTAAAGAACTGAACGGCTGTATTTTACCGGACAGATAGCAATAAATCTCCGAATAAAATTAATTTTGCCGATCAATGACTGAAGTTCAACCTTTGTTTTCGGAGCCACTACCTGATTAATGGCTATAATAGTCTTCTGACTAATCTCAATTCCTCTTTCATGAACCATAAACCCAAGGAATTGACCAGCTGACACACCAAATGCACATTTGTTAGGATTCATCTTCAACCCATGTCTTCTATACATTCCAAAGCTTTGTGTAGGTCAGCCAAATGTTCTCGGTACCCCTTGGATTTCACCACCACATCATCAATGTAAATTTCTACAATCTTGCCGATAATCTCGTGGAAGATATAATTCATAGCTCTCTGGTATGTTGCTCCAGCGCTCTTCAACCCAAAGGTCATGACAATCCACTCGAACAAACCAACATGCCCTGGACATCTGAATGCAGTTTTATGAATATCTTCCTCAGCCATGAATATCTGATTATATCCAGCATTTCCATCCATGAAACTGATCACCTTGTGTCCAGCAGCAGCATCTACCAACATATCGGCAACTGGCATTGGGTAACCATCCATCGGCGTAGCTTTGTTGAGATCCCTGAAGTCAATGCACATTTGTAACTTCTCATTCTTCTTGTACACAGGGGCCACATTAGATATCCATTTAGCATATCTGCATTACCTGATGAACTTTGCTTCTATTAACTTTGTGATCTTGGCCTTTACATTTGGTAAAATCTTAGGATTGCACTGTCTTGAACCTTACTGATGTGGCCGATATCCAGGTTTAATAGGTAATCGATGCTCAACAATAGATCAATCCAAACCCGGCATCTCATAATATTCCCAAGCAAAACAATCTTTATATTCTTTTAACAACTTTACCAGCTCTTGTTTATACTCAGGATCTAACTTGGCACTAATAAACGTCGGCATTGGTCTATCTCCATCCCCAATGTCTACCTCTTCCAAAGCATTGGCCGACGTGAACCCATGCCCCAGTTTCCCTTCATCATCTAGGAACTCATCCATTAGGAATGGTTTGGGAAACTGACTGGTTGGATCGGTGGAAGCATAGTAACCATGTTAACAGGTACATCCGATGACCCTAATTCTTGCTTATCATCAGCCATTGGCTTGATACGCCAAACCTCTGATCTGACTCCTCTTCTGGGAGCCTCCCTTCTTTCCTCTTCCAGTGCTTCTGTCTGACGCAGTCTCTGAACTCGTCTCTTCTGCGATCTGGTCAAACCCGTTGGACACCACCGAGGCTGACCAATATTATCATGAATAGGCTCTCTTTCTGGATCCCTACGATGTGGTGTTGACGCTCCTTAGCACCCCGATTTGTATACCGCAAGCGCACGGTTCGTGTAGCTTTTCCCTTAGAGTATTCCCCCAAGGTTTATCAATCCGTGGATCGACAAAGAACTACCTAAGGTTTTCCATCTAATCTAATGGATCTATCCTAACATGAAGCATTGATTGCATATAAAGGATAAACCTTTAATAGATATGAGTGATATGTAAAGGTTGATCTCATCCATGAACATAGGCTTAATCATAGCAAAACCAAAGATATGACTAGGCCTATCGTCATCTAGTTGTAGTTCAAGCTAACGAGCGAATAAATCATGCATCTCAATCAAAAGCATCTTTAAACCCAAAATCTCCAATCCGATCCCTCGATACTCCACCTACTTAGTGGCAACGGCCTGTCACGACGCCATCCCTTTCGACAAAAGTACCCTGAAGCAAGTCGAACCCCCTTTGGTAGTTCCACCATGAACCTCTAGCCACCATGACTACAAGATCATGCTAAGCGATCTATCTCGATAATAGATCTAGGATGAAGCAAACCCAAAGAAAAGAATGAAATCTAAAGAGAGAACATGGTCGCTAATAGATTCGGAAGACATGATTATCATTACTCACATAATAGACTTGTTTGGATCATCACCGCCATGTGCACACCATCGATGAATCCAACTAGCTCATGAACTCCGCCATGGCACAACCACGCAGGGAGGCCACGGCGGCTAGGGTCAGCCTAAGCCATCTCCTAGACAACTTCGAAGACTTGCGGCGGCCGTCGTCTCCCTCCGGTCTTGGCCCTAGGTTTTCGTCGAGTTCTGGGTGGATGGATGCTCCGAGTTGAATAAGGTGCGAGCTATTTATAAGCCGAGGAAGCCACCGGTCGAAGGGGAGGCCGAACCGCCTCAAAAACAGGCTAGGCCGGCCGGCCCCATGGGCTTAGGCCGGCCGGCCTACCCCCTTTCAGGCTCGCCTCGGTCTCATTTTTCGCGTGCAGACTCCTCGCATCTTCTAGAATTTATGTCCTTCACGATTGCACCCCTTTTGACGTCGTTATCTTGGAGATATCTTCGAGGAAAGGATAGGATAGGGAATCCTTCCTTAAATCTTTATTTGCTTTGCTTAATCCCGAAGTATCTTGATCTCGTGTTTGTGGGCTTGGTCCTTCCTTTGGGCTTTGGCCTTCGTCTTTCTTCGTGTTAGCGCTCGATCACGGGCCTCGTCATTTCATGCTTCAAAATAGGCCAAAAACCTGCAAAAACGAAGTTCCTCCAAAATATATGTGCAAGTGTGAAAATGACCAATAATTAGGCCGGGGTTAGGACGGTTAGTGATTTTGATATTAAATTCATGCCATTATCAAGGATAAACAAGGGATAAAGTAGGTACTTAAGGAGCGCCAACATTCCCCCCATGCTTAAACCTTGCTCGTTCTCGAGTAAGTCCAGGAGCTTTGCTTATAAAGAAATCAGCGTTGCCCCTCAATGTCCTCTCTGCACTTAGTCATACACAACAAGACATATTGCTCTCTCAAGTATTTAGTATTTAAGTTCATGTTGTGACCGGCTACTTTTTCATTATGGAAGATAGACTAGCAATTAAAGAACAAGCCACAATAATAAATAAATGCAATGCTCTCAAACTTAAGCGAACTTCAAACCTTTACCTTGTTTCATCGTGAAGAGTTTTCAAAAGAATGCATATCAAACATAAGTGAGGTTCTTTTGCAAAAGATCATGGAAATACCCATCTCATCAAGTCGCTCAAGCCTACGTTAGATTGTCTTCAACCTATTCTACTCATATATAAAAGTGGAAGGCTTATGTGGAGCTTGGTAGGTAAAAACAATCCTAGCAAAATATTATATCTGAAATATTGTCAAACTAAGAGAGAGATCTATTGGATTTACTGAGACTAGTCAAAAAGGCCATTGGAAAATAATGTTGGAGAGGGAGAAAGATGAAACACACACATTTAGATAGGTGGACATGTGCAAGTGGCAAATGGATGATCCCGAGACACAAATGAAGTTCTCGTTATCGGATTGCACATGGTTGGAAAATTTGAGTATGGAATAATTCTTCAAAGTAACTTGGAAAATTAATGAAGCCAAAAAGAGCTAAGGAGCATTTTATTCTTCTTTTTATTCTTTCATTTTTCTTTTCTTTTCTCCCTTTTTTCATTTTTCTATTTTTCTCTTTCTTTTTTTCTTTCTTTTTGCTCCTTAGAACTTTTGATAGCATAGAATACTTACCCAGCCACCCCCCCATGCTTGAACGAATGCTCGTCCTCGAGTATGAATAGTGGGAGAACCAGCTAGCTAGGGTAAGTATCTCAAATTCACCTTCTTCTTCGTAGAACCTCTTGAATCTCCGGTGAGCCTTGTCTCCCAAAACTTTTCTTTATATGCTGCCCTTGATTCTTTTGTTTCCATCGAAATGATAATCCATACTCAAATTGGGTTGTGGTCAAGGAGGTAATCACAAAAAGATATTTTTGGTTTAGGGTGGATATCCAGCGAGGTTTGCAAAATTCCTGAAGTAGAAACTCACAATGCATGGATAAATAGGCTAGCAAAAAGAAGGTTACACAAAAAAAACGGAATGACCAGCTTCTTAATCTCATACCAAAGAAATCAATCTTAATCCAACTCAAGAAAATATAAGTTTGCAATCTAAAGGTTTCATCATGAAAGAATATGTATGTATAGGCTTTGGTAGGTAGAACTTTGCAAGAGATTCACAAATGTAGATAGCATAGGAATTAAGTTTTCAAATTAAACAATCACAAGGTGTAAGGTCATCGGTAGACTTAAATCAAAGAGCAACATAGAATATGTGGGTTTAGAATTTAGTTATTTAACCTCCACAAATAAAAGAGCCGGTATTTAATCATTTTAATTCCATTTAATTGAGAGAAAATGGTCAAGTCATATACAACATAGCGTAGGTAAAACAAAGCAGCAACTTTCATCATTTTTCCATAAGCATAAGGCATTGCCAAAATGTATCAATGTGGTGAGCGCAAAGTGATGGTGATCCTACACTTATTGAAAACAAAAACAAAACTAGGTTGTCCTCCTAGAAACCATGTGATAGGTTGAGAGGTATATATACAAAGGTTGCATCTATGGTTGAAGGCATATATGTACAAGCATTTAGAAAAAGAGAGAGTTGAGGAAGAATTACCGTCCTTCTCGATGCTCGTAATGAAGTGCAGCGCGGCCTCCCCCATACTTAAGCATTGTGCTAAGCATGGAAGAAGAATCATGAGCATCTTGTGGCAACCATGATTATCTTACTCCATGAGATCTTTCTTCCTTGTCCACGAAATCCTCCCCCATGCTTAGCATGATGCTAGGCGTGGAAGGAGAAGATGGACCATCTTGAAATTCTTGAAGTCCTTCCCTCATGTGTATGAATATCATCTTCAATGTGTCTTCAACTTTGTTGCCTCAATTTCCTTCAACTTCTTCTTGTACTAAGTCATGGTCCCAATCCTTGCTTCTCATCGTCGTCGCCTCCTTCAATTCCTCGTTGTCCCATTGCTGCCTCATTTTCACAGATTTTTCTTTCAATTTCCAGAACATAACATATACTGAAACATTGCTCCATTGCGAAGTGCACAAATTTTTCTTTCCAACGAGTCCTTATTCGCCCAAAATTGATTTCGAACAAGAGAGTTATGTCCATTTTATCCCAGCGCTGCAATCTGTTCCGAATTTCAGAACGCGCAGCGTCCAAAGTTTTTGCCATATCTCCTTGTACGGGTCTTCAAATTCATTGATCTTGGATGCGTTGGAACGGAAATTTCATGGAGCTTCTGAATATCAACTTTTTATTCCTTGTACATCTCTTTCCATGTGCAAAATTTGATGAAAACAGCGGGGCTTGCTTTTGAACTTTGGAGATGTTGACGAATTTGATTTCTTCTTTGATCACGAATTTATGGGAACGCTTTGTCATGCCTGCAAAACAATTCAAGTGCACAATCTACCCCCAAGGTGACAGTCGGGAGTAGAGACAATTGCCAACAAACCTACCATTCCTAAGATCTCAATTTGTGGCATAGCTAGCTTAGCGAAAAAATAAAAACCTAGTGAGTGTACGTGTGTGCTAGTGTAAATGCAAATGAGAGGAAGGTATATAAACAAAGACAATGTTTACACCTAGTTCTAAACACCATGTTTACAACTAGGTTGCCGAACTTCTCCATAGCCACAAAGACTTATTTAACCAAGGTCAAAACACCATGTCTATCCCAAGATCAATAGGCCTTCATAGCACAAGAAAAAAAATAAAGCGCATTGCAAAGCTTATAAACCCACCAAATGCAACCTCATAGCTTGGTAACTAAATGATGATGGTCTTCAATCATGTCTAAACACCATGTTTACACAAGATTGCAAAAAGGAAAATGCTCACGTCAAGCATTAACATGGATATGAAAGCTTTCATCAATAAAGTTCTTCCGAAGGATCAAGCTAACAAAATGAAAGTGAGGACAATGAGGTGGATGCAAAATGTAAATGCAAAGTTAGCAAAAACAAGTGTTAGCAAGGTTGAAAGGACTTTTCGATGTTGTTCCGCAACTAGCTTATTCAAAAACAATTGCTAAGAGTGACAAAAAGCCTTCGCGACACTTCATAAGAAGAGAGGCTTTTGTCAATGAAAAGGTTATTTATCGAAAAGGACCAAGCAACCGAGCTAACAAGGTTTTAGAAGTAAGTTTATGGGTTTCCTATATTTTTTTTGGCTTAAAACAAAAATTTTGAAGAGAGAGTGTTGGGTATAGAAATTCTATCTAAGGTGGTTTTTAAAAAAAAACTAGAGAGAAACAAAAGTTAGATTTTTTTTGAATGAAAAAACATAACCTATGGTTTTTAGGATTGCTCTATGAGTGGTTTTCTAAGGGTTTTAGGATCTCAAAAGCGAGGCTAGTCAATGTTTTTAGAAAAGGTTTTTTCTAATGCAACATGCAATGCAATGCAAGGGTGAGACGAACAACATGGTATGCAATGCAACACGGGTGGGTGAACAAAATGATATGACATGATGAGGTGGTCTAAAACAAAACAAAAAGTTAGCCTAAGTTAACTAGCCACAAGTTTAGAATCAAAGGGTGGTACAATGCTTCATAAATCTCTCTAAAAGGGACACAAAGAAAAAGACTCTAAACACTAATAGGCACACAAAAAGGTCTACAAGTTTCCCAAGATCAAATAACAAAGTGCTCCCTCAATAACATTTAGAATGAACAACATGAAGTTGTGGTTTTTATTAGAGTAATGTTACAATGTTACTTGATATTCCGATTAAAGAGTGCAATGTAGACGGTCATATTAATATATATAAAATAAAAGATCAGGTTGCCTCCCGCAAAGCGCTTCATTTAGAGTCATAGAGCTCGACTTTCTTACATACCTTCTCATTGATGCGAAGCCATGGTCCTTCATGCAAGAGGTGAAGGTGTTCCATGCAGCTCTTATTCCACTTCCCATGTTTGGACATGATCAATCGCGCTTAAGAGAAATCTTGCCCAATCGTCTCTCACATCATGGTCACCTCCTTCTTTGCTGTCCTTCGTCTCTACCTTTCTTTTCACGGATTTTCCTCTCTGTCCAGATTGGGAATTGTGCCAAACAATTGATCCAATGCAAGGTGTACAAAATCTTCTTTCCAACAAGTCTTCATTTGCCCAAAACACATTCCAATTAAGGGAGTTATGCCCCTTTTTCCCTGTCACTGCAATATGCCCCGTGCTGATTTCAGCACGTGCATCTCTGATGTTTGAGACATAGCTCCTCCCGTGGGTCTTCAATTGTATCGATTATGGATGCGTTGAACCGAGGACTTGATGGAGATCCTGAATATTCAACTTTCTTGCATTGTAAATCTCTGGACTTGTGCACAAAATTGATGAGGCTTAGCGACGTCCGTTCTTGAAACTTGAAGATGTGATGGTGTTCAAAATTTTGGGCACAGTTTCCATCCTCATCATTTGAGTTTCATGTCCTGCATGATTAGTGAAATTCGGGGCTTCTCCCGACATGTGCTCTTTTAGGGTCATGAGCTTGACCAAGCAAGATCGAGATTTGCAATTATTTGTAAACATATGCAACATAATCACATCCTCAATTAAATTTCATCAACAAGGCATGGTGTAATTAAATGCAGCATGTGTTTCTTGCATAGCGTGGAGCTCATTATTAGGCAGAGGTTCCTTAAGCATGAAATCAACCTTCTTAATAAACTCTAGCCTATCATCATGAAAAGAACAAGGCATAAAATTTAAACTTTCATTCCGACTATTGGTTCGAGCATGAGATTTTTAACGATTATCAACAAAACCAATAGAAGCTTGAGAATTCACTGTATACCTTAGCCTCGGAGCTTTTTCATACTCATTGGAGTCGTGGTACTTTGTGCGAGATGTCATCTTGATGCACTCCTCGTGGTCCGTTATGATTTGCTTCTCACGTCTCCATGTGTTGAATGTTGCGCTCTTGTAATCCGTCGTGGTTTGTTTGCAACATCCTCGTTTGTCGAAGGTCGACCGCTTGTGCCTTCATTTGACAATGTCATTGGGGTTCTTCCTCTGCTCCAAGCTTCTGAATTTTATCATGTACGCTTGATGAAAACATCGCCCAAGCTCCCCTTCATTGTTGTCATCGTCATCTTTTCTATCTTGTTCTCATCGCGTTGCTCCTGCCTCTTTTTCATGGAATATCTCCTGTATACTCAACAGAACATATACCAAAATATAGCTCTATTGAAAAATTTATGAAATTACCTTTCCAATGAGTGGTCATTCGCTTTAAACGGAGTCCAAACGAGAGAGTTATGCCCGTTTCACTTTTGGCGCTGCGTGCTGTCCAGAAATTTTCAGAGTGCACAACCTTCAATGTTTTGGCTATACCTGCTTGTAGGAATCTCCGATTGACTTGGTTCTTAATTCGTTGGGACGGGAACTTCGTGGAGAATTTGAATATCCAAAAATATGCTGCTATTTGCTTCTGAGGTTGAGCAGAATATTGATGATAACAATGACTTCTTATGAATCGATCCGAAGATGTCGATGATCTTGATCTTGTGGTCTTCGGAGCATCTTGTTGTGCATCCTTGGCTTTAAGGTCATCACCATTGATTCACCAGCAAGTAGCATGGCACCAATGGTCTATCTCCATGGTTCTTGCTTTGCCTAAGGTGTCGGGATCGAAGGAGGCTCCCGTGCTTTGTGTCGATGACCAGAGCGGTCTCTTTCTTTGATTGCACTCGACTAGATGGGTGGCATCATGGTTCCTCTAATCTTGTTGCCTCTAGCATTGGTCAACTTCAAATCATCAACTTTTGTGCACAAGGTTCTCCAAACATCTTGCGACATCGTCATTACTTTCTCCATTGTTTTTGCTGCCTCTTCTTCATTAAATTCCTTGATCATCCTGGACAGAACATATACCAAAATTCTACTCCATGTAAATACTTATGAAATTACCTTTTCAACGAGTGGTCATTGATCCCAAACGGACTCCGGATGAAGAAGTTATGGTTGTTTTACTCCGGTACTACGCTCTGTCCCGAGACATTTCAGAACGCGCAGCGTTGAAAGATTTTACCATAACTCTACACACCGATCTACAAAATTCACGATTCTTGATGCGTTGGAAAGTAGGCTTGATGGAGCTTCAAAATAATCTATTATTTGCTCATGATACTTCTCTGATCTTGGACGAAAAACTCATTACAACAGTAACACTTTGGAGATGATGATGATCCGATCGCACGATTTTCTTCGCGGGCATGCTTCATACCTTATTTATCATCTTTTGCTTTGGGGAGTGGGGACTCGATAGCGGATGCTGGGCCTCTAACAAAAGTTAGCACCTACCACTAAAGAGCGGGTCTTCACGTAGCCATCAACTTGCTTGAGTGAGATTGGACTTGTCAAAGTACGGACGTTGAGAACTTCTCAATCGCTTTGTGTCTAGGGCTTTACCTGCATTCATGGACACAAACAAGAAACACAGGATATATGCAATAATAAAATTAGGGTTAGTCCAAAAACTAGATAGATCACCCTAGGGTTCGTGTTGCCGATCCCCGGCAATGGCGCCATAAAAGCTTGTTGACGCTCCTTAGCGCCCCGATTTGTATACCGCAAGCACACGGTTCGTGTAGCTTTTCCCTTAGAGTATTCCCCCAAGGTTTATCAATCCGTGGATCGACAAAGAACTACCTAAGGTTTTCCATCTAATCTAATGGATCTATCCTAACATGAAGCATTGATTGCATATAAAGGGTAAACCTTTAATAGATATGAGTGATATGTAAAGGTTGATCTCATCCATGAACATAGGCTTAATCATGGCAAAACCAAAGATATGACTAGGCCTATCGTCATCTAGTTGTAGTTCAAGCTAATGAGCGAATAAATCATGCATCTTTAAACCCAAAATCTCCAATCCGATCCCTCGATACTCCACCTACTTAGTGGCAACGGCCTGTCATGACGCCACCCCTTTCAACAAAAGTACCCTGAAGCAAGTCGAACCCCCTTTGGTAGTTCCGCCATGAACCTCTAGCCACCATGACTACAAGATCATGCTAAGCAATCTATCTCGATAATAGATCTAGGATGAAGCAAACCCAAAGAAAAGAACGAAATCGAAAGAGAGAACATGGTTGCTAATAAATTCGGAAGACATGATTATCATTACTCACATAATAGACTTGTTTGGATCATCACCGCCATGTGCACACCATCGATGAATCCAACTAGCTCATGAACTCCGCCATGGCACAACCACGCAAAGGAGGCCACGGCGGCTAGGGTCGGCCTAAGCCATCTCCTAGACAACTTCGAAGACTTGCGGCGGCCGTCGTCTCCCTCCGGTCTTGGCCCTAGGTTTTCGTCGAGTTCTGGGTGGGTGGATGCTCCGAGTTGAATAAGGTGCGAGCTATTTATAAGCCGAGGAAGCCACCAGTCGAAGGGGAGGCCGAACCGCCTCAGAAAAGGGCTAGGCCGGCCGGCCCCATGGGCTTAGGCCGGCCGGCCTACCCCCTTTCGGGCTCGCCTCGGTCTCATTTTTCGCGTGCAGACTCCTCGCATCTTCTAGAATTTATGTCATTCATGATTGCACCCCTTTTGACATCGTTATCTTGGAGATATCTTCGAGGAAAGGATAGGATAGGGAATCCTTCCTTAAATCTTCATTTGCTTTGCTTAATCCCGAAGTATCTTGATCTCATCTTTGTGGGCTTGGTCCTTCCTTTGGGCTTTGGCCTTCGTCTTTCTTCGTGTTAGCGCTCGATCACGGGCCTCGTCATTTCATGCTTCAAAATAGGCCAAAAACCTGCAAAAACGAAGTTCCTCCAAAATATATGTGCAAGTGTGAAAATGACCAATAATTAGGTCGGGGTTAGGACGGTTAGTGATTTTGATATTAAATTCATGCCATTATCAAGGATAAACAAGGGATAAAGTGGGTACTTAAGGAGCGCCAACACCTACGAAACACCAACCTGAACGTGGTGGAATACAAAGGCCTGGTCGGAACTGTCACCTCCGGGGCTACCACAACTATCCGTGGGGTCAGGCGCAAACTCAGATAAACACAAGCCTAGACACCACGTCTATGCCAATGATTACTACTCTAACCCGGTACCTGGACTAGAGCACTCGGTCGAGCGGAATTCCCATAAGTGAAATAAAGAAAGAACTGAATTTATACAAATAATAAACTCAGAAATATCGAAAGATAACCTGGAAGCAACTCAAGTTGAAGCAGATCCGTAGAGGTACAAAAGCTGAGGAGATTCCGACAAGCCCGGCTCCTCCTCCTCTATTCTACTCTCACTCTCCTCCTCTTTTCTAAATATACAACTAGGTTGAGAACACCTAGAGGGACACTACTACAAGTATATGATGGAGAAATAAAGGTCAAGTGTGTGTGGGTGTTGTGGGAGGAGGAAATGGCCTCTATTTATAGTGGGAGAGGGAGAGAGGGCATCCCTATAGATGGAAACAATCTTCCACCGTCCTACAGGCATGCACCAACCTCACTGGCATCGGTAACATTGTTTCCTTGCACGCTGCATTGAAAACCAGAGAAGAACCACCCTAGAAGGTGCCAAACAGGAGCAAAACCGAAGCCAGATGTGCTGTAGTGTAATTCTGGGATGAAAACCGGGCTTTCGGGCGGCCGAACCGGATAAAACCGTGGCCGAACCACGCCCTGCGCGCATGGACCGGAAACCGCCTTGGGGCGCACCACTGGGAGGCCGCCACGTGCCCTGCAGGCCGGTCGGCGGTGCGCGCGGACACCCGCGTGCTCCCGCCTGCCAGCTAGGCCCGCCCTCACCCACGGGTGAGCGCGCTGTGCAGGCCTGCGCGTTCTCCCGCGGGGAAGCGCCCCCCCCAGGGCCACGTGTCGACGCGGGGGTGGTTCGTTTGAACCCGTTGCGCACGCGTGTGCCTGACGGCGCGGCATGGACCGCCTGGGCCTTGGGCCATACCCGTCAGCTGCTGCCCGTGTTGACTTCGAGGGCGCTGACGTCAGCGATGATGTAAGCGGTCCTTTTTAATTTGTGAAATTCATAACTTTTTATTGGGGGCTCCAAAAATAGCAAATTATATATCTATTTTGATCAGCGCGACGAGCTCTTTGCAATGGTGAACTTTGTTTCCTCATTTGAGATAGGTTTTACCTGTGAAAATTAGAAGTTCCTGCAAAACACATGAGAGCATCGAAACTCGTGGAACTCGTTAGATGATTAATATTTTTGTTATGATGTGACATGGAATGTTGTTATTTTAGTTCACTTTGATAGTCAAATTTTATGCGATAACGACCGTCAATAAGTTCCCCCACACTTAGCATTTGCTCGTCCTCGAGTAAAGAGGCAAAGACTTGTGCATGCAACTCCTTTGAAGAAACCTGCATACAAGTTCTTCCAAGCTTCTTCCAATCCTTGTGAAACTTTTTGAGTGGCTACCATGCTTTCTTGGGTAATTGAAGAATGGAACGAAGCATATTTCAGGTTCCTTGCTTTTCCTGCTCAGAAACTTGGGTTTTTATTTTTGAAAAGGAAGAATAGTCTTGCTCCTCAAATTAAACTCTTGAATCACTCTTTTTTTTGTGTAGTTCCTTACCATGGCAAATTTGTTGCCTTCTTTTCTCCTATCATTCAATCAGGCTTATGTGGAGCTCAGGGTAGGAGTAAAGAGGCATGCTTGCTTTGCTTATGTTGCTAAGTCAAAGACTAGATCCAAGAAGAAACAAGTCATAAACCTTGATCAGATGTGCAAGTGTGTGGTGATATAAATTTTTTTTTGTGGATGGTGTATGAACTCCTTTTCATGAACCATCCCTTCTCCTTTATTTTTCTTGGATGTGGGCTATTTTTTTTGTTTGACATGCCTTGTGGGCATGTGGCATACCTTCTTTGGGTATGCATCTTCTTTTTTTTTATAACATGCTCTTGTGAGCATGTGGCATACCTTCTTTGGGTATGCTCTTTTATTTCTTTTTTGTATAGCCCACATCCCAGATGGTAACTTTGGAGAGAGAGAGAGGGTCATGGTATGACTTGGAGTTTTATTTTGTGGTGGATGGAAATGCTTGCTATCTTCAAGTATAGAAGCATAGCATGTGAGTGGACGTGTACATGATCTTGATCATGGGAGTATGAAAAGTTTCTAACACGGGTCATAGAATTTGACAAAGCTCAAAACAAAGACAAGCTGCATAAGCATAAGGTTTTGTATGAAGCTCAAACTTTGGCTCTGGTAGGAATTTTCATTAATTTGAGGAGACAAGCTATTAATGATTTTTATTATTTTTTTTGAAAAGAAATCCCAAGTACTTTGCAAGGAAGAGCATGGTTCCATTCATCTAATCGTATCACATTAGTCAACTACTTAGACAACATGGGGTCCCTATGAAAATAATTGTTCACAAGAACTAGAATGAGTGCATGGAATAAAGCGTATGCAAGTTTATCATGAAAGTGCATGGAGTGCATAAGGTGATTAGCAAGGTTTATAGAGTTCAATTTTAGTGATTATCACTAAATTCAATTAAACTCAAAGAGTTAGGGAGTAAGAGGAGTGTGTTTGCACAAACCATCGTTTGAAGAGGAAGAAGAGGGAATTGAGAGGACTCAGAGTTGGTTTGGTCAAACCAGAGGTTCGGCCATCCTTCTCTAGTTCCTATCTGTCCTGTTCTTCTGCATGTTGGGCCGTCGATGTTGTGCAACATTTTGGGGGAGAGATCTTCAAGTGAGCTTGCAGTTGGTTCCTTTGGAAGATCTCCCCCACACTTATTCTTGTACCTGCTTTTATTCAAACGAAAAATAAAAGTGGAAACAAAAGGGACTCTGCCGGGGTTGAATATCGGGGAGTCAAATCTTTATTGAGGCAAGGTGCATGAAATGTTAAGTGCCTAAGTTTCTTTTTTTCATTATTTTCATTATATATTATTTTTTATTTTTCTTTTTATTGTATCAAACTGGGCATGCTGGGTAACTTTGCAGGGTGAAGAAATGAACGAGGATGCACAAGGTATGTAGAATGTTTACCTGCTGGAACTTAACAATCTTTGAACAAAGGTGCAAGAGTTAAGCTCTATATTCATAAAGTCAAACCTTGCATTTTGTTCTGCTTGACTCCTTGTGCGTCTGTCTCCCTCTTGGACCAAGGAGGGTTGTATGAGTGTTAGGGTGTTCATGCTGCTCCTTGGTTGCATTTTTTTTATTTCCTGCAAAAGGTTAGTGGACAACAAATATTCGAGACATGTCTAAAGATTTTTTTTATAGTAATTCCTCATCCCTTTTTTTCTATTTGTTGTTCACATCCATGCTTAATTAAAATCAGATTCCAAGGTTCAATTGGCATGGATCCCAAATTGCTTGCCATTATTTTACTTCACCATCTTTTTTTTCACTCACTCATTTTTTTCTTTCTATATATTTTTCTATCGGAAAGCCAGAGCTGCTCCTTCCATAAACTAGGATACTCCTTGAATAGAAGTTGCAATGATTTGCTCACCAACTTCCCCCACACTTGGACTTTTGTGTGTCAGGACACCAAGAGTCAAGTGCGTGGTGCTGGTGTTCCTTTCAGAGGGTGTTCTATAACAAGTGAATACCCAGTGTACATTTTGAACAGTTCCCATGTTCTTGGGTATCACATGTCCTTCGTTCTTTTTAATCTTAACCTGAAAGGGTTAGCGACCAAAAGTACCCGAAGGTCCATACTATACCGAAAACATGCTCCTATTATTTTTTTAAAAGTGAAGAATTTTTTTTAATAATCGGGTTATCTCCCGGTAGTGCTTTGTTTAAGGTCATAAGCTCGACCCTGGGGGCTTCTTCCTACAGCTATCAATTGGTGATGTAGCCCCACCTTCACCACCATTCATCGATTGTGCTTAAGCTGCAGGGTTAGTGCGATAGTGCAATCACGAAATTTGAAATGCTTATGATAAACAAAGGCGTCTACAGCCATCCTTCCAAACATTTTGCTAGACAGAGATTTAAGGAGGTTGCGGCTCGCGAAGGAATTCATGGTGCAATGAGTGCTTGACTCTAGAGGGGTGCTAAGGGAGCATGGTGGTGATGTTTCGACGATGAAGCTACCATGCTCGTCTATAGAGTTATTCTCTTCGAACTCTAGAATCAATGCCTCACTGGATTCCCTAGCCCAAGAGTTTTCTATTTCAAGAGGTTCGTCATGGAAGATTATGGTTGTATCACGATCGTGATCGAGAACAACACAATGTGGGCTAGAAAGAATAGGCTCGAACTCGATCGAGGATGATGAGGGTTGCTTATGCATCTCCTCAAGCGGGTTCTGTTTGGGACAAGACTTCGCCAAAGAGTTCTCTAATCAAAGTGAAGCAGAAGTCATTTCCCTAAGCTTTTCATGGAGGCTCCCGAGAGGTGAATGATGAAAGTTCTCTAGGGGGTAGCCTATCAAGAGATCAAAATCGAGGATGTCAAAGATATGAAAGTCAAGGTTGACCTCGATTTTGTCTTTTACAACTGGTACGTCACTTGCGACCCCCCGGCATTCAGGAATTTGTCCCTGGGGACAACTTTCAAAGAGCTTGCCAGATGGCTTCAGCGCAACACTACCCAAAAGGGTGTATGCTAAGTGCCATGGCATTATATTGCCCTCCATGTTGGGAATAAGTTGTACTTCTACAGCGATTCCCCGTATAGAACATGGAATGATTGTGGAGGGCGAATTACTCCAAACTACTTCGGAGAAGTGTCTTTTTCCATCTGTTCATTCCTCCCCCATGTCCTCTTTGAGATATTCTTTATTGAGAGGATCAGGAGGTGAACCAGTGTTTGGAAAGAAGAATGACAACTACTGCATCATTTCTTCAAGTGGGTTGTGGTCGAGATGATGCTCTACCATGGGAGTTTCTGGGCAAGAGATAGGAGTGGCGAAAGTAGTTTTCCCGGAATCATGGTTGAGGCTCCCTTGCAAAGATTTTTCTTGGAGAAGGTTTTCTAAAGGGTAGCCTATGAGAAGTTCAAAATCGAGGATGGGTTAGATGTGAAAGTCTGATTTGACCTCGATTTTGTCTATCTTGACCGGTACTGCCCGCGCGATCCCTCAACATTCGAAGAATAGTCCTGAAGGACTTCGAAAGAGTTTGTCGGTCGAGTCTAGAGGCATGCTTCCTATGAATGTGTCCATGAGGAATTCAGCCATGATGCAAGCCTCGGCAGTGGGGTCATGAAGGGCTTCTATGGCAGTTCCCCATATTGAACAATAAATGGTCGTGGAAGGCGAGCTGATTCCAATTGCTTCAGAAGAGTGTTTCACTGCCTTCGACCATTCTTCATTCATGGATTTGCTAGAAGGATAAAGGTGTGCCGTAGGTCTCCTATAACGAAAGTGATTCGAGGTGTTTCTAAAGTCTTCATAAGGATCATCCTCATATTGGGAAGAGAACATTGAAGGTTGAATATCTTCCACCTTTGATGTCCGCGGTTCGGGAGAGGGCTCAACAGACAAATCTTGGGATGTGCAAGGGTAGGATTCGGCTGATGAGGGGCTCTCAAGGTGCGATTGGGATTCCTGCTGGGGCTCGCAAGGATAAGCAATAGAAGAAGAATTTCCTAAGATGCGATCTAGGGTTTCTCTTCCTTCTGTTGGAGTTCTATGCACAAATGAACCTCCAGCAGCGATGTCAAGATCGTCGGCCGAGTCCATGTCTAAACCAATGTAAAAGATGTGCAAGGTTATGTCATCGGGTATAGACCAGTCTAGGCTTGAATCTAAAAGGTTTGAGAATCTAGCCCAAGCTGCACCTATGGACTCCTTCTCTAATTGTTTAAATGCAATGATGTCACCTCGTCAAGATGCTTCATGGGATAAGGAAGAGAATGAGAGACAAAAGTCATCTCGGAGCTCTTCCTAATCACCATTCGCACTTCTGACATTGTGAGTGTACCATTGTTCTGCCTTCTCTACGAGAGAAAAGGGGAACAACTTCCACCTCAAGGTTTTCCTGTGACATGCCTGGGTTTGCCAAGTATGAACACAGTTCCTCGAACTCTTGCAAATGATGGTAGGGATCTTCAATTCCTAGACCAGAGAAGGTTCGTCCTTGAACAATGGCAATGATGTCAGGATCAAGTTCATAGCCGGAAACCATGAAAGGCTTTGGAGAGGTTGATGGCTATTGGCACTCCTTAGCCTAACGAATTACTCTGCAAGAGCACAGAGATCGATTGTAGCTTTCACCAGGGAGTATACCTAGGATATCGAATCCAAGGAATGGTAAAGCTTCGACCAAACTTAGAGATCGCCAGCCAGACACAACCAGCGAGAAGAAGATGCAGGAAGAGGGCCTAACTCCAGATAACCTACTACTCTGACTAGTTAACGAGCTAACTACTGATTCGATCTGCTTCGGTGGCCGGAAGAGGAAGGACTTCAGAAAGGGATGAGAGGGGAGTCCAACGGCAACCTGCACTACTGCTATGAAAACACCCGAACGTGGTGGACTACAAAGGACGGATAGGGCTATCACCAGCTATCGACTACCACAACGGTTCCGTGGGGTGGAACACAACCTAAGGTAACTACTAAGCCTGGGCACCACGCCCACAGCTCTCGAGCTACTTGCTCCTGCCGTGTACTTAGATAGAAAGCAACCTCAAATAAGCAGAACTTGCTACTTACGCAGACTCATGACCCCGCAGATCAAAGTAAGTACTTAACAAGTAAATAAGGCAGAAAGTAAAGCTAGCAAGAAACTGAAGTTGAGACAAGGAACTTACTCAAATAAATTCCTCCGAGGTGGATACAAAAGTGGAGTAAGACCGAGAGAACTCGTGTCCGCTCGTTTCAGCTCGGCTTTCACCAGAGCACTCACCTCACTCTCTTCCTACTCAACACAAGTGTACAAGAGACTCTCTTCTCTATGCAATGGTGTGTGTTACAAGAGGAGTGTGGTGCTCTATTTATACTACTCTGAGGTCGGTACTGGGCTGAGTGTCAGTTGCACGCAGGTAAGTTCGTTGAGCTTGTCTTCCATGCCAAGGGAGAGCAGCAGCGGTTGCAAGGTGGGGTCGGCCGGCCTCCTCTAGGCCGGCCGGCTTGGGGATGAGGCCGCGTGGCCACCGCCTTTGCAGGGATGCTCTGCATCTTCTCCTGAGGTCGGTAGCAGTTGCGTGGGTTCAACGGTGACGGTTAGGGGCCAGCTGGCCTCTCCTAGGCCGGCTGGCCTGGCTCTGGCGTGGCTCAGGCTCCTGTTGCACCGACTTGTTGTTCTCTAGGCCCAAATTGCATCACAAGTTGAGTTGGGCTCTGGTTCTTTGGGGTGTCGCTGGATTTGACCTCAACTTAGCTTGGTTCAGTCCTTTCGGCTTTATCTTGTGAATTTTGCCAAACCCATCTTGGTATGACCTGACCTTGGGCTCATGTAACTCTCCACGAAGTCTCATGGCAAAGTGTGGCAGGGGTTGGCCGGCCGGCCTGGGGTTCACCCCTTTTTGGCCCAATTTTGCACATGTTGATCCTGGCTTCAAATAATCACCAAAACTTGTGGAACTTGTCAATGTTAGTAAAAATCATAGTAATATGGTTCCAAAAGCATGAAATCCGAAGGAATGTTGGCAGTAAAAATCATCGGAATCGACCACCAACACACCCCCACACCTAGACTTTGCTCGTCCCGAGCAAAAGGAGTCGATATAGATTCCTGAGGATCATGCAAAGACTAGGGTTCACGAACGCAGGTATGCATAAGAATTTTTTCAGAGCTTTCCTTTCATACCTCGGATTCCGGGTGGCTAACACCTTCATGTTTACCTATTGATCCCTAGAATAAATCGATGAAGTTTATGTCTGGCTCTTGTTTTGCAGTACTTGGAAGACTTTTGTTTTTAAATAAATCCAAGGCATACACTTTTTGCTCAAGTCACTCATTCACTCGATTTTTGTTCATACTTCACTAATCATCTCAAAATTTGATTTGCAAAAGAGTATGAGGAGCTAAGTGAAGGATGTTGCATATCCATAATATTTATATTGCAAGATCAAACATGGTGTCTCTTAGCAATCTAGATGCTCATCTCATGGGTCAAGTGCAAGTGAGAAATGAGGATATAATCTCATGGTGGTTTTATGTCTAGCACTATACACCTACCCCTTCTTTTTCTCTTTTTTTTGAGACAAGGCATGAATGTTATTCACCCTTTTCTTTCTTTTCAGGGGGGTGTAGTACTGTTTTTGCAACCATGTTCCATGGACTTGGATTGATGGACGTGTACATGAATGATCCCAGCAAGATGAATCAATCTAAACTCCTTTGGAGGCACTAAACTTGAGCTAGCTCACAATGCATAGGATAGCTATGTGTCTGGATTTCATAAGTATGGCTCTGGAATGGATATCAGTAGAGTTGAGCATATGTGTTTTGCCTGGTTTTGTACTTTCAAAATGAAAACTTCCAAGACCTTGAGTCAAGAGCTATCATAACTCCATGTCATTATATCATAGAAAGCAATAAGCCAGCAATCAAGTGATCCTAAACATGAGTTCCGAAAGTATTTCGGTACTTGCACAAGAAATAAATCTTAGCAAACCATTGTTGTGAAAAGATTTCAACTCTTCCTAGTCATTTCATTCAAATACTTTATTTGATTTTAGTTGGCATGAATTTGAATGAAATTGAATGGAATCAGGAAGGAACAGGGAGTAGAAGTGGCAAACCGCGAGCACGTGAAGGGGCCCGGGGAATGGCCGACAGGTGGGGCCGGCTGGCCTGGGCCTGTGGCCATCCTTGGTGGTCCTTTTGCACAGGTTCAGGCTCGGTCTGTTCTGCTCCAGTGATGGTGTTTTGGTGATTTTTTAGAAAATCTCAGGCCGACCGAGCCTGGTTTAAGCCGCCCGGCTTGCTCTTCCTCTGGAATTCTTCTGAATTTTTTGGCATCTTGTGTTCACTTTTCTCATTTGATTTTGCTACGCAATAGTGAAACGTGAGAGCAGGGGGTGTGGTTGGCACACACATGTGCACCAACCACATAAACACTAAGAGGAAAGAACTTGAGACTTTATTTTATTCAAAGGGAAAAGGGGGTGCTGCTGATTACAAAGTAAATAAATGAAGTAAATAAAAGAAATAAGAGCACCCAAACTAAAACTAATCTAAACCTACACCTACTTGGGATCCAGGGATCTATAGAGATCCTCGTTCCCGGTCGCCTTCGCAAGGTGTTTGATCTTGGAACAGACCGCCTTGCGAAGGGTATCCACCCAATCCCCCAACTCCATCCTATCTATCTCCGTCTCGGCTACGCGCTCGTCCATGTTATTGAGGCATAGCCGGAGGGCAGCAAGCTGCTCACGGAGTGAAGCGACGTCGTTGGGCTCCTCTTCCTCCTCATCGTCGTCGTCGGAGTCGGTGTAGGCGTGGACCTCGATCGGTCCACAGATCGGTGGCGGCCGGATGTGGCGACGCACCGAACTCGGCGGAAGATCCGTGCCGGTACGATCCAACGGAGGGGTGACTACCTTCCCCTTGCCGACCTTTGCCCCGGTCACGTGGTGGCATGGAGGGCTAGGGCTAGCGGGAGTGTACTACGGGGAGTACGTGGACAGGTCCTGCTGCACCATCTATAGTGCAGTGACCTGCGCGCACGTGCCCCTCCCGACGACGTCCCTGCGCACTTTGTCACGACCTTCCTAGGGGAAAGAACCCCTGTGGTAGGTCGCGTCGGACTGCGCGTGCGGGAGCGCACAAGGGCCCTCGACACCGGGCCCTGGACCGAGCTCTCCACCGAACCGGGAGACTGGCGGCCTCGCGGTGAGGCCGGCCAACCCCCCATAGGCCGGCCGGCCTGGGGCTGACGCCCCTGGCCAGCCGGCGGCGATGGCAAGAAAGCGGCAATCTCCACCTGCTCCAAAATCCTGACGCTGCTCGATGAAGCCCTGGTTTGGTTGGATTTGGAGGGTGCTTTGGGAGTGGGTGTGTTCATGGCTTTGGATTTGGGAGTTTTAGGAGAGGTTTGCGAGGCCATGGTGGTGATCTCGGAGAAAGGAACGAAGTTCGGATGAGATCTGGTGAATGGCTGCGAACTGAGGAAGAGAGGGGAGCCTTTCAGTTTAAATCGTCTCATCGAGCTCCGAACACTTAGGATCAAGAAGTTTGAACTACGGGGAATGTTGCACGAAAAGGTGAGGCCGAACGGTCGCGGAGCCAGGCCGGCTGGCCTAGGGTAGGCCGGCCGGACCCTCCTTGTTAGGTGTGGGCCCCAGGCTTCCGGATGCTCCTCTCAATCCTTCCCTTCTTCGGGTATTTCGGTGGTTTGGTCCAGAAATGGAAAGAAAGAAATAGAAAGAGAAATCTAACCTAAGATAGGGCACGTTTTAGGTACGGCGACGACCGTAGATGATTATTTTATCTCGGTAAGCTTGTAGACATCTACTTCTTCGAGCTCGGGAATTTCGAGCTCGAGGAATATTTTCAATCTCTGGCCATTGGCCTTGAAAACATTCCCATCATCATCCTAGTGGGTTATGGCGCCATGGTCAGCGACGTTCAACACTAAGAAGGGGCCTTCCCACTTGCTTCTAAGTTTACCATGACCAAACAGACGAACACGTGAGTTGAAAAGGAGTACCTTGTCTCCCGCTTTGAACTGTTTGATCTTGATACGCTTATCATGCCATCTTTTTGTTCGCTCTTTGTAGAGTTTAGAGCTGTGGTAGGCCTTCTCCCTCCATTCATCCAATTCACCCAACTGGATTTGTCGCTTGACTCCGGCTGATTGGAGATCCATGTTCCACCTCTTAATAGCCCAATGGGACTTATACTCGAGTTCAACTAGCAAATGGCAAGTCTTGCCATAGACTAGTTGATATGGTGTCATACCAATTGGTGTTTTGTAAGTCATTCTATAAGCCCATAGTGCCTCAGGTAGTTTGCTTTTCCAGCCCTTCCCCATGGCATTGACCGTCTTTTGCAAGATGTTCTTGATTTGCTTATTAGACGTCTCTGCCTGACCACTTGTTTGGGGATGGTATGGTGTTGCAACCCGGTGGTCTACTCCTAACTCACAGAGGCACTTCCTGAAGGTTCTGTCGATGAAGTGTGAGCCTCCATCGCTGATCACGACTCTTGGAACTCCAAAGCGAGGAAATATGATTTCCTGAAACATTTTCTTGGAGCTCCTTGAGTCGGCCGCAACACAAGGAAGTGCTTCAACCCATTTGGACACTTAGTCCACAGCCACCAAGATGTATTCGCATTGCTCCGACATTGGGAAAGGACCCATGAAGTCGACTCCCCAAACATTGAAGATATCCACCTGAAGATTGCTCTTCAGGGGCATTGCATCTCGAGAATTGATATTCCCGTGTTTTTGGCATCTTGGGCAACGCCGCACGAATTCCTTTGCATCTCCATACATGTTTGGCCGAAAGAATCCACTTTGCCAAACTTTTGCATGGGTTCGGAAGGCTCTGTAATGTCCTCCATAGGATGAGGAGTGACAACGCTCTAGAATCTTGCGGGTCTCACATAACGGGATACAAGCAGCGGAGTAAACCATCTGCGTAGACCTTGAACAGATATGGGTCATCCCATAAATGGAATCTGCTGAGGTGAATCAATTTCTTCTTGTCTTCTCCCAGGGGTATGTATCCAGTGACCATAAAGTTCACTAGGTTTGCATACCATGGACTGGATGAGGTGACCTTCAGGAGAGTGTCATCTCTCAAGTAGTCATTGATCGGGAGGTCCGATCCTTGTATTTGCATCCTTGAGAGATGGTCAGCCACACAATTATCTGCTCCTTTCTTGTCTCTTATTTCCATATCAAATTCTTGTAGGAGCAGAATCCAATGGATAAGTCGTAGCTTGGTGTCCTTCTTGGTTAGAAGGTACTTGTCCGTGTACACAATCACCTTAGCACCGACCAAGTAGGATCTGAACTTGTCCACGGTGAATACTACCGTTAGGAGTTCTTTTTCCATTGTGGCGTAGTTGAGTTGGGGTCCAGTCAATGTCTTACTTGCGTAGGATATAGTATAGTGTTGCTTATCTCTACATTGACTGAGCACTACGCCTACGGCGTAGTCACTTGCATCACACATGATCTCGAAAGAAAGTTTCCAATCGGCAGGCTGAATGATGGGCGCGGACATGAGTGCCTTCTTGAGCGTGTAGAAGGCCACGAGGCATTCCTCGTCAAAGTTGAACGAGGCGTCCTTTGCCAGCGGGTTGGTCAAGGGTCTGGCTATACGGGAGAAGTCCTTAATGAATCTCCTGTAGAAACCAGCATGACCCAAGAAACTCCTGACTCCCTTGACATTGGTCGGGGGTGGCAACTGTTCGATAACATCGATTTTCGTCCGATCCACATCTATCCCTCACTCAGACACTCTATGTCCGAGAACAATTCCCTCTTTGACTATAAAGTGACACTTTTCCCAGTTAAGAACTAGGTGTGTCTCTTGGCACCTCTTAAGAACCTTTTCCAAGTTCTCAAGGCATTGAGCGAAGTCTTTGCCATAGACGGAAAAGTCGTCCATGAACACTTCCATAATGTGCTCAATTAGGTCTGAGAACATTGCCATCATGCACCTTTGGAATGATACTGGTGCGTTGCATAGACCGAAAGACATTCACCGATTGGAGAACGTATCATAGGGGCAGGTGAAGGTAGTCTTGCTCTGGTCATCGGGATGGATAGGAATTTGATGATAACCAGAGTATTTGTCGAGGTAGCAAAAGTACGACTGCTTTGCCAACCGTTCAAGCATCTCATCGATGAATGGAAGAGGGAAGTGATCTTTCCAGGTTGCCTTGTTAAGCATCCGGTAATTGATGCACATCCTCCGTCCGGTCACTGTCCGTTGAGGTATGAGCTCGTTCCTCTCATTACGGATACCATCATGCCTCCCTTTTTCGGGATCACTTGAACTAGGCTGACCCACTCGCTGTCTTGCACTGGGTATATGATGCCCGCGTGCAGTAACTTGAGTACCTCTTTCTTGACTTCCTCCCTCATCGCATCATTATGCCACCGTTGATGTTCTCGTGACGGCTTATGTTCCGGCTCCATTGGAATGCAATGGGTACATAGATTGGGGCTGATCCCCTTCAAGTCTTGGAGAGAATATCCTATTACAGAACCGATACTTCTCTAAGACTACAACGAGCCGCCGAGTTTCACTCTCTGTCAGCTTGTCGCTGATGACAACTAGCGTGGCTCTGTTGTCGTGGAGGAATGCATACTTCAAACCAGGGGCAGCGGCTTCAGCTCAGGTAGAGGAGGTTGCGGAATCTCCTCTCCATCAAGCTTACTTCTGCTGGCCGGATCTGTTTCCTGGGCGAAATGTGAGACATCTTGCTCAAGAATGGGCTGAGTTAGCTCTTCTTGGCTGATGTTCACTGCATCCTCCAATGGGTCTTGCTCCGGCCTAGCCTCAGCAATGGTGTTGCATGAGCGAACCAGGCTGAGCAGGACTTTCTCTTTGCCAACCTTGACCTCGAGCGTTGCTTGGTCTCCATTTGGGTTGACAAGGGGATCTATTGGCTGACCGATCAAGACAAACTCTTCACCTTCCGAGACATCAAAGATGTGGAAGTCCAGGAAAACCTTGTTACGTCCCATCTTCAGGGACATAGCATGGAGAATCCCCTTACTTTCCACGATCTGGCTGTCAATCCACTTCATGTGCTTACGCGAGAAGGTCAGGGGCTCAGATGAAATGTGATCTGCCATGGTTTTGGACATCACATTCACCCCGACCTTCGGGTCATAAAAAGTTTCTTGTGGTCCAGCATCCCGAATAGTGCAGAGGAGCACTCTAGGATCACAGTAGATCTGAATGATGCTACTGCTGGCCTCGGCTTCCTCTGTCCATTCCTTACTTATAATCACAGAAAGACCCTCTATCTACGATGAAACTTTGGGAGTGAACGCCTTAGATCTTGAGCAATTACACTTATGTTCCTTCGGCATGCTTGAAGCATTATCGAGTTCCAAGTACTCTTCCTCTATGAAGAGATCCGGTACGAACATAGGCATGTCTTCAATGAGGGGCTCATGATCTGGGGACTTTGATGGTTCGGTTATTTCCTCTATGTATGGTGGAGGGGGAGAGGATGTGCCTGAGAGGATTCGAAGTTGTTGTGTCTCACTAGGCCACTCTATCGGCTCTGGTGGATCGTCATAGATACCGGTGTAGTCGGTGCTTGTTCAGAACCTTCTCTAGGATAGTTTTGACTTCAGCTACTGTCCTGTACATGACGGATCCCTCGGAAGCCACAATCATAAAGTGTGCACTTTCTGGCTTAAGGCCATAGAAAAAGTGTTGCATAAGTATTTCCTCCGGCATCTGATGTGGTGGCCCGGAGTCTACTAAATGCTTGAATCTAGCCCAAGCTAGTCGAATGAGATCAGTTGTTTCGGATGGGCAATCACTTTGGAGATAGGATAGAAGAACAAGCAAAATTCATCCTTCAGCTGTATCCAATCTCCTTCGACTCTCCTTGCCATCCGGTTGTACCAAAACATGGCTTCCCCCGTCAGAGAGAAAGGGAATAGCTTCCACCGTAAGGTGTTTTGGGACATACCGAGTATAATCAAAAGAGAGAAATTCTCTTCGAAGATTTAAAAGTGAGCATAAGGACACTCGTCCTTCTTTCCAGAGAAGGACTGTGCACGAACCATGGCTACGAGACTGGGACGGATCTCGTAACCATCGGATAGGATGGGGTGGCAAGATTGTGGCGGTTCCAAATACCCGCGAGATGGAACTGCCGGATAACTAGGAGAAAAAACCATGTGGATGGATGGAAAGTCGTACGGCTTATTAGCTCTAAGCCTAGTGTTGCTACCGTTCCCCGGCAACGGCGCCAGAAAGCTTGTTGGCACTCCTTAGCCTAACGAATTACTCCGCAAGCGCATAGAGACTGATTGTAGCTTTCACCGGGCAGTATACCTAGGATATCGAATCCAAGGAATGGTAAAGCTTCGACCAAACTTAGAGATCGTCAGCCGGACACAACCAGCGAGAAGAAGATGCGGGAAGAGGGCCTAACTCTAGATAACCTACTACTCTGACTAGTTAATGAGCTAACTACTGACTCGATCTGCTTCGGCGGATGGAAGAGGAAGGACTTCTGAAAGGGATGAGAGGGGAGTCCACCGCCTTTGCAGGGATGCTCTAGATATTCTCCTGAGGTCGGTAGAAGTTGCGTGGGTTCAACGGTGACAGTTAGGGGCCGGCCGGCCTGGCTCTGGCTTGGCTCAGGCTCCTGTTGCACTAACCTGTTGCACTAAGTTGAGTTGGGCTCTGGTTCTTCGGGGTGTCACTAGATTTGACCTCAACTTAGCTTGGTTCAGGCCTTTCGGCTTTATCTTGTGAATTTTGCCAAACCCATCTTGGTATGACCTGACCTTGGGCTCATGTAACTCTCCATGAAGTCTCATGGCAAAGTGTGGCAGGGGTAGGCCGGCCGGCCTGGGGTTCACCCCTTTTTGGCCCAATTTTGCACATGTTGATCCTGGCTTCACATAAGCATCAAAACTTGTGGCACTTGTCAATGTTAGTAAAAATCACAGTAATATGGTTCGAAAAGCATGAAATCCGAAGGAATGTTGGCGGTAAAAATCATCGGAATCGACCGCCAACAATGGCTCTGAGAACTCATCCTCGGAAATAGAGAGTTGGTATGTAGAAGGATGTGACATGGTATAAGGATGAAATAAAAGAAGGGATAAAAGAAAACAAAAGGTAAAAAAAATACACGGATGACTTGGTTCGATTCTAGAATAGCTACCGTTCTCCGGCAATGGCGCCAGAAAGCTTGTTGTTATTTGTTAACGCAAACAGATAAATCCGCAAGCGCACGGATACCGTTGCAGCTTTCACCCAGAGTATTCCAAGGTATCATTTTCCACGGGGAACAAGAAGTGAACTAGAGAGGGGCCAAAGTCAACCAAAGAGAAGGTAGAAAGGATATTTTTGTAGGAAGAGAGGGTCTCCTAAGGTATTCCTGGGATTACCAGATGCTAAAGGGTCAGGCTCACTAAACTTCACTTACTTCGGAGCGACGGTACCTTTCCGATCCTCGAAAAGACTGGGAAAAGGTGATCGGGGTCAGGCCGCCAACAGCCCTACGAAACACCAACCCGAACGTGGTGGAATACAAAGGCCTGGTCGGAGCTATCACCTCCGAGGCTACCACAACTATCCGTGGGGTTGGGTGCAAACTCAGGTAAACACAAGCCTAGACACCACGTCTATGCTAATGATTACTACTCTAACTCGGTACCTGGACTAGAGCACTCGGTCGAGTGGAATTCCCATAAGTGAAATAAAGCAAGAACTGAATTTATACAAATAATAAACTCAAAAATATCGAAAGATAACTTGGAAGCAACTCGAGTTGAAGCAGATCCGTAGAGGTACAAAAGCTGAGGAGATTCCGACAAGCCCGGCTCCTCCGCCTCTATTCTACTCTCACTCTCCTCCTCTTTTTTAAATATAAAACTAGGTGGAGAACACCTAGAGGGACACTACTACAAGTATATGATGGAGAAATGAAGCTCAAGTGTGTGTGTGTTGTGGGAGGAGGAAATGGCCTCTACTTATAGTGGGAGAGGGAGAGAGGGCATCCAAATAGATGGGAACAATCTTCCACCATCCTATAGGCATGCACCGACCTCCCTGGCGTCGGTAACATTGTTTCCTTGCGCGCTGCATTGAAAACTGGAGAAGAACCACCCTGGAAGGTGCAGAACCGGGGCAAAACTGGAGCCAGAGGTGCTGTAGTGTAATTCTAGGATGAAAACCGGGTTTCCGGGCGGTCGAACCGGCCAAAACCGCGGCCGAACTGCGTCCTGCGGGCATGGACCAGAAACCGCCTTGGGGAGCACCACTGGCAGGGCGCCACGTGCCCTGCGGGTCGGTCGGCGGTGCGCGCGCGCTCCCGCGCACTCCCGCGTGCTCCCGCCTGCCAGCTGAGCCGGCCCTCACCCGCAGGTGAGCGCGCTGTGCGCGCCTGCGCGTGCTCCCGCGCGGGAAGCGCCCACCCAGGGCCACGTGTCGACACGGGGGTGGTTCGTTTGAATCCGCTGCGCGCGCGTGTGCCCGGCGGCGTGGCATGGGCCACCTGGGCCTTGGGCCCCACCCGTCAGCTGCTGCCCGTGTTGACTTCGGGGCGCTGACGTCAGCGCTCCTTATTGGGGGCTCCAAAAAATAGCAAATTATATGTCCATTTTGATCAGCGTGACGAGCTCTTCGCAATGGTGAACTTTGTTTCCTCAATTGAGATAAGTTTTACCTATGAAAATTAGAAGTTCCTGCAAAACACATGAGAGCATCTATATAGAGCCTTAACACCCTTCTCGGTGTTTACTAAAGTCGCAAGGTTTTGGAACACAAGAAATCAAATCGAGAGGCAATTATGCGGCCAACGACCACTACTACAAAAACATTGATTTGTCCCGGTTGGGAAACCCCTGTTGTCCCGGTTTCCTAACCGGGAACGCCAGTCCGGGACAAAAGGGGTGCCCTTTTGTCCTGGGTCTGGCAACCGGGACAAAAGAGGACTTTTTGTCCCGGTTGGTGTTACCAACCCGGACAAAAGGTGCCTTTTTTTTCATGTTTTCCTTTTCTCAATTTTTTTTCTATTTCAATTATATTTTTTCATTTCAATTAAACTTATGTATTGGAATTCAGTGTGTATGATCTCCAATAATATATATATATATAGTTACTTATATAATATTTGTCCTAGATAGTTTTCATATATAAATTAATTCACTTATATATATATATATGTATACACATATGTGAATTCCTTTACATATGAAAATGTCTAGGACCAATATTATATATATATATACATATATATTATTGCAGTGCTTATATATATAATACATACTCCATCATATTTGCATGGGTATATTCGTTCTTAATTACATAGGTATATTCATTCTTAATTACATAGTAGAATTCGCCTTTTGGAAATTTAATACATACATACTCATAAATAGAAATTTAATACACACATATATATTTACATAGGTATATTCATTCTTAATTACATATATACGCGTATATTGTCATATTTGCTGCGATTGTCAATATTAGATATTCCATCATAGTAGAATTCGCCTTTTGGATCGAGGACTTGCTCAACAATAAATCCGGAGAATTGTTCTTGAATCGCCATAATCTTTTCCTCCGGTATGAGTTTATCGCGCATCTCCTCGACCTATGGAAAAAGGGGATAATTAATTTCGACTAATTAAAATACGAGTTCAAATATTAACAAGTTTTTTACTTACTTCCTCCTCCCAATCTGTCCAGCCCTTTGGAGGACCTACCAGACCATGGATGTTCTCGCATACATAGTATGCGCACAATACAGTGCCTTGTTTCTGCCTCATACACTTTAAGAGAGAAGAAATTATCAGGTATTTACATGAATATATAATAAAACTAATGAATCATGCAACGAATCATCCAAGTGCGTACTGCAAAATCTGTCTTGATCTTCAATTCCTTGTCAAATTTGCCTGGATGATTTTTAGCGAATTCTTTCCAAATCCTGTGCATGATTAGAACAATTATAGTCAAGTAACAAAGTGATTCAAATTATCGGTCATCGACGGAGTAGTGGTAGAATTACTTTTTCATCATGTTAAGAAGATTTTCGTATTGTTCTAGAGGTCTCCTCAATGAGTCCATAACCACGAGTAGGCTCTTCTCCGGAATTATGACAATTAGGACCCAGTGTTCACTGCAAGATTATACGGAGGCAGTTCTTGGTAGTTAAGGTTTAAACAATTCGATTACAGAATAGAAAGAGTTAGACGAAAGGAATCACTCACGCAAAGTTGTAAGGAAACAATATCATTTGCTTGTTGTGATGAACGCTTATGTACTTGAACAAGTTTTGGAATATCTCATCGGAATTGTCATGTAGAAGCCTCCAATTACAAGTAATTGGGTCGATGAAGCCGAGGTGAGAGTATCCCTTTCTTCTGCAAGTATGTATCTCCATTCTACATGATACCGAATAAATCAAGAGATCAGTATGTTGAGATCATGCAAAACAATACGTAAGGAGAGTAAAATACTTTCAGAACCCACAAGCCGACCATAGAGATGTCGAGGGCCTCCTGATGGAATAGTTGGTAAATTTCTTCCCAGTTTATCCATATAATGGCCTCCCCCCATAATAAATTGTCATCTTTAATCTTTGTGCCCTGCATGAAGATGCAATCGGCCATCGCACGCATGTAGTGCTGGTGTAGCTTATACATTTGCGTTGGAAGCACATACACTACTTCGGGGGGTACAAGAGTTTTGCCAATCTCAAACGTCCATTTGACGACCACATCGGCCTTTGGAATATCTTCTCCCCCTACAATCTGAGCCGCCGTCAGGTTTGATTCTTTCAAAAATGTAACAAAGGGTGCGCCAGCCACGTGGGCGCTGGCAGCACCTTTTGTCCCGGTTGGTATTACCAACCGGGACAAAAGGTCCTCTTTTGTCCCGGTTGGCAGACCCGGGACAAAAGGGCACCCCCTTTTGTCCCGGACTGGCGTTCCCGGTTGGGAAACCGGGACAACAGGGGTTTCCCAATCGGGACAAATCAACGTTTTTGTAGTAGTGCTACCTTCTCGCGCTCCCCGGACCTTGCGCTGCCGCATCCTCCTCCGCAGTGTCCTCGCTCTTAGCTCGCAACGTCACAAGCTGAGAAGTTGGTACGCGAAGGAGGGGGGTGCGGCACTCTGGCCAAAGCCGCTCGCACATGATGTGCTGGAACCACGAGCTGCTGCACGGCCGCGGCGGCACAAGGGTAGCTTCGTCCTCCACGGGCGCTGGGTGCACAATTCCAACCGCAGTGTCATGACGAACAATGCATCTTAGGTAACCGAACGTCCTCCGGTGCACGTTCGCTCCGCCGCCAATGTTGTTGTACCGCCAGTGGTGCTGGCGGCGGAGCAGACGAGAGGCAATCCGCGCGCATGGGGGAGAGAATGTGGTGACGGCGCGCAGGGGCGAGTGGGGCAACCGGGGGAGCAAGGGCGGCGCTGGCTGCGAGCGGTGGGGAGGAGGAAGGGCCATGGCCGAGTGAAGGCGGCGGCCGCGGCGGGGAGGAGCCCCACGCTCGACGGTGGAGCGGAGGAGATGAGTTCCATACAGTTGGATAGGGATGGCGGGGCATTTCGGTCTTTTCGCCAATCTGCTGGTGGGCAACACCTATGAGCTCCTTCTCCCTCATCTAATGTTTTGCCCATATTTTTCTTCTCCCCATGTAATGTTTTGCCCATATTTTTTGCATTATCACTGGTCTCCAAACACGACCTGATATGGGTCAAAAGCTGGCCGTTTATTTGTTTCGGCTAGAGTATTATATATTAGTATAATATCTATACCTATTATATTGTATATTAGCATTATATTATATATTAGTACTATCTATACCTATTTCTAAGACAAGTGAGGTTTTCACCAAAATTTTTAGTTTGGTCGGTCTTGTATCATTGACAGGTAGGCCTTAGTTCATCCCGTAAGCGAGTCAAACCAGCCCTCCGTGTAGATCCCTGAAAATTAGCAGATAGACAACTATATGTATCCGATAATTATACCAACTTTGTCTGTAGCAACGCACAAGCACAATTGCCTATGTGGGGTTGCAAACCAACCAACAATATATATGGCACATGCCACAACCAGAGTAGAGGTGCGTGGATTTGAATGTTAATAGAACTCTTCAAATACATTTTTGTCTCTCTCTTTAATTAAATGTCTGTACGCTTTTGTTTGAACAGCGAGTCTCTTACTATTGCTTTATTTGTTTCAATATAATGGTGAGTATGTACAGGAAGCTAAACATATCAACAGGTACGTGCTACTTCTTTTGGACCGCAACCCACTTGATGAGGAAGATATGGAAAACTTAGGTCTCCACTTCCTAGACCTTTTTCACAAAAGTTACTGTAGTTCCCGTCCAAATTGGGAAGGATGCGTTGAATATGAGGCTTGCACACCCTGTGCTTCTGAGCTAAAGGAGGCAGGGATCCAATTCAAAAGGAGCGACACTGATAGCATCCACAACGTTAACATGGAAAACGGCACGATGAGCATGCCAATGTTCACGTTCGATGAGGACACAGAGATACCACTCCTCAACCTAATGGCATTTGAGTGGCTACACCCTGAAGTCAATTTTGACGTATGTTGCCACATGTTCTTTATGGAAAAAATCATCAGATCAGAAAAGGATGTAGAACTTTTAAGATCCAAAGGGCTCTTCCAGGGCCTAGTAGGCAGTGAGAAAAGGGCGGTGGAGATGTTCAACACCCTCGTCAAGTTATCATGGACGGCAAGCAGAGGCAGCAGGCTAGGTCATGTGCAGTGGAAGCTGAACGAGCACTGCAGGAAGCGCCGGAATAAGTGGCGGGCCAGCTTTGTGAACACCTACCTGAGCAACCCCTGGGTATTCATCTCCCTCATGGCTGCCATAATTTTGCTCATTGCCACCCTCCTGCAAACCATCTACACCATTGTCCCGTTCTACACCAAGAACTAGCAAGAGTTATGTGGCTCATCTATCGATGTATCTGCTTACGTTTGCACACCACTATTATATATTTCAGTCTATAGTATTATCTTCATTAGGTATAGCTCTAGATCTGCGGCTCTATAAATATCACAGTATGTGTGGACAATTACTGTTTCTGGCCTCGTACCATCTATACTTCAAATATATTGTCGTGAGTTTCATCCCTAAATATATGCTTGTCATTATGTATCGACTTGCAACTACTATTGTTTCATGTGTTGACCGGTACTAAGGAATTAATTTGTAGGGTTTATTGTATAAATGATACAATATAGCAAAAAAGTATAAATGATACAAGAACAAGCTATCTATATAGTATATCAAGGAAAATGATCCCATAAGACCATTATTGTGACTTTGGCGATTAAATAACAACATAAACATTGGGACTAATAAGTTTGTGAACTCATATTAGTATGGATGAAGTCCAAATCTTAGCAAGTACGCGCCAAATTAAACAAGTGACCTCAATCTTAACAAGTAGTACGCCAAATGAGGGATCCAAATCATATCAAGTGCAAGCCAAAGTAAAAAAATTAAGAGATCGAATAATTCTAGGTGTCCAAATGACAGCTAAGATCATCCAAATAAAGTATAGGATGATCTGACAGCCTCAACAATACACGGGTCGGATCAATGCTGAGGAGGAGATGAAATTTAGTTGTACCGGATGCACCAACGGTGTATCGAACTAAAGCACCCTGTACTACGTACTGATGGTTACATTGGTGCAATTGTAATTTGATTAAACGTACAGGATGTCGAGCAAAAGAAGGTTCCAGGAGAAAAATCCTTTAGTACCGGTTTAACAGATGATCATCAGACGAAGCGTTGGACAAAGCATCGGAGCAATAATGCAAGCAAAAGTGGCTTTTGGCCGAGAGGGACCAATGACTATCACTACTACAAAAATGATTGTAGGAGTCCTCCATTTTTTTTCTAGGGGCGGCACAAAGGTAACCGCTCCTACAAAAGGAGCAGGGTTAATATAATGTAGCATCTGACCCATCCATGCAATTGCATTTTTTTGGGACGGGTGGTGGCGTCACCAGCTCCTAAACCCACCTCTAAAAATTATTTTTATGGGTACTTGATATCATGACCCGTCCATACAAATGGTCCAATGAAAGTAAATTCATAATCCAAAAAAGTGAAATTTCTACACAATGGTTTTTGTTAACTATAGATACCGAAAAATATGTTTCAAGTATATATATTTAAGCATATATAAAGGTTAAGATTGTGGATATCTTAAAGTATGATTTGAGTTGTATGAGATACTATATAGTCATGCTAAAAGATCTTAATTGAATAATGTATAAACTATAAAATTTTAGATCTTACCAATGCAACCCTCCCTTGGAAACGGATTTGTATGTGCAGGTGATGCCAATGCCATCATCCAGTCCTACAAATTGATTTTAGAGCTAATAAAAAAGAATGGCACACTTCTTATGTATATGAAAAGGAAGTCGTTTTAGATAGGTGCGGCGTTTGTGCAAAGTCAGTCATTTCCGCATCAAACACCCCTCCGTGGACGTTGTTGCCCATAGTGCTTTGGGTCACCAGCTCGCGCGCATGTGCCGCGTGCGCTCCCGCTTGCAAAAAGCCAATGTCATGCAAAGAAAATCCAACCCAGGGAGGAATCAAATCGGGGACCTCAAGGTCTCGGCCTCCTTGCGCTAGCTAGTTAACCCCTGAGTCATTCCTGTTGGTAACATATCCCGTTACCCTATTTAATAAGGGTAAATACAGAAAATTGTACACTAATTAATCACTCCATGGTACGTTAAATGCTGTCCTAAATGACTTTTCTGATGGAATTTTGGGCTTGACCCATGAACAATTTCAGAAATTTCAAAAGCCCATGCATGTGCATGAGGAAGTGAGCTAGTGGTGCAACCCCTTAGTCCCATCTTGCTAGTTGAAGTGGAGTATGACCAAGATAAACATGGAGATTGTCTTCACCTCTTCAAGCTATGTGTGTGGAGAGAGAAGGGGAGCTCCACACACGCTCGTTCGCTTGCCTCGCCGGGCCGGGCGGGGCGGGGCAAGGTGAAATAAGCGGGCACACGACGTCCGCGTGAATGGTCCGCCGAAATCTGGTCCCTCGCCTTGTAGGGTCACTACTTCTTTTTGTTGTTTCTGTTTTTGATCGAGATATGGAAGTCTAACCGGTTTTCTAATTTTTCAGAATCCGATCACGACGCGAGGTCGTGGGGTCTTCCATATATTTGACCTATCGGCCTCCACCAAAAGAGATCTAATCAAGTTAGGGTTTTGCCTCTCCTCGCTATTGCGTCGCCTTCGTAGTTTGCTCCATCCCAAGTGCTGGCGTGCAACGGCTAACTGGAGAGCAGGTCTCCGAAACCGTTCGCTCTTGTGATCCTGCTGTAAGGAAAATGGCCCCATTAGACCATGTTTTGTGATTTTGGTGATTGAATAACAACACAATCAATGGGACTAATGTGTTTGTCAAGTGAACATTAATAGATCCCAGAGATGAAGCAAAAAGGCCAAGCAAAGCAAAACACGAAGAAAGAACTCAAGAAACGCTGAATTGGACGAGTTCTGCAGAAACAGTGGCACCAAATGCACCGGTGACACTGCACCGGTCTAACCGGTTGGCATCGGATACACCGGTTCATATATCACCGGTGTAATGGGCCGAGCAATGCCCAGGCTAGGGGGAAGTCCAAAGTAGCACCGGTTACACTGGTGGTACTAATTTGAGGCATCGGTGCAAGCACCATATCATGCACCAGTGAGCATGTCAAGTGGGCGTGAAGAAGTTTCTTCAGCACCGGTTGAACCGGTGGTGCACCAGGCAAGGCACCGGTGTAATTTCAAGACAGAAGCTGAAGATTTCTTCAGGACCGGATGAACCGGTGAAGCACCAGTGCATGGAATCGGTCTAACAGGACAGCCACGTCAGCTGTCAGAAGGCCAACGGATAGTGTAGAGCCGTGAGTGACCGGATGCATCAGTGCCCTACCACCGGTCTATCCGGTGCTTTACGCAGAAAAGGGACAATGACTCTTAACGGCTCTATGAACTTGTGGGCTATATATATGCCATCCCCCGGGCATTTCAAGATTGCTGGAGTTGCTACAAGCCTCAAACACACCCAAGAACATCTCCAAACCATCCAAGTGCTTATTGATCATATCTTTAGTCCTTAGCACACATTTAAGAGTGTTAGTGCTAGGTTAGCTCTTTAGAGAGTGAACAAGCAAGGCTTTGTGCCTTTGTGCTGTGGTTCTTCATTGAACCAAAAGAAGACTTCGGTGCGCCGGCCCCTTGGAGCATTGGTGGCTCGCCGGCACGTCATCGACCCTTCGACTTGGTGTGGAGAGGCGACGACATCCTTGTACGGGGGATGTGGAGACCTCATTTCCTTTGTGGAGAAGCTCCTTAGTGGAAAACGGGATCAAGGTGACAGTGGTTGAGTCCGCGGAAGAGATTTGATTGCCGGGAAGTGATACTCTTAGTGAGTGCTTTAACAACGTGGATGTAGGGATGCCTTTGTGGCTAACCGAACCACGGGATAAACACCCGCGTTGAGAGTTTGCTTCCCTCTATCCCGCTCTTTAAGCTTCCACATTTCATACTAGCAATTCTTGTATGTCTTTACTTTCATAGAGTAGTCTCTTGATAGGAAAGGCTATAGGTTGCTAAACTCTTTTGGGATAGAGGTTTCACACTAGAACAACCTTAGTTGCACATATAGATAGCATGTTTAAGTTTAATATTGTGCAATTTAGGTGGAGCCATAGGTTAAGGTTTTAAGTTGCCTAATTCACCCCCTCTCCCTCTTAGGCTAGAGCACCTGATCCGGTCTTTCAATTGGTATCAGAGCCGGGACTCACATCTCTCACAAAGAAAGCCAATTCCATTGGCAATTTATACTTACCGGCTCACTTGATCGGTTAGGCTTCACCGCCTAGTGAGTTAGCTCTTTGGGGAAGGGATGGATTCATTAGGACCTCCTCCACGTTTCAATGGCACGGGCTTCCAACAATGGAAGATATTAATGCAATCCCACCTCCAAGCAAAGGACCTAAATGTTTGGAGGGTAACTAGTGAAGGAGTAAAAAGCAATAGTCAACAAGAGATGCAATATGATGTTATAGCAAAATGTGCCATTTTAAACTCTCGTGGTGACAACGTGTTCAACAGTGTGTTTGCTTGTGAAAATGCTAAGAATTTATGGAAAACTATTAGTGAGAATCATGAGGGCACAAAAGATGTTGCAAATGAAAAATATCATGTTCTCATTGATAAACTTAATATATTCAAGCAACTTGATGATGAGAATGCCGAATCTATGTACTCACGGTTGAATATTCTTGTGAATAAAATTAACTCTTTAGATGTGAAGAAAATTGATAATTTGGAGCTCATTCGTAAGATCCTTCACTCACTCCGGAGGCCCGACTATGATTTGGTGATCATAATTCTTTATGAGAAAGAAATCAATACATTGATACTAAATCAAGTCCTCAACAAGGTGATCGCCCACGATCTACGCCATGACATCAAACCAAGAGCGCCACCTTATTCACCAAAACATAGTGCACTTGAATGCAAGCAAGTCAAGAAGTTGAAGAAGATGGCCATCAAAGGTAGCTCAAGTGAAGAGGAAGAAGAGGAGGCACGCCAAACCTCCTCAAATGATGAAAAAGATCCAATGAACCCCAACCTCTACATGCAAGTCAAGAAGATGAACAAATGCTTGCAAGAAATCAACTCAATGAGGGTATATGGTCTTCCTCAAAGACGGGCCACATCACCAACAAATGAAGGTTGATAGGAGATTCAAGAAGAAGAAAGAAAAGAAGGAGAAGAAGCCCAAACATAAATCATTTGCCATATTTGGTGAATGGGTAAGCGGTGGTGAAGAATCAAGTGCTAGCTCAAACGACGAATCAAGCAAAAACTTCACCATCCGCACCAACATGGGATCATCATCAAATACTTGCCTTATGGCCCAAGGTATGAAAAGCGATGCAAGTCATGATGACTCCGATTCTCCTTCATATGATGAGCTTCTTGAATTAATACATGAGCACCAAAAAGTTATTAAGAAGCAATCAAATGAAATTGAAAACCTTAATGCTCTTAATGCTCTTAATGTTATTTTTGCTACAAATTATGAAAATTTGTTATGCAAATTCAAATTGCTTAGCGAGAAGCATGAAGAGCTCAAGTTAAAAATTGAGAGCATTAATGATGCTAATGACTTTTTGGAAACCAAGCATTCTACCCCTAGTACAAGCTCAAATTCTAAAGTAGATACTTCAACTTCTTGCTTAGATTTAATTGATGAATCTAACCCCTGCAATGAGAAATGCTTTGAGAATGTTGTTGTAGAATCATGTGATGATCTCATTGCCAAGGAAAATAAAGAGCTCAAGCAAGAAGTAGAAAGGCTCATGAAGGACTTGGCTAGATTAAAGGGTAAGATCATAGAGAGCAATGTCCAACCTTCTTAAGATAACCGTGAAGACATGGTGACGAAGCTTGAGAAGGGGTCCACCGTGACTTGCTCAAAGTACCATCAAAGAGGCCACAAGTCCAACAAGTGCCCTCAACCAAAGAAGAAGCTTTCGGATGAGAAGAATAAGAAGAAGCTTACAATCAAGAGTTCTCTCATCTACACCAAGCTCAACCGGAGGAACAAAAGCAATAGCACCTCCTATGTGATCAAAAAGAAAACCAATGGCAAGGTGGTTGCTCACAAGGTTGGGAAGCAAGAAAGGAGTTGGAATCACTCCATTTTTGGTGCCCAAGGATGTCATTACCAATATGAAGGGGCCTCAAATGATGTGGGTTCCAAAGGAGATTTGAAGCCCAAGTATGGCTTTGGGGGATTTGGAGGCTTGGCTAACTAGAAGATGAAGGATTCAAGCTATAGAAGCTAAGCTCGCATCTTGGACATTTTGTTGCCCAAGTCCCCCATAAGGTAATGGTAGCTAGATTTCAATTCATCATGTAGCTCCATTGCCCTTGCTAGGTTGTTTGCATTGCATCACCTAGTGCTATATGTGGTGGGTTGCTTGTGTCATGACTCTAACCCATGAGCAACCTACATGGTTTGATAAGTGTGTAGAAAGCTACACAAGGTCACCCTTCATGGTACTTAAACTTCATGAGGTATGAGTTTCATTTGTGTACCATGAACACAAGCTATAGGGTAAACTTCCCATTGTTGTCAAAAACAATGTGCATACATTTGATTAGTGATTCAAACACTAAATGCACACATTTAGGGGGAGTTCATCCTATGGTTTATGATTTTGAGACTAACATATTCTCAAGCTTATCTTTTTGTAGTCTCATGTTGAGCCATGATCTATTGAACTAAAATTCCATATCTAAGTTCATAGGATATGTGCTCATGCATTTACTCATCTTGGTGTATCAAGTGTCCTTGACCTCAAAGACTTTCAATTGGTATCTAATTTCAATTGGTATCATTTGTCAAGTCTCTTTTAAATTGGTACATGCAAGGTAATTAATTTTTCCCCCGGAGATATGTAAGGTCTATAACTCCTTCAATTGGTATTTTTATCAAATTCTTTATTTTTATAGAGCTACCTCTGTGCATGATATGATCTAAGCTTTCTCTTTCAATTGTCTAGTTGTGCATATGATTTTCATATTATCATTTTGTGCACACACTTTGTGGAAAGCTTAGCTCATGTCATGGAAGTTTCGTGATGTTGTGATCCACCCTAGTAATTACTCAATTGGTATCTTTGTTGATATCATAGACTTGGATCATGATTCATGGAACTAACTCCCTAGGCTACTAACTTTTCTCTTTAATCTATTTTGGTTTGCCAAGCCTTTTTAGGTGATTTGATTCCAAAGGTGGAGAAGTTTGGATCAAAGCAAGGTGAAAATGAGTATCTTCCAAAGGGGAGCAACTTTGATTCCAAAGGGGGAGAAACAAAGGGGATTGATGGATTTAGGGGGAGGACAAGTCAACATTTGATGATGGTAAGCATCCAAGAAAGTGTAAGTGGTTCAATTTGTCAATTTTTGCAAAATTTATGCTTTCTTTGATTGTGTTGTCATCAATCACCAAAAAGGGAGAGATTGTAAAGAAAATGGCCCCATTAGGCCATTGTTTTGTGATTTTGGTGATTAAATAACAACACAATCAATGGGACTAATGTGTTTGTCAAGTGAACATTAATAGATCCCAGAGATGAAGCAAAAAGACCAAGCAAAGCAAAACACGAAGAAAGAACTCAAGAAACGCTGAATTGGATGAGTTCTGCAGAAACAGTGACACCAAATACACCGGTGACACTGCACCGGTCTAACCGGTTGGCACGGATACACCGGTGCATATATCACCGGTGTAATGGGCCGAGCAATGCCCAGGCCAGGGGGAAGTCCAAAGTAGCACCGGTTACACTGGTGGTACTAATTTGAGGCATCGGTGCAAGCACCATGTCATGCACCAGAGAGCATGTCAAGTGGGCGTGAAGAAGTTTCTTCAGCACCGGTTGAACCGGTGGTGCACCAGGCAAGGCACCGGTGTAATTTCAAGACAGAAGCTTAAGATTTCTTCAGGACCGGATGAACCGGTGAAGCACCGGTGCATGGGATCGGTCTAACCGGTGATAGCCACATCAGCTGTCAGAAGGCCAACGGATAGTGTAGAGCCGTGAGTGATCGGATGCACCGGTGCCCTACCACTGCTCTATCCGGTGCTTTACGCAGAAAAGGGACAACGGCTTGTAACGGCTCTATGGACTTGGTTGGCTATATATATGCCATCCCTCGGGCATTTCAAAGTTGCTGGAGTTGCTACAAGCCTCAAACACACCCAAGAACATCTCCAAGCCATCCAAGTGCTTATTGATCATATCTTTAGTCCTTAGCACACATTTGAGAGTGTTAGTGCTAGGTTAGCTCTTTAGAGAGTGAACAAGCAAGGCTTTGTGCCTTTGTGCTGTGGTTCTTCAGTGAACCAAAAGAAGATTTCGGTGCGCCGGCCGCTTGGAGCATTGGTGGCTCGCCGGCACGTCATCGACCCTCCGACTTGGTGTGGAGCGGCAACAACATCCTTGTACGGGGGACGTGGAGACCCCCTTTCCTTTGTAGAGAAACTCCTTAGTGGAAAACGGGATCAAGGTGACCGTGGTTGAGTCCGCAGAAGAGACTTGATTGCCGGGAAGCGATACTCTTAGTGAGTGCTTCAACAACGTGGATGTAGGGGTGCCTTTGTGGCTAACCGAACCACGGGATAAACACCCGCGTCGAGAGTTTGCTTCCCTCTATCCCGCTCTTTAAGCTTCCGCATTTCATACTAGCAATTCTTGTGTGCCTTTACTTTCATAGAGTAGTCTCTTGATAGGAAAGGCTATAGGTTGCTAAAGTCTTTTGGGATAGGGGTTTCACACTAGAACAACTTTAGTTGCAATATAGATAGCATGTTTTAGTTTAATATAGTGCAATTTAGGTGGAGCCATAGGTTAAGGTACAAGACTTGGAGGGCGTACTTACTGCTAACCGTTGGAGCAATAGCTACAAGACTTCGTGGCCTATATATACGCCTCACCCCGGCCATTTGAAGATTGCTGGAGTTGCTAGACATCCCACACACACCCAAGAACATCTCCAAGCCATACAAAAGCATCAAGATCATATCCTTAGCCCTTAGCACACTTTGAGAGTGTTGTGTAAAGGATTAGCTCTTAGTGAGTGAGATTGCAAGGCTTCGAGCCTTTGTGCTGTGGTTCATTAGCGAACCAAAACAAGAGCTTGGTGTGCCGGCACCTTGGAGCGTGAAGCTCGCCGACAACGTCATCGACCCTCCGACTTGGTGTAGAGTGGCGACGACATCTTTGTGCGGGGGACGTGGAGACCCCCATCCTTTGTGGAGAAGCTCCTTAGTGGAACCCGGGGCCAAGGTGACCGTGATTGTGTTCACGGAAGAGACTTGGTGGCCGAGTAGCAATACTCTTAGTGAGTGCTAAAACAACGTGGATGTAGGTGTGCCTTTGTGGCTAACCGAACCACGGGATAAACACCCGCGTCAAGAGTTTGCTATCTCCTATCCCACTCATTAAGCTTCCGCATTTCATACTAGCAATTTGTGTGCCTTTACTTTCATAGAATAGTTTCTTGATAGGAAAGGCTATAGGTTGCTAAACTCTTTTGGGATAGGGGTTTCACCCTAGAACAACCTAGTTGCACATCTAGATAGCATGTTTTAGTTTGAGTTTTGTGCAAACTAGTTGGAGCCATAGGTCAAAGTTTTTATTAGTGCCTAATTCACCCCCTCCCCCTCTTAGGCTAGAGCACCCGATCACTATCAACCCTCCTCTGACTGAGTCCGAAATCAGCCTTGACCTTCTTTTGACTCGCTTTATCTCTCGAACTGTTGCACCAACCAACTTCCACCCAAAATCAATCTGGAAGATCTTGAAATCCTTTACAACTTTTATTTGGGCCAATCTTCAAGTTTCAATGTGAAATTCGAAGATTACGCTAGTCAAACATCATTGACCGAACTTAGCTTTATTTTTCTCCTCGTACTTTCTCCTATACTAAGTAGTACTCAGCACTGGAGCCGGCATGGAGCCTCGCCGTCGGGCCTATGCCCGATTGCCATGATGCCAGGTCGTGCCCCTGCCCTCCACCCCGAGCTTATCCCCTCTGGGCGACCTCGTTCCCCTTCCCCTCCTTTCTTCTAGCTCCTGCTCGAACCGAGCCGAGCGAGCTCCGGCGCAGCTGCCCGCGCCCCAACCACCCCGGTCGCACCTCCTTCGATCCCTTGCTCCCAGGGCCTCCTCTCCAACCTCCACCGCACATCAACAAGCCAGGCCAAGCTTTTCCCTAGCTGAATCGGCCCCCACTCTGGCCAGTCGCCATGGAGCCGATGGAAGCTCCTGCTCCCCGTCGACCCATCCCCTCGGGTCCTCCTCCGCCCGAATCGAGGCCGCGGTGAGCTCCGCCGTGTCGCCCTCATCGTGCCCGGCCCCTTCCCCGACCTACATCGGCCGCCCCCTTGCCAGAACAAGCTCGCCATCACAGTCGAGCTGCTGCTCCGCCGTCGGCCCCCTACAGACCACCTCCGACCCCAGTTCTTGCATCAAACCGGCTCTAGGTGAGCCCCTTGTGCTTCCCCATCACTCCACTGCAGCCGGCATGGCCTTCCCTTGTCAAAAATCGAGCTCCTGAGCACCTCTTGTGCACTAGGTTCACGTGGGGGACCTCGTGCAACAATTGAGACAAGTGCATGGGCTTTTCTGCATTGTCATAGACTCATGTGAATAGTGTTTTAGGGACCAAATTGCTAGAAACTTTGAAAATCCATAGTAAATAGTAGAAAAATGCTCAAAATGCAAAACCAGTTTTGTTATCTTCATCTTTTTATTTTCTATGTGATAGAATCATAAAATGTGCTGTTTGATAACTTTTTATGTGTAGTTTTAATTATGCAAGATAAATGCTTTTCTAGATTGTTAAATGCATAAATGGAGTTAGGAACATGAGAAAAATATAAAACCAGGTTGCTTAGCTTTGTTTTGTCATGTAGTACTTAGGAAAAATATTAAACCTGCTCTTTGGTTAAGGTTTCTGTGATGCATTGTTTTAATCATGAGTAATGCTTGTTTTAGCTTGTTTAATTAATATCTGCAGTTCCAGAAGTCTAAAAATTATGAAATTTGTGTAGTAGCTCGCTCTTTGCATGCTTAGTTCACTGTAAAAGTTTAATGTCCAGAATCTATGTGCATGTTTGTAAATCTATTTTTTTTAGTTTGTTTTGTTAAGGCTAAATTAAATGCTTTTTGTTATCAATAAAGGTTGGTAAATTTTTGTTACACCCTTTACCAATCTCTTATCATGCCAGTTAATTTGTTGCTAAAGTATGGTTGCAAGTTAAGTGTTTGTTCTTGTTTAGCTGCTAGTTATAGGTTTTCCTTTTGTGTTGTTGCTAAAGAAATCTCTTTCTGCATGTGTATGTTTCCAGTGAGATGCTTATTTCAAATTATTTTTCACGTTCTTGCAGTAGGATCAGAACACGGTTGGCTTTTACTAAGCCTGGTTCTGGTTGCTTGTTAGTTGACTAATTTGGCTAGTTACTTATTTTTCTGTGTACATGTTGAGCCTTTTCTAAACAAGTGATAGTACTTTTTGAAGGAAACATTTTGGGTTAAAATAAATTGAACCTGAATTCTTATATTACAGCACCAAAATGTTGTCTTCCAAACTTGTTTGTATGTTTGGTAAAGCTAGCTCATAACCTTCATTCATATGGATGCTCAGTCGTGACCTTATGCTTCACTTGCTTGCCCTTTTGATGTATCATCTACTGCACTTCAATATATTCATGCATCAGCATTGGTTGCATCTCATTTATATATGCTAGATGAACATCACGTGGAGGTGAAGCACATGATGGTGGAACCGAACCACAAGACAGTGTGGTAGACGTATCCTGAAGAGAGAAGGACCAACTGGCGCAACTGAAGACCCGGCCCAAGGTCGGAAGGGCCTAAGGCCTTGTTTCTACTAACACTGACTTAGTGTTAATCCCAGGCAAGCCCCGGAGCATAACCCATATTTTCAGTATTCAATGTTTATTTAAGTATTTGTGCATTTATGTTTTTAGGAGTTGTATGAAACCTTAGTATGCATGTCTCTCCCTAGGTACCTATTAGTCTATACTACTATGCAGTTGTCGTTAGCAATGCCTTGCTAAGTAGGAACTCGGTAGAAGTCGAGTGATTCCTGTCACTCACGAGATATAGGTCTTGTTACTTATGGAAAAAGTTGTTGGAAAATGAATCTATGAGGAAAGAAAATGGAGACCAGGCGGAGATGAATTTGGTTATGGATATGAAATGGATGGAAAGTAAGACTCCGCCTGTGTCGGTTAAGGACCGCACCGTTGTTGGCAGTGTTGATCGAGGATTGAACAATACTAACCACATACCGGAAGTAGGAGGTAGTCGAAACCGGTGAGCTGTGTACCGCTTTACAACGATACTTTGAATTCCGACCTGCTACGCTGGGCATGGGTGTTGGTGGGTGTTGGATAGGATGCCGCCTTTGGGTTCTCTGGGAGTTCACCGTGAGGGGCCCAACACCTGGGTTTTAGCAGGCGTGGTTCAGATGTCGTGGTAATGATGGGAACAGTTGACATGTGTGGTCCATTGTGGCTTGCATGTGTCGTGTGAGTTAGGTCCACCTTGCAAGGTTATATCGGATCGATTCGCCGTGACTCGCGGATATGAGAGCATTGATCTCTTTGTCACATCGTAGTAAGAATGGGAAAGAGAATGGAAGGATGATGATATGAATGTGATGATGTTATGGTTGGAAGCTTAATATGATATACCATGCTTGCTCTAGAGGCTTATGCAAACCTAGTTGGTATTGGTATAACAAACTTGAGCTAAAATATTGAAAGTAAGGATCCATTATTAGTAGCTTCTCAGCAAAATAACTCCAGAGCCAAAAAGCTTTGCATGTCTAGGAGTCGGCTAAGTATATACCACTAGTCGGGTAAGTCTTGCTGAGTATTAGTATACTCAGGGTTTGTTGTTACCCTATTTTTCAGGTGTAGCTGCTGCTGATTGGAGCTAACTAGGATTCACATCGGTGGGCTCGATGTGACGTCCTCACGTCTTCGTAGATACCATTATTTTCAAACTGAGTTTTTATTTAAATTCCGCTACATGATAAACTCCGATAATGTCTTTAAACTCATTTTTTTGTAAAACTCTGCTCTGTAATTTAAGCTGAAAATTTTTGTTTGCTTGTAATCATCTGTGCTCGTCTTGGTGCGAGACTTCCAGTGTTTTTGATCCTTAACCCAACAGGCTGCCGGATTACACCATTTTAATTGCGCGGTAACTTGATTAGCGCTTAAGATGATAGTTAGCGCACTTAAGCCGGTTTAGTTTGGGCGGTTCTATCACAGTTATCCTGATGTGTTTCCACATAGAAACCATTCTTACGGATATCTCTATAACTTAGAAGGGTACGAGTTGAATCGGGATACAACAAAGCATCCTTCATCGTTATTTGTCAACCTATAGGGAGAGTAATAGTAGCTCAACCTAAACCAACTATTAACGCATCTTGACCAGCAATGGTCATAATATTTCCTTGTCTTTTCTCAAGAGTCTGGAAATATTTTATCTCTCTAAGTATAGAATTTGTGGTACACGAGTCCACAAGACATAATTCTTCCTCCTTTGAATTGTTATCAACAGACATCTATATGTAAAACAAATGTAATTTAAATATACAAGTGTAACATATAGAGAGAACATACAATATATTATATATCAAATAGCATAGTATGATACAATAATATCTATGTGACTTTGTACAGATAGACAACAAAACTAACAAGTTTGTATAATGTTAAACATTGTGAATCAAAACAACAATGTACAACTTAGATTATTACAACAAATATTCAATATGATATCAATTCCGGATTGAGATTACTCCAAATCTCCAAATATGTCTCCAGAACTAAAGTCTATGAGCATATTGTCCGTGGTTGGAAGATTGTCTTCCATATTAAGAGACTTGTTGTTTCCTTGTTTATGGGCCTGCTCGGAACAACTCTCCTTTGGGGTAGCCTCAGATGTAAGATTGAAGTTTGTTTCATATCTTTTATCTCCTGCTTGCTTGCCCTCCTTTAAAGACTTTTGGTATAATGCAACCAAATGCTTTGGTGCACAGCAATCCTTAGCAAAATGCGAGAAATCACCACATCTGTGACACTTGTTGTCTTTCTTGGATCTTGCATTGTCTCTTTTCCACTTTGTGAATTAGGTCTTTGCTTTATATTGTGTTTGCGTTGACCAGAGGTGTTCTTTGGAGCGGGTCCATTGAACTTTTTATTCTTAGCCTTTTTCTGTACATTGTGAACCTCAGGCAAAAGCGCTGAACCAATAGGGTGCTTATGATGATTCTTCATAAGAAGTTCATCTTGTTTTTCTGCTTGAGACAATGTATGAATAAGCTTCGAATAAATCTCGAAATTTTTAGCCCTGTATTGCTGTTGCAATACTCAATCAGATGGAAGCATAATAAAGAGTGTCTTCTCTATCTTACCTACATCCATTGGCTCTTTCTCGCAAAACTTCAATTTTAGAGCAAATTTTGTGAACAGCGTGATTGTAGTCTGCCACAGATTTAAAATCTTGGAGACATAAATGATTCCATTCGTGATTAGCCTCAGGCCAAATGAGTTCCTTTTGCTGTTCATATCTCTCTTTAAGAGACTTCCATAATTCATGAGGATTTTCAGTCATAATGTATTCGGCTTTCAAATCTTTATGAATATAAAAACATAGTAAAGCCAAAGCAGCATAGATTTGCTTGTCTTGCACAACAGCCCCATCTTGGGGTTCCTGAATTGTAGCCAAAAGACAACGAGATGCAAGCGATATCTTGATATCAGAAGCCTATGCAGGGTAATTACTACCATCTAACGCGAGTTCATCGAACTCCTTAGTGGCCATGATCCTACGTGGACAACCATGGATTAGCTAATTTACCTTATGGTAAATTTAACATGGCAATGTTGTAATATATAGGTAAAAGAACTATATCCTATCATAGTTTTGGAATACCGTAGATTTAGACTAAAACAACAAATCATAAATGTTGAAAAATGGTAATCATTACTAAGATTTAAACCATTTACTACTATCCAAAACCTTTATTTTGGTTAAAACACGTTGTAGGTAATCATCAAGTTTTGGAACAACAAGATGTAGACCTCTCAGTAATGGGTGATTGAATCACAGCTAAGGCACAGTCTCTAGGCAGAATAATTCATACATGAATTGAATGCAGCCAATGCCTTAGTCTCCATTGCCTTGTGTTCATTAACCAAAATAAACAAGATATATTGTATGTAAATTATGATCCTAGTGTAATTATACAATTTCTAGGATAACCTTGTTAGATATTATCTAAATTGCTTGCTAATTTAGCATGTATGTGGTGCAAAAGTGGTTCTAGGAGCACCAACATATTCAATTCTATGATATAATAGTCAATTTTAACAAGTACAAAGTGCGAAATCAGTGGGGATTATTTGCACTAATATATACAAAAAACAAACACAATAATTTGTGTATAGTACAAAAAATAAAATATGATCGCACAAACAATACTCTCATAGAAAATACAATTTCAATGTATATATAAACTTGGGTTCAAACCACAAATATATACAGCAGTACAGAGCAACAATATACAATACAATTAAGCAAATTGTTCTCACAAGAAAAGAAATTGGCTAAGTCATATGCTAATTAAATTAATACTGCTGTAAATGGAAATAAATGAAAAAAAGAAAAAATAGAAAATAGAGGGAGGGCGGGTGCTCGGGCTGGTCTGGGTGGCGCGCGGCCCAAACCGCCCGGCTGCCAGGCGCGCGGCCCAGCCAGGCCCGTGGCCAGGCGCATGGCCTAGCCGGCCTAGCGGCCAGGCGCGCGGCCCAGCCCAATGCGCCGCCAGCCTCTATATAAGGGTGATGGTTAGGGTTTGGGAACCCTAACCGCCCCCTGACCCCAGCCGCTGCCGCCAGGTATGGCCGCAGCCGCCGCCGCTCGGTCGCCGGACCGCCACCACCACCGCCGCCGGTCACCGGACCGCCGCCTTCCAGCCGTTGCCGCCGCTCTCTGCTGCCGTAGCCGCATTTCCATTCCCCGCCCTCCTTTCCCTCTCATGGCGGGCACGATCCCGGCCATGGAGGCCGGCCGACGGAGGAGACCAGCCCCGACCCCAGCGAGCTTCGGTCCAAGGACCGATGCTGAAAGCCGGGTCGCGGAGGATTCGCCCCCACCGGCCAGTCCGGCGCGGTTCCGGAGCTGGTAACCGCCTCCCCCGAAGTCTAGCAGGAGGCAAATCCGGTGCCGAGGACACTCCCTGGCGGAAGGATTGTGATGGAACTGCCAAATTAAAACTCTAATTAAGCGTAATGACCGTCATTTGAACACATCGGGGCGCATTTGCTTAACTGCTTAATTTGGCGGTCCTTTCTCAACCCATAGCCCGATCAAAATAACACCGGTAGTCCCACGCGAAGGTGGGCGAAGATGGTACAAACATGACAAAAACTTGAAAAATACAAAGAGGTGACATACGATAATAATTAACGAGTTTTACAAACTGGGTTCGAATACACAAATAGTGAACATACTTTACATAAACTAAATAATTTACAACTTTACAATGGAGTAGCCAAATTTCAAACGGAAAAGAACCTAGAACTATACTAGTGTTCTGCCCCTACACCACCGGTCAGACCGGTTAAGCCAACCGGTCAGACCGGTCTGCATGGATCCCACCAAGACTACCGGTCAGACCGGTCCACAGACCGGTCCTAACAAAACAGGCAGGTTGCACTCCCTGCCCACAAGTGTGCAACCCGACAACTCCGTAGTCTAGGGGTCTCGCTCCACCACTTCCCACCCCTCTACATCACAGCGGATAAATTTGACACAACAGGGGCTGAAATCCACGTCCTGGTGTCCTGTAACAAAAATTGGTGGCAACAAACCCTGAGCAACTAATACTCAGTAAGACTTATCCGACCAGTGGGTATAAGTTAGCCCACATATCTAGACATACAAGGCTTTTGGCTGGTGGTTATTTTGCAGAAGAGCGACTAAAGTAATTCCTTACTTTCAGTATTTTAGCCCTAGATTCTATACAAATTAACTCTATTCTAATATTTGCATGAACCAACTATAGCAAACATGGTGGTGAAATCAACAATAATTCAAGGTGTTCATCATCATATGTATATAAATATAATCATCATCTCATCATAATACTACGATGCGACGCAGTGATCAAGGTGCTCATATCCGAGAGCGACAGAGGGCGAATCGATAAGATTTAACCTTGCAAGGTGGACCTAACCAACACGGCACGTATTTGCCCCGTCAGACTATACATGCCAACCATTCCCCTCCCCGCCTCGAACTACAGGAACCAGCCCAACGACATATGGTCAGCCGAGCTCAACGTGAGACCACCAAAAGTAAACAATGCATCCCCATTTCTCCGCGACTACTCGACTACCCCAGGAGTTGGGTCCGGGTTCCTGTACTTTCGAAGCAAGGCAGTACTCGGCTTACCGGTTTCGACTACCTCCTACTCCCGGTATGCGGTTAGTCGAGTATGGTCCTTAACCGATTCAGACGGGACTAAGACACCCAGAAACCCTGTCCTGCTGCCATACCTATGTATCCTCATCATTCCCGTTCAGTCTCAATTCTCCATTTCATTACATATCAAATTCAACAACTCATATACTAAAATAGTAATATATCTTGTATCTCGCGAGTAACCGGAAATTACTCGACTTCTAATCATCATGTTTCTCGCGAGTGACCAGAGATCACTCGTCTTCTACCGAGAACCATTAAGCATAGCACTTCTATCGTTCTATACATACTAGTATAACTCAAGGGAACCTAGGGATCATGCAACTAGGGTTCCAATTCAACTCCTGAAACGTAATGCACAAGTAATAGAAACATATATAGAGGTCATAATTTAAAATAATAGGACATGCACCGGGGCTTGCCTTGAGTCTGCTACTCCGTGCTAGGGTGAGATGGGCCTTGGGCCGACTCCCCACGGACCTCCTACTGCGGGGCTTTCCCCTGCGGCTCCTGTGGCTCCGCAACCACCTCGTATACAATCTCCTCTGCCGCGGCTGCTACACGTGTGCATATGCATATGATATGAGAGAATGAATGTATGATTTGCAAAAATTATAAGTAATCAATAACCCAACTTAGTTTTCATTTATTTGCACTAACTATCCCTTACTAAACCCTCTCAGCCACTGCCACACCGGTCAGACCGGTATACCAAACCGGTCAGACCGGTCTGGCCTGTGTGCGACTCAAGACCAAAAATCCGGAGTATCCGGACACCTACTCGGAGTATCCGGACTCCCAAGTCCGGAGTTTCCGGGCCTAAACCCGGAATGTCTAGACCACCACAAACCCGGAGTATCCGAAACAATGGCCGGACTGTCCGGACCCCTACCGGTCAGACCGGTCCTGCCCAGATCAAACCTAGAATCCTTGGAGCGGCAAAAATAGCCCACTAATTCCAATATCCTTCGAGCAACTAGTTCAAGTATACCTTTAGAGGTTTTTGACCAGAGGGAACCACCTAAAAACATCTAGAACTAGAGATCGACCATCACAAGCTAAAATACCTTGGGTGAGTGTTTCCCCCGTGAAGAACTTGGATCCTCAGCTCCCCAGGGAGGGAATCATGAAGAGGAAGCTCCCCCATGCCGGTTCGATCCTTCCTTGGCCTTGGGAATCAAAGGAAAGGGAGGATTTGGGGAGTTTAGGGCTTGGGGTGAGAGGGGAGGGAGAGGGAGCTAGGGTTCGAGTTTTTTTCTGGTGGTGAGTGAGTTGGAGAGAGAGAGAAGAGTGGTTTAAATGATGTGGGCCCAAAACCCACAAAACAGGTTCAACCGGTCAGACCGGTCGCCCCGACCGATTAGACCGGTCCGACTGAACTGAGCCAACAAAATTTGATCAGTGAGTTTTATCGTTTAGGTTTTTCTCAAAATTAATGTCTGGGCTTAGTCTTAATTATAGGTGATTAATACCTGGGGTGTTACAAGGATGTCCTTGCGTGGCCGATTGGTCGCCGCGTCGGCGTAGCAGAAGCCACGGGGCAGCGAGGCGCGCGGGCGGGAGTACGACGTCGAGGACATAGGCGAATCCCGGGGGCCAAGCCTCCACCTCGGTGCTGCTGTTGGAGACCAGAAGTGCGCCGCGGCGTCTAGCCATGGTGCCACCGCCTCCGTGGGGATTGTTGGAGTAATGGGCTTGGCCCATTCATTCTAAAAATTAAAAGAATTTAAAGCCCACTATTAATGCTAGGGAATCAATGCTTAATTCCGTACCGGGAATTGAGGAGGATCTCAACCGACTTAAAAGGTGGACTTCGTGTACACCACTTGTGAAGCCGGTAAGAGGAGGACGGTGAACCACACGCGCGCGCGCGCTCGCTCGCCTCGCCGAGCCGGGCCAGGCCGTGGCCGTGGCCGTGGCCGAGGCCGAGGCCGAGGCCGAGACGAGGCGCGGCGCGGCCGGCCGGCCGGCCGGGCGGTGCGGTGCGCGTGCGCGTGCGCGGCCGGACGTGACGTGCAGGGGCAGGTGCGGTGCGGTGCGGCGTGGCGCGGTGCGATGTGATGGCTATTTTGCCGTTAACAGCAATTAATCGTGCGATTAAACGTGCAATTAAATCTGTAATTAATGGCCATAACCGCATCACCTAAATGACTCTGATGGTGTCCAGGTTCAACGATCCTGAACACCTGAGTCACTATATAAGGAGTGCCATTCCCCTCATTCATTCTGCACCAGAGCACTGAGGCAACTCGGCTCCTCTCTTCTCCCTCTCCAGTTGCAACAACTGAGTTCCCCAACGCTAATTTCTGCGCGCACAGAATTAGCGTGAGCAGGCCTCCGAAACCTTGCTCGCCTTGAGATCCTGCACGGGATAAGCGGGCAATCAGGTTTTTGGGTAACGCTTTAGCGTGACTGCTCAAAAATACTAAGGCTTTGCCCGATTGTACGACTACTTCCTGGTGGACGAGCCGAACGACTACGTCGACTACATTCTGGTGGCCGAACGACTACGTCGACTACATCTTGGTGACCGTTCGCGGGACTGCACTGCGAACTTCTTCCTGCACCGATTTAGTTCGACTACTTCGACTGAGGCCAACCGAGTAGATGTCTACTCCAGTTGGTAACAGCGCAGCCAATGCCTCCGGCAACGGCCCCACTTCAGGGTACTCCCTGAAACTTTGGTTATTTATATTGTTTATGCTTATATGTGTGATAAGTATAAACATGTTCACATGTTTTATTTTACTCCTTAAAGTCATAGAAATATTGTTAGTTTATACATTTAATTTTGGAATTAAAATATACCGAAAATTGCCTAGATATCTAACAATCCAAAAACCTGAATGTGTTAATAGGCTTTCGGTATCTAGCTTTGCTGCATCAATCAAACCATCACCTTTTGATGGTTCAAATTACAAACGTTGGCAAGAGCGGCTTATACTGTGGTTAACACTATCGAGAGTGATCCATGTGAAAGAGGGTAAGCCTGAACAATTCTCTCCAGAGGAAGGGAGTGCGTTCGATGAGACTGATATCCTCTTTCGAGGCTTGATCATTAGTGTTCTCAGTGATAACCTGGTGGATTCTTATATCCGGCTGCCAACTGGCAAAGCATTGTGGGATGCTCTTGAGGCTCAATATGGAGTATCTGACGCCGGGAGTGAGTTGTATATCATGGAGCAGTTCCTTGAGTACAGGATGGTCGAAGACCGTTCTGTAGTGGAACAGGCTCATGAAATACATACTCTGGCAAAAGATCTCAAAAATTGCAGCAAAGAGTCCCCATGTGTGTTACCCAATAAGTTTGTGGCTGGAGGTATAATCTCTAAGCTGCCACCTTCTTGGAGGGACTTTGCTACTTCTCTAAAACACAAGAGACAGGAGTTCACAATAGATGGACTCATAGGGACTCTTGATGTTGAGGAGAAGGCGAGAGCAAAGGACATACGTGGGAAAGGAGTTGTTGGTGCTTCAAGTGCCAATCTTGTTCAGAAGAACAACTCCCACAAGAACAAGAAAAAGCCACCGCAGAACCAACTAAAGACTAAGAAGACAACCACTTTTAAGAAGAAGAAGAAGACGGGAGCTTGCTATGTGTGCGCTAGTACGGATCACTTTGCTGCAAAGTGTCCGAACCGCAAAGGCAACGACTCCGCCAACATGGTTATTAGCGAGCCTGGAGGAACATCGGGGTACGGTAATTTATTACCTACTGTTCTTTCAGTCTTTGGTTCACCCGAGTGGTGGGTTGACACTGGTGCTAATATTCATGTTTGTGCTGATGCTTCTTTGTTCTCTTCTTACCAGACCGGCGGGACTTCCTCCTTGCTGATGGGGAACGGATCACATGCGCGTGTTCTTGGTGTTGGTACGGTAAATCTGAAGTTTACTTCAGGGAAGACCGTGCAGCTGAAGAACGTACAGCATGTCCCCACCATCAAGAAGAATTTAGTCAGCGGCTCTCTACTGTGTAGAGATGGTTTCAAATTAGTCTTTGAGTCCAATAAATGTATCTTGTCTAAGTTTGGTACTTTTGTTGGAAAAGGTTATGAAAGCGGAGGCTTGTTCCGTCTTTCTTTGTCAGATGTTTGTAATAAAATTGCATACAATGTTATTAACGTTGATGAAACAAATGTTTGGCATTCGAGGCTTTGTCACGTTAATTTTGGTTGTATGATGCGCTTAGCTAATTTGAGCTTAATTCCAAAGTTCACTTTTGTCAAAAATTCTAAGTGTCATGTATGTGTTGAATCAAAACAAACTCGTAAGCCTCATAAGACCGCGGAGGCAAGGAGCTTGGCACCCTTAGAATTAATTCATTCCGATTTGTGCGAAATGAATGGAGTGTTGACAAAAGGTGGTAAAAAATATTTCATGACTTTGATTGATGATAGTACTAGATTTTGTTACATCTATTTGTTGAAGTCAAAAGATGAAGCTTTATACTACTTTAAAATCTATAAAGCTGAAGTAGAAAACCAACTTGAGAGAAAGATCAAAAGAGTTAGGTCAGATCGTGGTGGCGAGTATTTCTCAAATTTATTTACTTTATTCTGCGAGGAACATGGTATTATTCATGAGAGGACGCCTCCCTATTCACCTCAGTCAAATGGGGTTGCCGAAAGAAAGAACTGCACTCTAACGGATTTGGTTAACGCCATGTTAGATACAGCGGGGCTTTCCAAGGAATGGTGGGGTGAGGATATATTGACTGCATGTCATGTCCTAAATCGTGTTCCTACAAAGAATAAAGAGATAACTCCATTCGAGGAATGGGAGAAGAAAAGGCCAACACTGTCATACTTACGTACATGGGGTTGTTTGGCAAAAGTGAGTGTGCCAATAACCAAGAAACGTAAGCTTGGACCTAAAACTGTGGATTGTATCTTTCTAGGTCATGCTATTCACAGCGTTTGATATAGATTTTTAATAGTGAAATCTGGAGTACCTGACATACATGTTGGTACTATAATGGAGTCCAGAGATGCTACATTTTTTGAAAACATTTTTCCCATGAGAGATGAAACAAGTTCATCTAGACAAGAGTTCATCGAGGATGATGGCTCTGCTGAGCCGATAGAACACAATGAACATACACTTGTAGAAAATCCTGAGGAGAATAACAATGATGCTCCGAGAAAGAGCAAGAGACAAAGGACTGTAAAGTCTTTTGGTGATGATTTCATTGTATACCTCATAGATGATACACCCAGAACCATTGAAGAGGCATATTCATCTCCTGATGCTGACTATTGGAAGGAAGCAGTAAGGAGTGAGATGGATTCTATTATGTCTAATGGAACCTGGGAGGTCGTTGAACGTCCTTATGGATGTAAACCGGTTGGATGCAAGTGGGTGTTCAAGAAAAAGCTTAGGCCAGATGGTACTATTGAAAAGTACAAGGCTAGGCTTGTGGCCAAGGGTTATACTCAAAAAGAAGGAGAAGATTTCTTTGACACTTATTCACCAGTTGCCCGATTGACCACAATTCGGGTGTTACTTTCCCTGGCAGCCTCTTATGGTCTTCTCGTTCATCAGATGGACGTTAAGACGGCTTTCCTCAATGGAGAGTTAGAAGAGGAGATCTATATGGATCAGCCGGATGGGTTTGTATCAAAGGGTCAAGAAGGAATGGTTTGTAAGTTGTTAAAATCTTTATATGGTCTCAAGCAAGCGCCTAAGCAGTGGCATGAAAAGTTTGATAGAACTTTGACCTCTGCCGGCTTTGTTGTGAACGAAGCTGACAGATGTGTGTACTATCGCTATGGTGGGGCTGAAGGAGTGATTTTGTGCTTGTATGTGGATGACATACTGATCTTTGGCACTAGCCTTAATGTGATTAAGGAAGTCAAAGAGTTTTTATCTCAAAATTTTGAGATGAAGGATCTGGGAGAAGCTGATGTTATCCTTAATATAAAACTGGTAAAAGAGATCAATGGTGGGGTGATTCTTACACAGTCTCACTATGTGGAGAAGGTGTTAAGTCGCTTTGGTTATAGCGACTATAAACCTGTCTCAACACCATATGATGCCAGTTTAATTCTTAGAAAGAACAAAAGGATAATACGAGATCAGCTGAGATATTCTCAGATCATTGGTTCATTAATGTATTTAGCGAGCGCTACAAGACCTGACATCTCGTTTGCTGTAAGCAAACTGAGCCGGTTTGTTTCAAACCCGGGAGATGATCATTGGAAGGCTCTTGAAAGAGTAATGCGCTATCTGAAGGGGACAATGAACTATGGAATTCACTACACCGGGTACCCAAGGGTACTAGAAGGGTATAGTGATTCAAATTGGATTTCTGATGCTGATGAGATAAAGGCCACAAGTGGATATGTGTTTACACTTGGTGGTGGAGCTGTTTCCTGGAAGTCTTGCAAGCAAACCATCTTAACGAGGTCAACTATGGAAGCAGAACTCACAGCATTAGATACCTCCACTGTTGAGGCTGAGTGGCTTCGTGAGCTCCTTATGGACTTGCCGATAGTTGAAAAACCGTTACCGGCAATCCTAATGAACTGTGACAATCAAACGGTAATTGTCAAGGTGAATAGTTCTAAGGATAACATGAAGTCATCTAGACATGTGAAAAGGCGGTTGAAATCTGTCAGAAAATTGAGAAACTCCGGAGTTATAGCCCTGGACTATGTTCAGACGGCTAAAAATCTGGCAGATCAGTTTACAAAGGGTCTTTCACGAAATGTGATAGACAATGCATCTATGGAATTAGGCTTGAGACCCACGTGAGTCATTCTATAGTGGAAACCTGTCCTATGTGATCGGAGATCCCGTGAATTAGGATGGTGAAACAAACTAAAGTCTGACTGTGAGAAGAGAACCTTTGTGAAAAGGGCTCATTCCGTGTATAAGGTGCATTTCTCTTCTAATCTGTATGGCAGGTTGGTCTATACCTTAATGTGTGCCAGGTGGTTTCTTTTAAACAAATGAGTTGTTTTCTTGAAACAAAGATGTTGTCCTACAGAACATCTGAAAGGAACACACCTATATGAGTTTGACCACTGGTCATGGTCTATGAGAATTGGGTATTCTCTAGAAACTCATGAAGGGCCTGGAGTATGACTTATAAGCTCCAAACCGCGGGGATGCTTATGCAGCCTAGTACCAGTGTAGGGCTCTGGTCAAACTTGTTTGCACAAAACTGGCAATTCAAGGCATAGTCCATTGCACAGTTGTGAATAAGTGTAGCCTTTGTCCTAGATGGAAGTTCAACTTAACAGTCTCTGTCGAATACTGGTATATCAATGAGGGAATGAGGGTATTTCTAGTGTGGCTTGAATTTCTTGGTGGGGATTGTTGGAGTAATGGGCTTGGCCCATTCATTCTAAAAATTAAAAGAATTTAAAGCCCACTATTAATGCTAGGGAATCAATGCTTAATTCCGTACCGGGAATTGAGGAGGATCTCAACCAACTTAAAAGGTGGACTTCGTGTACACCACTTGTGAAGCCGGTAAGAGGAGGACGGTGAACCACACGCGCGCGCGCGCTCGCTCGCCTCGCCGAGCCGGGCCGGGCCGGGCCGGGGCCGTGGCCGTGGCCGAGGCCGAGACGAGGCGCGGCGCGGCACGGCCGGCCGGCCGGCCGGGCGGGCGGTGCGGTGCGCGTGCGCGTGCGCGTGCGCGTGCGCAGCCGGACGTAACGTGCAGGTGCGGTGCGGTGCGGTGCGGTGCGGCGCGGTGCGGCGCGGTGCGATGTGATGGCTATTTTGCCGTTGACAGCAATTAATCGTGCGATTAAACGTGCAATTAAATCTGTAATTAATGGCCATAACCGCATCACCTAAATGACTCTGATGGTGTCCAGGTTCAACGATCCTGAGCACCTGAGTCACTATATAAGGAGTGCCATTCCCCTCATCCATTCTGCACCAGAGCACTGAGGCAACTCGGCTCCTCTCTTCTCCCTCTCCTGTTGCAACAACTGAGTTCCCCAACGCTAATTTCTGCGCGCACAGAATTAGCGTGAGCAGGCCTCCGAAACCTTGCTCGCCTTGAGATCCTGCACGGGATAGGCGGGCAATCAGGTTTTTGGGTAACGCTTTAGCGTGACTGCTCAAAAATACTAAGGCTTTGCCCGATTGTACGACTACTTCCTGGTGGACGAGCCGAACGACTACGTCGACTACATTCTGGTGGCCGAACGACTACGTCGACTACATCTTGGTGACCGTTCGCGGGACTGCACTGCGAACTTCTTCCTGCACCGATTTAGTTCGACTACTTCGACTGAGGCCAACCGAGTAGATGTCTACTCCAGTTGGTAACAGCGCAGCCAATGCCTCCGGCAACGGCCCCGCTTCAGGGTACTCCCTGAAACTTTGGTTATTTATATTGTTTATGCTTATATGTGTGATAAGTATAAACATGTTCACATGTTTTATTTTACTCCTTAAAGTCATAGAAATATTGTTAGTTTATACATTTAATTTTGGAATTAAAATATACCGAAAATTGCCTAGATATCTAACAGTGTCTTGAGTAAAAATGGATGTAAACTGATGAACAGTAGATATATTTATACAATGGGGATGGGGCGGTTGCCTCATGCGAAAGGGTCAGAAGGCCCGAAGGGGTCTAATGCCCAAAAGGTGCCGGTTGGCACTAAAAGGTGCCTATTCCTAAGACTACTGTACAAGTGTCTTTAGCAGTTGCTAATGACATTATTGATCTAATTGATCACTATTAATTAATCCTAACATGCACAACATAAACTCTATGTTAAAATTGCTTTTTTATTAGAAGGAGATTTGCTTTCTTGCTCCAGTGCTAAACAGATCCTCAACACACAAGCACAGACAAAACTAACGTTACAGATAAAAGAGTGCATTACATGCTACTAACATATACTACTCACAGCCTCGCTCCTTTTTCGGTCCTCGTCCTGAACAGTAAAGGGCCACTACGCAACGAAAAGCCGGTGCCCTTGTGCCGTGGGTTAGCCCTACAGTGCCGCGGCCTTTGCCTGCCGATCTGCCCTAAAGCCCCGGCCCCCCGCCTTGTCCACCTAATCTACACCCTTTCCGCTCAAAAGCATCCATTGATCCATGCACCACCACGCATGCATGCCTTCCGTAAATTACTAACGCATGCATTTTGGCACTAGCATCCAAAGAGATCGGCCGATCCTACACAGCGTGATCCAGACTGATCGATCGATCGCCAGCAAAAATATTTTCTTTTCTCTTTGCATTCAGTTCAGATGGAGAGTACTTTCTCTATCATTGGGCGCTACTACTATTTTCTTTGATAATTTTCTTAATCAGCAAGGATATCCAAAGTCCTATCTATGCATTTGTACTTAGCTAGGACGACGCATCTCCAAGAATATTTGCTGTTCCTACGTGGATATATAGTAGTATATGGTTGGATAAGTTCTGATTAAGACATCACCTGAAGGTACAGAAATGAAAAGGGCAGCCATTTTGAGCCCCACTATCTGCTGGTTTCTGAACTGAACCTATTGTCAGTCAGTCTCTGAATTTCCATGTATATAAAATGGTGAGTCACCTATAATGAATCATTTCTGGATCATAATCTGATCGATTTCTAAAAAGTTATCATGTGACATGATCACATGATCCATACATATGCATTTGACAGTACGCGTACAACAACATTGTACTAGGCGCTAGCAATCATGGATGCATATTGGGTGCAGTGTGCCAGGAAGAGGGGAGACAGGGCACAGACAGGCCCTGGTGTGCCCCAGCTGGGATCGCCATTGTTTAGCTGCACCAGATCCAGCTTTGCGTCTTCCCAGTTTGTTTAGCAACCAGGTAATCAAACTTAGTGGCTTCCACTTTGTTGTACATGTTAGTTTTATCGCCCCCTCGATCCGTCTTGGATTCTGTTCATACGGTGGTTTGGTTTTTCAGGCACAGCGAAATCTGTCCAGCACTTTTCCTAGCAAAGAAAGCGATCATGGCGTGCCGTATTTTTTGCTGCTGCTTTAGTACCTTTTTGTTCTGATTGATATATGTAAGTACATATAACTGTGCATTAGATTTACTTATAAATACATATAACTGCTTTAGAGCAACTCTAAGAGCTTCTTCAAAATAAGTTGGTTAGTTAAAAATAGCAAAATAGGGTTAAAAATGGGATCCAACGGCCTCTCCAAATGCCTCCCATCGCTATCTGACTCCGTATGGAGCCCCCTCTGCTCGTCATTTGTTCAGAGTCGTCCCATCCGCTCGCTACTCGGCCCCGCGTCCTCGGCTGCTGCGCCCCTCGGCGGCGGCCCTCCCGCGGCGGCGGCGCCCCTCGACGGTGGCGGCCCTCCGCGGCGGCCCACCCGCGGCGGCGGCGTCCCTCCGCAACGGCGGCCCACTGCGGCGGCGCCCCTCGGCGGTGGTAGCCTCCGAACGGCGTCGAGTTCGGCCTTAAGCTCCACTTACGGCGCGACGTCGAGGTGGGTTGCTGTGTCGAGCTCCGCTTGCAGCGCGGCGTCAAGCTCAGTCGCAGCGTCGAGCTTTGCCTGCGGCGCGGCGTCGGGCTCCGCCTGCAGCGCGGCGTTGAGCTCCGCCGCGAGCTTGCGGCGTCGAGCGCCGCCGCGAGCCCGCGATGCCGCCGCCTCCCGCGATGCCGCCGCCTCCACCACACTGAACGCGTGGGGCCTACTCACCATCTCCTCACACAGTGCTGGCCAACGAGCTCGCCTCGAGGTTGGGCAGGGCGCGGCGGCCTTGTGCGGCGGGATCGACCGGGACAGCCATCCATGCCCTATCCTTGATGCAAGCCGGCCTCCGGGAACGGGGCGACGCCATGACCGTGCCGTCCGCGACGTGGAAGCGGAGAGGATGCGGCTGGAGTGCGTCGTGACGGCCAACCTCGCCCACCGTGGCCACCTGCAGCTCGACGTCAAGTTCGGCCGCGGTGTCGAGCTCCGCCAGTGCGCGGTGTCAAGCAGGGCAGGGACGGAGTATGTAGAGTTTAGATTAGAGAGGCTGTTGGTTGCCCATCCTTGAAAAAGCTAAATGGCTAGCAAAATGGCTAGCTAAACATGCATTTGGCTAGTCCAATTTAACTAAGCTGCTGAAGATGCTCTTAGTATCTATCTATACTACGCGTCTGCATGGATGTATCAAGCTGCTAGTAGGTCATTCAAGACCTTCATGAAGATGTTGAGGACGCTTGCTAGCTATCGGTTGGCCCCACATCTGACTCGTGAATTATTAGTATGATCTGCTCCTTTTATTGTACTTGCTTTGACTGATTTCCTTGTCCGCGCTTTCTGGAGCGGCAACTGATCAATCAATAATCAATAATGTAGATCCAGTCACTGCACTGTTTAATGTTCTTCTGGCCTCTCTGACAGTCTGACTCTGTCGATTCATGGGCGACAGGATTTGGTCATATTTTACAAGAGATACTTATTTATAAATCTGATCATATTATAGCTCGCCAAGAAATACTTAATGCTACGATAAGAAAAAAAAAGTGCCTAATCACGAGGAGTCGAGGATCCTCCAGAATCTGTTCGAAAGTAGACGGAAGGAATGCACGTCGCTCGCGCTACAGAGTTTATGGTTGTTGCCTAAAGGAAGGGAGCAACCGCCCGAGTGGGCCGCTTTTGTTGTTGCTGGACCATTATATTGCCGACGCGATGCATATTAACGAGCCGGGCTGGAGTTTCGGCCAAATCGGATGGCAAAGGATCGAGGAGATAGCTCATGTGCTGCAATTTCATGCGAAAGAGATTGAGAGATCAGACATAGTCGGTCTGGATTTAATTTCCTACCTCCGTTCTAGAATATTTTTTAAAATTTTCCAAATTAAACTTTTTAAACTTTGATCGTGGAAGGTAAAAAAAATATAAAGATTGACAACATAAAGATCATGTTATTTTATTCGTAATGAAACCAACTATCGTAGCATTAAGCTTTTCCATTTAAAAGTAATTAGTTTTGGATATATATATATTATTGGTTAAAGATCAAAATGTTTGACTTTGACCAAATATAAAAGTTGTTATATTTTGAGATGGATGTACCAGATAAATTGATTTTGAAAATTGTAGGAAAGGTATTAGTTTTGATCAAATATGAATATATTTCGAGTTTGAGTAAATTTGATGTTGGATAGGTCTAAGATTTGTTCTCTTTCATATATTCTTATATATTTTGGATATTCTTGCCTTTTGTTCTTTTTCCTTATTTATTGTTCTCTTCTTCTTTTTTCATTTTCTTTTCAATATCAAATTTGATTTAATTTTTAGTTCATTTTTTCTGTTTTTATTTTTTTCACTTTTCTATTCTTTTCTTCTCATTTTCCTCCTGTTTCCATTGGTACTAATTTTCTTTATCTTTCTTTGCATTGCGACATGTCCATCATGTGTACATATTTTATTTGCTTGTTAGATTGACTTGTTGGCCATGTGGGCATGTTTCCTATTTATTATTCAGTAGTTTGTGTAAATAGTGATATATTTTATTGTTTTACTTTTTCTAGATCAAAAGGTCCATAGCTATTTTCTATATCAGTGTATTTTCTTCTATTTCTATTAATTTTTCAACCTGTTATATTTTTTAAGAGAATTTCAAATTATCTGAGGGTCGAGAAACAATAGGTCCATAGCTATATTTTTGCGGGTGCTTCAAGCCTACTTAGCAAGTTAGAGACTAGGCTAAATCCGAGAATATACTAAGGCTAGGAACAAAAAGAGTATGGCCAAAAAGAGAAATATAATAAAGGGTAAAAGAGAAAAAATAATATGACTGGTGGGACCCACTTGATCACGTGGCTGTGGGACTCACTTGTCCATGTCTTTTTCTTAAAGGCTAACACAAGCCTTTTTTTAAAGAAAAAGTATATCTGTGACAAATCAAATTGTCATAAACTTGTGACATTTTTATTCCTGCATGTTTTTATTCCTAGCTTTTTTCTCTTTAAACGCCAGTAGCGCATATCTTGAGGAAAAGAACGGGCTCGGCGCAGGATAATGTTGAAGTGGGTCAAGACTGTTTTTTTTATTGTGGTTTGAGCAGTTAACGGGTCGTAACTATCTCCAAGAGTTTCCAATTTTCTCTTCCCAAAATCTGTTGTTTGCAAACTCTCCAAATAAGTTTGGGGAGGTAAAAAAGAGTCCATCTCCAATAATTTCTTATTTTTAATCCTAAAAATGAGAAGTTTTATCCTCATCGCCTGCTCGTCCTCATCTCCTTCTGGTGCAAATTTATCTAGCTCCACTCGGCAGCGGCACCACGCATCGCCCAAGCCCATGCGCGCGTGACGTTCCTGTTGCGGATGCGGGGGGAAGGAGTGATTGGGAGGATATTGGGAGGAGCAATGGTGTGCTTATTTTTAGACACAGGAGAGGGAGATTTACCAATTGTTAGGAGATGGGGAATTAACATTGGGGACTATTGGAGAGGGTTTTTTTTCTCTTTTTCCAAAAAACAAAGATGGGGAAATAGGATTAGGAACTCATGGAGATGCGAAGCAAGTTAATTAGAGAGTAGGCTAGATCGTAGAATAGACTAAGCCTATAGGAACAAAAGAGTCTGGCTAAAAAGAGAAATATAAAGGTTAGACGAGAAAAAATATGACTGGTGGGACCCACTTGACGTGGTACCCACTTGTCCATGTCTTTTTTTAAAGGCTAACACAAGGGGGGAAAAAATTGGGTGCCGATGGTCCTCACCTGGCATCGTGCGGACGCCCAATCAAATTATGATGATGCGTGTACAGGCTTGAACCAGCTCGCCCACCTCCCGGTGTTGCTGGCTCGGCTCGCGCAGCGCTGCTTCATCGCGGCGCTCGGCTCCCAGGCTCGGCTCGTGTTTGCATCTTCCCCATCGCATCTCGCACGACACCCGTCCGCCGCCCGCGCTCGCCGTCGCCCCGAGCTCGCCAGCCGCCTCCGCCAGCCCCGAGGTCGCTCGCTGCTGCCGCCGCCCTGAGGTCGTCCGCCACCAGCCTCCTCGCCGTTCGCCGCCGCCGCCGATGGAGCACGTCCGCCACCACCACCGGAGGCCGGAACGCCACGCGAGGACCGGAGGATGGTGGTGAGGGTGGCGGTGAGGATGCCGGCGGCGGTGGCGGCGCTGCTCCTGTCTGTGCTCATCGCATGCGCAGAGGTCGCCACGGGTGGCGGCGCGACGATCTGCGACACGGCCAAGTGCGGCAAGGGCACCTGCAGCGAGATGCTAGGGCAAGTCCCCTTCGTGAGCACCTCGTACAACTACACCTGAGATGTCCGCTGCCACCACCGAGGGAACACGATCACCGTCGCTCCGCGAGATTGGAGCAGAGAGGAGAATGGAGACAATCTCCAAGCAACATCTGCACTGCGATGCAGAGTAGACTAGTCTTGTTACATGCAGTTGTATAGATGTTATAAGTAATATGCACATTGTAACTTTCTTATCTGAAATAAATATGGCATTTTGAGCCGTTTGAACTTTATAGTGTGATGGATGTGTTACAAGAATTATGGTCGATTTCATTGTTGCAATTTCTGTTCTACTGCATCTCTGAATGCTGAAAAACTCTGATTCAAGCATATGGATAATGCATTGGTTTCTGATTCAAGCTGGTCCTCTGATTCCAGTAGGTCCTCTGATTCAAGCTGCTTTCTGCTGCGAAGCCGGTCATGGAGGAAGGCACGAACAGAGCAGCATATGGATTCAGCTGAAAACGCCAATCCATCTTTTGTGACTCAGCACACCTGTTACATGTGCAAGGAAATATCGCTATAAATTAATTTTCACAAACACTTCAATGCTATAGATGCCGCCATGCGTCAGATACGTGCAGCCCATGTTTTGTTACTTTCACTCCCACTTTCTTGTTTGTCAACATAGAATCCTCTTTTTGCATATTTTGTCCATCTTCCCATTATGTACTGTGGTGGAAAATTAAACACATTATTTGCATTTAAGACTTTTAAAGCATGCTTGCACAATATACCTGCAAGATAAATAGTCAATTACATACGCCCATAGTATATATATTAGAAACAATAGGTAATTACTGATAAATGTGTGTACATACATACCTATACATTCAAACTTTCGGCAAGAACATGTAATGGTCATATCTACAGTGTTGAACTCAACTGTTGCTCCATGATTAGAGTGCATATGTGCAACCTCGTATGTTAAGATTGACCCATCAATTTGTACCAACTTCCATGAGAATGAAAAGTGTTCTTTAAACTCTTCCTCAAACTCCGAATATATCCTCCTTGTATATGATTCAACCGCAGTCTCCAACATGGGTAAATTTGGGATGTAGGTAACTGGGGCCTTCTGACGTGAATTAAAATCTGCATCTAACTCATTTTCACGAAGACTAGCAGAAACCTCATCACATTCTGCAAGGAGTTCTGAAAGTCCAAGTCTCCTACGGAATCTTTTCTTGAATACATTGTTCATACCTTCGCTCCTTTGAGTTGAATTCATGTCAGCTGTGAAAGAGTCACGATAGACAGCGGCCCACTTTTTCCTCAAATCATATAAAATTTTTCTCCATTCGTTGTCCTCAAGCTTATACTCAGATAATAATTCATTCCACTTCTAGATGAAAATAGCTCTGATCTGTCTTCATAGACACATCTCTTAAAATCTGGTAGAAACTTATCAGGATGCTTATGAATTACATGCCCCAAATGTTTCGCGGCATTAACATATAAGTGAAACATACAAAGACAATGGATTGTATTTGGAAATACATAAGCAACTTCTCCTGCCATGGCTGCATCTTGGTCAGTAAAAATTGTGCTTGGATGCTTACCCGATATTGTTGTTAGGAAGGTTTCAAAGAGCCAGACAAATGATTCAATAGTCTCATTAAATATCAGTGCAGCCCCAAAAATTATTGTTTGCTTGTGATGGTTAGTTCCAAGCATCGGAGCAAACAGCATTTCAAACTTATTAGTCTAAAATGTGGTGTCAAATGACACTGCATCACCGAAACATGTATAATTCATGATAGATTGACCATCTGCCGAAAAGAAATTAGCTATCCGACCATCTTCCTCATCTATTTCGATTGCATAAAAGAATGTAGGATCCTCTATTTGCTTATTCTTCAAGTATTCCAACAATATTTGCGCATCATTGGATTCTACGTACTTTTTGCGCTCGCGACCAATTGCGTTATTGCAGTCCATCCTTGATAATGGGAATTTGTTAGCTCCTCCATAAAACTCCTTCATGAACTCATACACTTGGGCTGGCTTCATCCCGGCTTCCCTTATCTGACTAATTAGCATCTTGTCTGCTTCTGTAACACGCCACTGGGACTTCAGCTTGTGCAACTTATTTGGACTAGCAAGATAATGATTGTGATCAAGTACAACCTTCTGCACTGTCCAAATTCCCTCTTTGCTAACACTGTGAACTGAACACGAGCCCACAACCTGTCCTTGTAATGTCTTTCTGTGATGACTTGTTTCATCGATATCCTTCATTACTGCAAACTATATATTTCTGATATATAGTTTTGTCTTCTCGGAGCTTTGAATGACTCTTTCTAATACTGAACCCAACCTTACCGGCATAGGTGTTGTACATCTCACAAGCTTTCTCCTCTGAATCAAAAGCCATACCAACTTCGGGAACGATCAAATCATGGCCAATTTCATGAACCACATATTGTACAATGTGATATAAATTAAATTTACGTAACTCTGAATTCACAATGTGATTTTTTTAATTTGGTTACCTCATCTTGTACTTTCTCTCATATTGCTTCATGCACAATCAGCATGTTGTCCTTACTGGAATTTTGTGGACAGAGCATATGGCCACAAATCCGTGAAGGGTACATAACACATAATCAACAAGAGATGCTTGTGAAACACTATAATGTTAAAAGAATGATGCTTCCTACCTGTGTTGTACGTTGCCTGTCGTTTGCTAGGGCAGGCACAAACGACACCATTGGTGACGATCGGAAACCGCTTTGTTTCACCTGTCCTCCTACGGGCATGATGGATACAGTGGTTGGGATGTCTGGATTAGCTTCTCCTGCCATGGTGCCTGGTGGCTGCCCTTGCTTTCTGCGATCAAACATGGAGTCGCCCTTGCTTGCGGCAGCGACCCTTACTTGCTGCGATCAAAGATGGAGTCACCCTTGCTTGCGGTGGCGACCCTTGCTTGCTGCGATCAAAGATGGAGTCGCCCTTGCTTGCGGCGGCTGCCAAATGTTAGGGCTCCCTGTAGCGGGCGTTCTTGATCCGATAGAGACGCGAGCCAAGGTTGGGAACCGAGCGCCACGAGCCAAGCCAGCAGGCGAGCGTCCACAGAACGAGCCTGAAGGTCTTGAACGAGCCTCAAGGTCACAAGCGTCGGATCAAATCGGCGGCCACGCGTTGAACATTGGGAGTGGGTCCTCACGGGAGGCTGCGTGCGGACGGTCCGCACCCAATTTTTTTCCAACACAAGGTCCCCCCTTTTTTTAAAGAAAAAGCATATCTATGACAAATCAAATTGTCATAAATTTGTGACGTTTACCAGTTAGTCTTTATAACAAAAATATAATCACCACAATACGGTACTACACTGGATTATTACTATTTGCATTTGATATTAGTGATAAACATCTCATTTTCATCACTAAGCAGTAGTCCTTCATAAAGAACGTCATAAAATGGAATGCTATAATGACAAATAGCACCAACTTCATGAGATATACATCACAGAACGTTACATATGTTGTAGTGAAAACATGTTAGTCATAGAATGTATTCTACCGAAAGGGTATGAAGAGGTCGCTATCAATAGATTGCAACGGCAATCCATGTCATTCAAATCCGAGTCATTCCAACTGATCCTATTTTCACTAGACCGATCTCATCGATCTCGTGATGGTGTACTTGAGAAGACCGTAACACATGACCTTGATATGTTGGCTCAACCTACTGACCGTGCGCGCAATCAGCTCCGATGGTGATTCTAGCCGATATGAGCAAATCACGCGCACATCAAAGAAGAGCACGAACTAATCTTTGTCACATGATACTATCGACTAACACCTATCCAACCCCTTGTGAACAATTCATCGAGTCAAACCATGCAAAAGTAATAGATCCAATCTACTACAACAACATATCACATATATGCATAAGATCTAGACCAAGAACCAAGATGGCTTATTGATTAATATTCTTATGGTTCTTTAATTAATCTGCATTGTTAGGATTGCCTTTTAAGCATATCACCACACAAGTAGCGGCTCGGTGGTGGAGAAACAAGAGAAGAAGATGCCGGAGTACTCGCGGGGGAGGAAACGAAGAGCTCATGGATGGGTCCGTGTTGGCCTTGAAAGATGAGATGGATAACTCTAGCAGTTGGGTGATCGATATGGAGAAGCTACTCGAGGACACAAGGCCATCAGTGTAGATGGCGCGGTGGAATCAGCGATCCATCTACCCGGTGCCGGAGTTCAAGAAGAAGACGACCAATCGAGATACCTACCAGCCGCAATTCGTATCGCTAGGCATTTGCACCACGGCGAGGACCATCTCCTGCCCATGGAAGAGCACAAGACTACAAGAGGCGGGCGATGCTGCACATGGTTAACTGGACTTGGATATACGTGGCACTTCGTACTCGTACAAAATTGCTCCCGCTATTTTTCAATTCCTTTTGAAATAAAATTTCTTTTTCCAATCACGCCTTCCGACTTTATTATATACAACTTTTAAATATTAAAGTCTGGTGATCAAAGAATTCTTTTTTCTTAGGTTAGTGTCAACGTGTGCTCGCGTTTGTGATATGGAAGCACCTCACGTGTATGAATGCTTACCTAAAAAACATAACGAAAGCGTTGAAGAGAACAATCATCATATATACATGGTTTTTAACGATTTCTGTGTGTTGTGGGGGGTTGGGGGGGGGGGGGTGTAGTTTCTATTTGCGGGAATAGGAAATCATATAGGAGTAGATTGTAAGGTTACGAGAGAGAGCATATAATTCTTGTTTGTTTGGGAAAGTTCTCAGAAAGTTGTTCATTGATTTTAAGAAACATATATTTTACTCCCTCCATTTCAAATTATAGATCGTTTGACTTTTTGAACTACAAGTTTGACCACTCGTCTCATTCAATAATTTGTGCAAAATATAACTTCTTTTGTTGTGGCTTGCTTCATCAATACAAGTTCTTCAAAAATAACTTAAATTTGACAATGTTTGCACAAATTGTTTTGATTAAAATGAGTGGTCAAACCTATGGTTAAAAATGTCAAACGACCAATATTTTGGAACGGATGGAGTATACACCTAATAAGAACTTCTCAAATTAAAGTATACTCCCTCCATCTTGAAATATCAGATAATTTGGTTTGTGCTAAGTCAAAACTGTTTAAGTTTGATAAATTTATATCAAAAAATATTAACATCTACATCATGTGAGTAAACTATAGAAAGAAATTCATAATGGATATAATTATTTAATATTGAAAATATTATTACTTTTTTCTATAAGATTGATCAAACTTAGAATAGTTTTATTTAGAATAAACTGAAATATAAAATATTTTAGGATAGAGGGAGTAGATCATATAACAAGACATGAGCATATTATATGGCCCAAATAAGAAAGCACCAGCCTGGTTTCTTTCTTTTATAGGCTAAGCCAGGCCGTGGAATGGAGTTCATCCATGGGGCTCATTTTATAGAACAAACCACCTCCTAACCGGGGGTTCCAGTACGTGGCTCTAAGTACCGCTTCTTCGTTTTATCAAAATGTTGAGCACAGAGCGCTAGAAGGATCAATAATTGGGTGCGACTTCTTCTGAATAGCCTACACGTTGAAGCTATTTTTCCTAGACATTTTTCACGAAAGCTATTATGGCAACACTCAGGAGAAGGGTCGGACAAATATGCGTGCTCGGCTGCAGCCGCCCCCAGCTGCAGAAGGCGGATCTGCAGCTGATGCCACTTACCGCCGAGCGGGGGGAGCAGCAGCTGCAGCCTTTTACAAATATGAGCAGCAGCTGATGCCACTACTAAAAAACTAGTCATTCGATCATCCATAAATATTAGTACTGGTCACATTTAGGACCGGTACTAAATCATTTAGTACTAGTTCCAAATTTAGACGATTACTGATATCATTTAGTACCAGGTCATAACACTATTCGGTACTTAAGTTACTTTTTAGTAGCGGTTGGTGTTTTGACCCAGTACTAAAATGATGCGGCAATTTAGTACCGGTCAATAACACTAACCAATACTAAAAAGTGACTTTTAGTACATGATGGTGTTATTGACCTGTACTAAATAGAACTCCACAGCTACTTCAAAAGAAAAGTATATCTCATCTAGTCACATATGATGCATATGTAGGATGGCAAGGGAGCTAAACGCGAGACTAGAGGCTGTGGGTTTGAATCCTCACAACCGTGCTCATTTTTTCTTTTCTAAATGGCATGAGTGGGGTATTTAGTATCGGTCGTAGCGATCATTTAGTACTGGCCAGCCGGTACTAACCAAACCTCGACCGATACTAATAGGAGTTTTTCTAGCTGTGCGTTGAGCTAAACGAGGCAGGAATCCGGTTCAAATGGGCTAGCAACACTCAAAGCATCCACGATGTTGACTTTGAGAACTGCGTGCTCAAGAGTTTTTCTAGCTGTGCGTTGAGCTAAACGAGGCAGGAATCCGGTTCAAATGGGCTAGCAACACTCAAAGCATCCAGGATGTTGACTCTGAAAACTGCGTGCTGAGCACATTGCCACTGTTTAGGTTCCATGATCAAACAGTGGTGGTGATCCTCAACCTGATGGCATTTGAGTGGATACATCCAGATGCTACAAATACGATGTGACGTCCTACATATCCTTCGTGCTTGTTTGGATAGTGGTGGTTTTGAGGGAACGAAGGGGATTGAGTCTAAAATGAACTGCTCATTGCCCTCGTGGCTGCTGTCATCCAAACAAGGCCTTCGTGGACAAACTTATCGAGTAAAAAAGAGATACAGCACTTCTCAGGTCCAAAGAGCTCTTGGTAAAAACGATGGGCAGCGACAAGGAGATGTTCAACACCCTGGCCAAGTTAGCACGGATGTCAGACGAAGGCAGCAGGCTAGGCCACGTGCTATCGAAGGTGAACGCCCATTGCAGCAAGCGCCGGAACAAGTGGCGCGTCATGTTCATGAACAACTATCTGAGCAGCCTCTGGGTGTTTATCTCACTGCCACCATCATGCAGTTTTTTTAATATGATTTTATACCAGAATTACAGATTAATACCCTGGATCTGAAAATTTTCAGAACTAGGACACAATCGTCTGGCCGGTAGATGAAATATAATTTCTGTCCGTCCAGTGGATGAAAACACAAGATATTGTCTGCCTAGTGGACGAAATATAATTTTACTCTACGCGACATTCTTCCTGCTCACATCGTCACTCTATCTCTCTCTTGACGACTCTCAAGTACTCCCTCCATCCAACTATCCAAGGCCCATTAGGAAATATGAAAAATCCAGATATGCAAGGCCTATTCTGGTTTTTCCTTAGGAGTGAGGCTTCGGGAATCGGTGCGGCAGTAATTCATCGCATGCATGCCTCGGGAGTGAAAGCACATGCAGAGAGTAATTGAATCTGCAATAAATGCTGATTGTTTTTTCCCAAGAAAAACTAATGACCGGAGTGCTTCCCTTGGTCTTTGAGCCAAGTAAAAATAGGCCTTGCATAGATGAATGGAGGGAGCACCAATTTTAGGCCATCAAATCCTGCATAAATGCATAAACGATGAGCATCGACCTAGTGGTAAGGGTTTATTACTGATCATTTCCGCTAGTGTTAGTAGATATTTGTATGCAGGTGAAATAAGGGACAAAATACACCTCAAGATCAAGGACACACAACCCTCAATCCAAGATAAAACCTTTTCGCAATCAGGCGTAGGCACACAGATTGGAGGACCCCCAAACACATGCAACCGACTTGGAACAGCAGGGAATCAGGCATAATTGACCTTAGGGCCCACCTAGCAGTCAACCAGCCAAAGATGGGCCGGTTCGGGGCCTGAACCCGGTCGGCCGACCATAGGTTGGCACAACGGACCTTCATTCTTCGATGTGGCTGCCTCTCATTGGCTCACAATGTCGGTTGTAGGTGACTCTACTCCAATCCCCAGCCGAAACACCCCTGGTCACCCTCTATAAATATGAGGGCGGGGGGGGGGGGGGGGTCAAATGGAGACAACACCACCAGGTGAAGATCACCTCTCTTGAGCTTCAATGCAAGCCAAGGTGTAGCATAGCTAGTGCCTTAGGATAGGGAGATTGTAGAGGTACTAAGGAGGGGCGCCGACCTGTCAACGCTCTTCTCCAATTTGTAGCTCTACGAGTAGTTCTGGAGAAGTGCTGAGGTATCAGCATTCTTCTCCCAGCTTGTACCTCTATGGATGCTGCTACATTCTTGGGGTTTAAGTAGGCATTTGTAGTTCCTATCTGTAGTATTTTACTTGGTATAGTATATGCTAGTAGTTATTGATATTTCGTAACGTCTACTTATACAAGGTTATTTAGCATGATTCCTATAATGGCAGTAGAGATGCTCGACATCAGCGCCAACAATGCCTTGACATTTGTTAGAGCAATTACTGGAAACTAAGCTATCATAAACCATGAATCATTCCGCAAGCGGATGCAATTACCAGTGTAGCATTTTACCTAAAGAGTATTCCGGGGTGTCATTTATATTTCCGCAGGGAAGGCGGCGACTAAATTGTGTAGGTAGGCAGAATGAACTAATCTCAATGGAATATTTATATGCATAAATAGGGGTAAGATAAATATGGATAAAAGGTAGTGCGACACACAAGTGAACTCAGCTCTGCTAAAGGTAAAAATAAGCAGGGAGCTAGGTAGAAGTTAGGTAATCAGATCTCCCTATTGTTCCTATAGCATTTATACAATTTATTAGCACTTTATACTTTGCACAAGAAATGGTTAGCCCTATCTAGTTATTCCTAGAACAAGGAAGAACTGTACAAATGGCAGACAGATATGACTGTCTTGCCATCACAACATTTTATGCACCTCGTACCCCCTAACCGAACGTGAAGGATTACGATTGTAACACCTCTGGTGTTTGTACCTTACAATTCAGATCAAATCACTCAAATAAATTATAGGAAGGTTTTGGAAATTAAATTTCGCAAGAAAAGAGCAAATAAAAAGTCAAACTATACAAATGGAAATATATTGTGAGAGCCAAAAGGGCTAAAAACCTATTTCAAATCCTATTAAAAAATGTGAACAAAAATAAGTTTGGGTTATTAAGGGTACCTTAAATGACATGTGCTGAATCCCACTTTCAGCCAAAACCCATCAAAAATCAAATAAAAACCAAAGCCCTTTAGTGCAAGTTTGAAAATTTAAAATAGTTCAAAATGTGGGCTTCAAATGGAAATTTGCCTAAAACAAAAGTTGTAGATCTCGAAAAGTTACACAAGTTTGGTTTTCAACACTTTTTCATTTGAGCCCCGAAAAATAGAGAAAATTATAGATTACAAAGAGGTCCCTGGGATTTCAGAAATTGCAAATAAGTCCCTACCTTCATCTCCCTCCATGTTTCCGCCGCCGCTCGCCGTACGCCACCGGTGGACCTCGTCCACGGTGCGCCCGCGACCATCTGGGCCCAGGAAGGCCTCAGGGGACACCTGGATGTCCGCTTGGCCTCTCCTCCACTCGCCACACGCCCCTGACCCCTTGGCAAGGCGCCACGCCGCCCGCCATGCGCCGCACCGCCTCCTCCGGTCACCACCTCGCCGCCGAGCGCGCTCGGGCCAGTTCGACCTTCCCAGGAGCCTCACTCCTTCACCCTTAAGCATCCTCGCCTATAAATCGAACCCCCAGGCCGAGCCGCATGCGTTCTCCCCCTCCTTCCCTTTCCGCCTCCGCCATTAGCTCCGGCGAACTAGAGCTCACCGTGGAGCCACCTCCATCGACCCGCATTGGCCCCTCTAACCACACCAGCAGCCTCACCAGACCCCACGGAAGCCCACACGCACGCCGAATCCCAATAGAACCCACTCAATCGCCACCGCCCAATTGCGCCGCCGCCGGCGAGCTCAAGGCTCACCGTGGACCGGCCGATTCCGGCGAAGACCGAGCATGACATCCACCCCAGGAGCTTCCTCACGCTCTTGCGGTGCTCGTGCGCTCGACGTTCGACCACCCCGAGCTCTTCTTCCTCCACACCGCCGGCTACCCGAGCTCCGCCGCCGCCTTCGACGCCGGCAACCTCGATTCCGGCCACCACCGACCCGAACACCGGCATTGGTCGGTAGCTCTCGAACTACTCTACACAACGTGCGTCCCCGTTGCAGCCCCGGTAAGCCCTGCCTAGCAGAACACCACCAGAAAGATGCAACGGCGGAGAAGACCGGCGAAGGACCCGGTCATAATTTTTTTTCGATTAAGGGTTTGGATGCAAGTTTTTCAGAGTTTGGCAGTGAACTTCAAAAATGTATAGCAAATCACCAAAAAATCGTAAAAATGCAAACTCAACTAATCTGAAATACTTATAACAAAATCTACAAGTTTGATAACACCCAAATCTGAGAAACTATACCTATTTTACTCTATGAAAAAGAATAGGAAAACCACCTAATGTTTGTTCTAGAAGTTCTGCTCACTGAATGACCTTGATATTTGGATATGTTGATTCTGGTAGAATGTTAGGCTTATGGTAAAAAGATGACACCCAGCTAATGCAGTTAACTTATTTGAACAATCAGATTCTCAAATCTGTTAAAACAATTCATGATTTAATACTGGAAAACATAGACTTGATCTAGCCCTGAAATTTTTCCTAGATGCATATGTGACTGAAATCTTGCTAATCTTTAAGTTTCAGACATGTTAGAGTTAGTTAGCTATATACCATGATTAATGCTTGTTTAATCAACTTAATTCATCATATATTACTAATGTGCCTAGGAAACTCTAGATTTATTTCTGGAGTCTTATGTTAGCTCTATGATCATGCCTGCAAAGTTTGAGGCATAGTTATTGAGTTTTGTTTCAGTTAAAAATCATGCTTAGAATATCATGGCTAGGGTTGATATTTTTGTTCTGAGTAACATATACCAAATATGATCACGAATTTTTGACATGTTCTTAGTCAGAGTAGATTCTTACTAGGATAAAAAGTTCACATGCAGTACTGGTTATTTTGAACCTTGAATTAATATGCTAGCTCATGTAGAGTTAAATGGTCAATTAATTTTTCTGGTAGAGATAATGCTTGATAATTTTTCAGGAACATGCTTGGGTCATATCTAGTTTCTGGTAAAATTTTGAGAACCATATCCCTTGTATAACTCTCTGTGGAATTAATCTTATTCAATAGCTTGATGATTTTGTTAATTTTATAACCTCAGATTCTTAAGGAAATAAAACCTGCAAATTTTATAGTACTGAGTAGATGCTATATAGATACTTCTGTAAATGTTGTAGCACCAGAACCTATGTCAATCATTATGTGCAAATTTGTGAAATATTTATAGTAATCTGTTTGCATGAATTTTCATGATTAAATGCTCTATGGTTAGATGCTGAAATTTACACAGTAGATGCCAGATTATCTGAGCTGTTCTACATTAAATTTTCATCACTAGATTATGAGTAGGATTGCTGTTATGAAATTGTGAAAACATGCTATGTTTTAACGTTGAAAATGAAACCAACCCACACAATCACTCATGAAGAAACATAGTGATAAATACTACTCCATAAATGACTGCCCAGTAAATGAGTTCACAAAGGTTATCTTTAAGTTATTTAGTCGGACAACAACTTTATCGTGAAGGAAAGAAATAATTTATCATGTTGTAAGTCATAATCTTGCATTGCATATAGAAGCGGTTAATCTTGCTGACGGAGAGTACGAGCTGGTTCCCACGGAATCTTGTGTTGCTCAGGAGGTTAATTTGAATTGCACTAATCTAGCTCAAGACCTGGGCCAAGCCCCAGAGGTTTCTCTGCCTGTCAGTGCCCAAGAAGGTAAGCCCCGGTGCATAATCCCATTATTTTTAGAGTTATTATTCATCTAACTATACATAATGTGTTGTAATAATTTTATTTGTGCATTTAAGTTTTCTAGGCGTTGATCGAAAACCTTAGATGCATGATGTCTAGGTACCTATGTTTGATATCCGGATCTTTTTATCGACTAGTTGCCCTGCTAACTAGGAACGGTAGAAGTCGAGTGACTTCCTGCCGCTCGCGAGCATATAGGAATTGACTGACTTTAAATTCCTGCTCAAATATAAGGACAACGAGCGGGGTTGTGTAGTTGTGATACACCGCTGGTGTAGTCTAAAATGGCTAAGGTCGTGGTGTGTGGCTCATATCGTTAAGTGTTTGAAAGTACTAGCCACATAGCGAGAAATATGGTAATCGGTAAGCTTAAGTACCTAATTAGACCAGCAAGTGGAACGATGTGGCACCCTCTTGGTAGAAGTAAGTTTTATTTTTGTCCGGACGTATGGGTGCAGAGTGGTCGGACTCTGTAGTCGGGGAGGGTGTCCCGGATCCACGACTTGGAAAGAAAGGGGAACAGTAGCGTGGGCGGGAGCGAAGTCGATCCCCATGCGTGTGGTTTAGGTTCCCCTGGACAGGTTGAAATTCGATTCAGAATCATCCGCCTCTCACGGAATGAGATTGCTTAATGATTTCGGTCACACAGAGTAACAAGTGGAACAAATGTTGATAATACTGCTGTATGATTAAATGATTGCTCTACCATGTTTGAGTAGAGATAGTTGCAAACTTAGAATGGTTAATCCAACTAGAAAGTGGCTAAATTAAAATTTGAAAGTAAGGATCAACTCTTAGTGGCATTTTTGGCAAAACAAACCCCACAAACCAAAAAGCCTTGCATGTCTAGTTATCGGACTAAGTTATATCCGGTGACGGGTAAGTCTTGCTGAGTATTAGTATACTCAGCCTTGCTTGTGGCACTGTTTTCAGGTACTAACTTTGAAGATTTGATTGCGAGTCTTACTTGGCCTTGTACTCTGCCTCCGGGCTGGCTGTTGAGTGGGATGGTTCTTTAGCAGGTGCTGACCACCCTCCCGCTAAGTGACGCTTTCGTACGGGCTTTATCAATGCGTCACATCCTTTCGCTAGTTGTCTTTTACTGCTTCCGCTAAACAATGAGACTTGAATAATTTGAGTAGTTGAACTCAGTAGTACTTTACTACTCTGAACTAGGTTTGTAATAAACTTATCTTCCGCTGCAATCACTCTGAGATGTATGAGATGTTTCGTGTTATAATCTCAGGGCTCACCTTCGTGTGAGTGTTGTCTATGCGATCCTGGAATAACGTGGCTTTTATCGAGGCTTCACTCGAGAAACTACCGGTGCGTGCCGATTTGGATCTGAGTTGCTTAGCAACGAAGACCAGTGCACCCGGGCCTAGTCTTTTGGGTGGTTCCGCCACAGTTGGTATCAGAGCTCGCCGACAGCCTATCAGAGATGGCAACTTCTGTTTTCTAAACAACAAAATAAAACTGGATTTCAAAAACTACTAAGTTTTTGAAAATGTCTAGGATCTCCAAGGACAAGTCTAGAATGTAAAGCCCTAGGGAATCTTATGGGTATAATTAGGTGGCTTATACTGTATGGCTAACTCCCAGCACATTATTTTTCAGTATCTAAATTCTGCAATTTAATTTATGCAACTACATCGTCGCCGCGGAGGTATGCTTGCTCAGTCAGCTGAGGGAGTCTGACCTTCCCGTCGGTGATGCGAGCCGAACGCTGGAACTCAAGTAGTGGCCTACTTGAGCTACTGCCCATATACCAACTTCGGTTGATTATATGGGGAGTAATGGTTCGAAATTGAAATTCAATTCCCCGTCAAAGATGGTACTCAGTCAATACGTTGTTTCGATGACGTATGCTTAACGTTGTCTATACGGTGGGAATTGTATAGATGCCGGTTCTATAGTGATCGGTAATGTATGGGAACGATTTCGTGAGTGCTGGCACGAAAGGTTCATTTTGTATACTGTCAATTTTCTGCAGGTATGCTAACTCGAAATCGAATCCTAGGCTAGTTAGCTATATCGAGGAGTTATATAGCGAGAGACGTATTATGTATGCCACCAAAGTTAACCACGTAAGACCAAGGCTACTTAGCAATTATTTTCTTTGGTGTGGATGATTAGGTTCTGCATTCATCCTTAAATCATCAGCAAAGAAACCTTTGGAAGAAATCGTAATCAAAAAGTTTAAAACACTATCTTAAGGATCATCTAGACAGTCTGCAAATTCTGGAAATTTTGGCTTCCCCGAATTTTTAATATATGACTATTTGCTCAAATCAAGTTTAGTCAGTAAGATGAAATGAACCTACCTAAATCACCAAACTCCTGTAAAAATTTGAGAATTTTTGAAGCCTCGTAGCTTGGTGTTTTTGAATTTAGATCAACCTTCTGTAAATCTGTCAACTTTGAGAAGTCTGCACAAACTGAATTTTTAGACCTACTTAAGTTACTCAAATGAAAAATCGTACAATACAAAAGTTGTAGATCACTTGATGAAGAACTTACCATAAAAATTTGAATTATCTTGGTCAAATGGTTAGGTAGATATGGTCAAATTACACCCTCTCTGGATAAACAGATTTCTGGTTGACATCACTCTGAAACCCTGAGCATATCACCCTCTTAGGACCCGAATTGATCTTAGTGTTGACTAGATGAAATGTTCCTCACTACCTTAGTCATATTCTGTGAATTGTTGAAAATTTTCTGAGCTTGTTATCTATCATTTCGATCAATTTCTTTGACTGTCCAGAATCAGCCATTCTTGTATAACCATCAGCTGATCCATCAGTCTTTTTGTTGGGACAGATGGATAAGTTGGCGGTGATCGACGAGCAGGGGCACGTGCACTCAGCTTGTTTGCACTGGGACGGGCTTCCTCGCCGTCTCTGGGAGCTTTTGAGTGTAGCCGGTTACCACCAGCCACCGCTCTACGATGGCCACGATTTCGTGGAGAGCGGGGTTTGTCGCTGCAGCGTGACGATGGTGATTCCAGCAGCACCCGCTCAATGGGTGGGAGCTGATTGTGACTCAGGTGATCGGCCACAGTCTGCTGGACACTTGGGAGCTCACTGCTATGAGGGTAATGACCACTTTTTGTTCTCTGCACCCTCTGGAGGTGGTTCTAACCGCGTTCGGGTTGTTCCCCGCACCTGACCTGGCCGACCCACTTTGGCTTGACCGGATGGCCAACGTGGACACAGTTGCGACCCTCGACCCGGTCGGGGCACTTTGAACCACCGCGTTATGCCTGGACGGTCTTTACTGACTCTAGACCTTCTAGAGCTATGCCACCACTCAGCTGGTTGATCAGGCTCAGGCCTGGCACCTGACCGTCCAGCTGAGGGACGAGCAGCTTCGGGAGGCCAGTGACGAGCTTGAGAGTAGGGGTGCTTTGATCACCCAGCTCCAGAGTCAGGTCCACGAGCTTCAGGACACGGTGATGGACCAGTGACGCCACTATCCACTTCCTTGAGGACCAGTTTCACGACCTTCAGCTTGACCTCGACGACGCCCAGGGTCAGCTCCACCAGATGCAGGTTGCTCTTCACGCTCCACCCGGCCTGATGTAGGTGGATGATGAGGAGGAGCCTCAGGAGATCCAGGGTGTTTCAGAGATGGACTTTGAGGAGCAGGCGCCGCAGCCCGCGCCGGTTGAGGCTCACACTCCCACTGCGAGCGAGGCGTCGGTCAACATGTAGACCGAGGCGCTGTTTCCTAGCTTCTGTAGACTCCTCTTAGTGTGGCCTAATTTTGGATCATGGGCTACTAGGCTAACTTAGAGTTGAGTAACTCTTAGTACTGATGTTAGAATCACTTAAGTAGAAATGGGAAGTTGATGTATGTAATGAACCCTAATGCTACTCATGTGTGATGTTAGCAGTCTGTGAAAAGCTGAACGCAGCAGCTAGTTTGAATTTTTATCCTTACTTCCTTTCCGAATTAGCTCGTGAGTTGAATACCAAAGTTGTTCCAAATTTCATCATCAAATTGATCACAAAATTTCAGCTGAAACGGAAGTGTACAGCAGGAGATATTCGCAAATTACAGAGGCTCTGTTTTCTGTAAAATCAGCAAACCAGAGGAGGAGTAATTGAATTTTTCGACTAACTTACTCTGGAAATCTGACTTTGCGTTGACTACCAAAGTTGTAGATCATGAAATTATCTATATCCTATAAACATTTCAAGTTCATACAATGCACAGAACTCCAGTTATGCGCTTTTTTGTATCACCAGTTTTCTGTGTAACATGATTCAGGCAATTCATATTTTTCCATAGGTGTCTTGAGTTGTATGTTTCCATTTGAAATGATGAAAATGTTGAGGCTAATGCAAATTACTCACGTTTCAGATGGTTGGATCAACTCGAGGCAGCCCCAGTGGTTTTGGAGCTAGAGGGAATGGGAATCCACCTCCACCTCCTCCACCCGCGGGCATTGCAGAAGTTCTTGCCGCCCAAACCGAAATTTTGCGGTAGTTGGTACAAGCTCAGCAGCAACCGCGGGGTGGGCATCATGCTCATCAAGCGCAAGAAGCGAGCTACCAGAACTTTCTCAGTACGCAGCCCCTGCTCTTCACTAAAGCTGACGAGCCACTTGACGTGGACGCTTGGATTCGCACAATCGAGTCCAAGTTTTCTCTATTGACTGCTCCTTGTTCCGAAGCGAACAAGACTCGCTATGCCGCGCAGCAACTTCGTGGATCAGCTCATATGTGGTGGGATCATTACCATGGAATGCTACCGGCTGATCATGTGGTGAATTGGGATGAGTTCAAGAATGCTTTTCGAGTTCATCATATTCCAGCGGGACTTCTTGATCGTAAGCTCAATGAGTTCTTGGCATTAACTCAGGGCACTCGGACTGTGCTGCAGTATGCACAGGCTTTCAATCACTTGTGTCAATATGCTAGTCATCACGTGGATAACGGCACTAAGAAGCGTGAACACTTCCGTTGAGGCCTCAGTACCAAATTGCAGGAGAGGCTAAATCTTGTCTGTGCTGATTCTTTTAATGATTTGGTGAATCTGGCCATCACCCAGGAGGATCTCATTTCTGCACACCGCGCTGAAAAGAAGCGCAACACACCTGCAGGACCCTCGAGTGCCTCTGCACTGAGGTATCGCATTGTGCAGAATACTCCCGCTGCACCCTCTCAGAAGGCCCCTCAGCCAGGGCGTTGGGTTATTCGGCCTCCTCAACAGCAGCAACAGCAAACTCGCTATGCTTCACCACAGCAGCAGCAGACCGACCCTAGGCCGAATTTTAAGCAAGCCGCTCGCCCCGACAACAACAATCGTTGTTTTAAATGTGGGAGCCCGAATCACTTTGCAAAAATGTGCCCGCAAGCGGGACAGAATCAAGGACAGGCTTCTCGCAAAAATGATCAAAACAAGGGCAAGAAGCAAACTGTTCAAGTCAGGCAAGGCCGATTTAACTTCACCAATCTAGCTGATCTTTCCGAAGGAGCACCAATTATGTCGGGTACATTCTCTATAAACCATCATCCCACAATTATCTTATTCGATTCTGGTGCATCTCATAGTTTCATTAGATCTAAATTTGGAGCAAGAGTTGGGTTAGATTTTTGTCACACCAAAGGTTCATACATGATCTCTACTCCGGGTGGTAAAGTCGCATCAAATCAAATCGTTAATAACGCACCACTTAAGTTGGGTAGTAAAACAATTTCCACCAACTTAATCCTACTACCACTCGAAGGGATGGATGTTATTCTAGGAATGGATTGGATGAATAAACATGGGGTACTGTTAGATATCTCTTCCCGAGCTATCAAAATTAATTCGCCTACCCATAGCCATTCGGTTCTATACCTACCTCATTCGGAACATGTCAATTCATGTGCTTATGCCATGAAAGATATTCGTATCGAAGATACTCCCGTAGTCCATGAATATGCAGATGTTTTTCCGGATGATTTACCTGGTATGCCACCAGACCGATATATCGAATTTGTCATTGAACTACAGCCTGGTACAACACCTATTTCGAAAAGGCCGTACCGAATGCCACCTAAAGAGTTGGCAGAACTGAAAATCCAATTGCAAGAACTACTGGACAAGGGTTTTATCCGCCCAAGTGCTTCACCTTAGGGCTGTTCCGCATTGTCCGTAAAGAAGAAGGATGACAGTCTGAGGTTGTGTATTGATTACCGGCCTCTCAATGCGGTAACCATCAAAAATAAATACCTACTTCCTCGCATTGATGTATTGTTCGATCAATTGGCTGGAGCAAAGATCTTCTCTAAGATTGATCTTCGTTCGGGGTATCATCAAATAAAAATCAGACCTTGTGATATTCCCAAGACCGCCTTCTCAACCAGATATGGTCTTTATGAGTATTTGGTTATGTCTTTCGGGCTCACAAATGCTCCCGCTTATTTCATGTACCTTATGAACTCGGTATTCATGCCGGAACTTGACAAGTTCGTCATGGTTTTCATCGACGACATTCTGATCTATTCCAAAAATGAGGAGGAACATGAGAAACATCTACGCATTGTTATTCAACGCCTCCGTGATCATCAGCTGTATGCTAAATTCTCTAAGTGTAAATTTTTGCTGAACACAGTCAAATTTTTGGGTCACACCATATCCAGTGAATGTATCTTAGTTGACCCCAGCAAAGTCCAAGAGGTGATGGACTGGAAGCCTCCTACTTCGGTTCATCAGATTCGCAGTTTCCTCGGATTGGCGGGATATTACCGCAGGTTTATTCCGGATTTCTCCAGAATAGCAAAGCCAAATAAAGAAGGATGTCAAATTTAAATGGGATGCGAAGTGCGATGAAGCATTTCATACACTAAGAGCACATCTCACCACAGCCCCAGTTTTAGCTCAACCGGACAACAGCAAGTCCTATGATGTTTACTATGATGCATCGGGCACTAGTCTTGGTTGTGTTCTAATGCAAGACAATCGAGTTATTGCATATGCTTCCCGAGCCCTTCGACCACATGAACTCAATTATCCCACTCATGATCTTGAGCTAGCAGCGGTTATTCATGCTCTCAAGATTTGAAGACATTATCTTATGGGCATTCATTGCAATATTTTCACTGACCATAAGAGTCTCAAATATATCTTCACTCAAAGTGAGCTAAATATGAGGCAACGAAGATGGTTGGAATTAATCAAAAATTATGACTTGGAAGTTCACTATCATCTGGGCAAAGCCAATGTCGTAGCCGATGCACTCAGTTGCAAGGTTCATTGCAACTGCCTTTCAGCAGAATCGTACAACAACTCGTTGTGTGCTGAAATGCAAAAGCTGAAGTTCGAAATCATTCCTTAGGGTTCGCTGACTCACATTTCTGTTGAACCGACACTTCATGACCAAGTCATCATGGCACAATTGCATGATAAGAGTGTCAGGATTATCAAACAGAAAGTGCTAGAGGGCGAAAATAAATACAAGTGTCTCCGTGTGGACCATAAAGGAATTTTGTGGTTCGAGGATCACCTAGTCATTCCCAAAAATCATGAGCTACGGAAACAAATCTTGGACGAAGCACATCTCTCTAAATTTTCCATTCATCCGGGCAGCACCAAAATGTACCAAGATCTCAGGCAAAATTTTTGGTGGACTCGAAAGAAGATAGAAATTGCTAAATATGTTGCAGAGTGTGACACATGTCAGAGAGGGAAAGCTAGTCACTTGAAAGTTGCTGGAACTCTCCAACCTCTGCCAATTCCATCCTGGAAATGGGAAGATATCAGTATGGATTTCATTGTGGGCTTACCCAATACCTCTCAACATCATGACTCCATCTAGGTTATTGTCGACAGACTCACAAAGACAGCTCATTTCATTCTAGTGCATACAGAATATCGAGCCAAGAAATATGCTGAAATCTATATCGATCGAATTGTCTGTCTGCACGGTGTAGCAAAAACCAATATCTCGGATCGGGGTACTCAGTTTGTGGCACGATTCAGGGAGCAACTCCAAGAGGCTCTCGGAACTAAATTAATTCGAAGCTCAGCATACCATCCACAAACTGATAGGCAAACCGAAAGAGTAAATCAAATTCTCGAAGACATGCTTCGAGCGTGTGTCATCCATTATGACAAAAAATGGGACAAATGCTTGGCTTTGGCTGAATTCTCCTATAACAACAGCTATCAAGCCAGTCTGAAAATGGCACCCTTTGAAGCCTTATATGGTAGACGGTGTCGAACTCCTTTGAGTTGGTCACAGACTGGAGAGCGCAAATTATTCGGACCCGAATTACTGGTCGAGGCTGAGGAGAAAGTGAAAATCATACAAGCGAATCTCGGAGCAGCCCAATCTCAGCAAAAGAGTTATTTTGATAAGCGGAGGAAGTCTTTGAAATTCAGTGTTGGTGATCATGTCTATTTACGAGTTTCACCAACTCGAGGCGTTCAACGCTTCGGAATCAAAGGCAAGTTAGCACCTCATTATGTCGGGCCATATGAGATTATTGAAGAATGTGGACCCATGGCTTATCGACTGTGACTCCCGTCACGACTCGCAGCCATCCATGATGTTTTCCATATATCTCAACTCAAGAAATGCATCCGAGTTCCTACCGAAATCATAGACCAACAGGAAATATTAGTGGAACCCGACCTCTCTTATACTAAATATCCACTCAGAATCTTAGATCAAAAAGAGAGAGGTACCCGTCGAAAGGTGGTAAAAATATATAAAATTCAGTGGTCTCATCACACTGAAGAAGAGGCCACCTAGGAGACGGAAGATTATCTTAATCGACAATATCCGGGTTTTCTTAGCTTCACCCCAGGTATCCTATTCTCTGTCCTAAATCTAATCATCAAATCTCGGGACGAGATTCTTTTTAAGGGGGGTAGGCTATGACACCTCTGATGTCTGTACCTTACAATTCAGATCAAATCACTCAAATGAATTATAGGAAGGGTTTGGAAATTAAATTCCGCAAGAAAAGAGCAAATAAAAGTCAAACTATACAAATGGAAATATAATGTGAGAGCCAAAAGGGTTAAAAACCTATTTCGAATCCTATTAAAAAATGTGCACAAAAATAAGTTTGGGTTATTAAGGGTACCTTAAATGACATGTGCTGAATTCCACTTTCAGCCAAAACCCATCAAAAATCAAATAAAAACCAAAGCCCTTTAGTGCAAGTTTGAAAATTCAAAATAGTTCAAAATGTGGGCTTCAAATGGAAATTTGGCTAAAACAAAAGTTGTAGATCTCGAAAAGTTACACAAGTTTGGTTTTCAACACTTTTTCATTTGAGAACCGAAAAATAGAAAAAATTCTAGATTACCGAGAGGTCCCTGGGATTTCAGAAATTGCAAATAGGTCCCTACCTTCATCTCCCTCTATGTTTCCGCTGCCGCTTGCCGTACGCCACCGGTGGACCTCATCCACGGCGCCCCCCGCGACCATCTGGGACCCCTTGGCAAGGCGCCACGCCGCCCGCCATGCGCCGCACTGCCTCCTCCAGTCGCCACCTCACCGCCGAGCGCACCCGGGCCGGTTCGACCTTCCCAGGAGCCTCACTCCTTCACCCTTAAGCGTCCTCGCCTATAAATCGAACTCCCTTTCTGCCTCCGCCATTAGCTTCGGCGAGCTAGAGCTCACCATGGAGCCGCCTCCACCGACCCGCATTGGCACCTCTGACCACACCAGCAGCCTCACCAGACCCCAGTGAAGCCCACACGCACGCCGAATCCTACTAGAACCCACTCAATCGCCGCCGCCCAATCGCGCCGCCGCCGGCGAGCTCAAGGCTCACCGTGGACCGGCCGATTCCAGCGAAGACCGAGCACGACATCTACCCCAGGAGCTTCCTCACGCTCTCGCGGTGCTCCTGCACTCGATGTTCGACCACCCCGAGCTCTTCTTCCTCCACACCGCCGGCTACCCGAGCTCTGCCACCGCCTTCGATGCCGGCAACCTCGATTCCGGCCACCACCGACCCGAACACTAGCATTGGTAGGTAGCTCTCGAACTCCTCTACACAACGTGCCTCCCCACTGCAGCCCCGGTAAGCCCTGCCTAGCAGAACACCACCGGCAAGAAGCAACGGCGGAGAAGGCCGGCAAAGGACCCGGTTGTAATTTTTCTTTTTCGGTTAAGGGTCTGGGTGCATGTTTTTCAAAGTTTGGCAGTGAACTTCAAAAATGCATAACAAATCACAGAAAAATCATAAAAATGTAAACTCAACTGATCTGGAATCCTTATAACAAAATCTACAAGTTTGATTACACCCAAATCTGTAGAAACACTACCTATTTTAATCTATGAAAAAGAATAGGAAAATCACCTAATGTTTGTTCAGGAAGTTCTGCTCACTAAATGACCTTGATATTTGGATATGTTGATTGTGGTAGAATGTTAGGATTATGGAAAAAAGATGACACCTAGCTAAAGCTGTTAACTTGTTTGAACAATCAAGATTCTCAAATCTATTAAAACAGTTCATGATTTAATACTGGAAAACATAGAACTGATCTAGCTCTGAAGTTTTTCCTAGACGCATATGTAACTGAAATCTTGCTGATCTTTAAGTTTTAGACATGTTAGAGTCAGTTAGCTATATACCATGATTAATGCTTGTTTAATCAACTTAATTCATCATATATAACTAATGTGCCTAGGAAAATTTAGATTTATTTATGGAGTCTTATGTTAGCTCTATGATCATGCCTGCAAAGTTTGAGGCATAGTTATTGAGTTTTGTTTCAGTTAAAAATCATGCTTAGAATATCATGGCTAGGGTTGATATTTTTGTTTTGAGTAACATATACCAAATCTGATCATTAATTTTGGACATGTTCTTGGTCAGAGTAGATTCTTACTAGGATAAAAAGTTCACATGCAGTACTGGTTATTTTGAACCTTGAATTAATATGCTAGCTCATCTAGAGTTAAATGCTTAATTAATTTTTCTGTAGAGATAATGCTTGATAATTTTTTGTTAACATGTTTAGGTCATATCTAGGTTTTGGTAAAACTTTGAGAACCATATCCCTGGTATAACTCTCTGTGGAATTAATCTTAGTCAATAGCATGATGATTTTGTTAATTTTTAACCTCTGATGCTTAAGGAAATAAAACCTGCAAATTTTACAATACTGAGTAGATGCTATATAGATACTTTTGTAAATTTTGTAGCACTAGAACCTATGTCAATCATTCTGTGCAAATTTGTGAAGTATTTATAGTAATCTGTTTGTATGAATTTTCATGATTAAATGCTCTATAACTCGCAAAAAAAATAATTAAATGTTCTATGGTTAGATGCTGAAATTTACACAGTAGATGCCAGATTATCTGAACTATTCTACATTAAATTTTCATCACTAGCTTATGAGTAGGATTACTGTTATGAAATTGTGAAAACATGCTATGTTTTGATGTTGAAAATGAAACCAACCCACACACTCACTCATGAAGAAACATAGTGATAAATACTACTCCATAATTGACTGCCCAGTAAATGAGTTCACAAAGATCATCTTTAAGTTATTTTGTTGGACTACAACTTTATCGTGAAGGAAAGAAATCATTTATCATGTTGTAACTCATAATCTTGCATTGCATATAGAAGTGGTTAATCATGCTGACGGAGAGTACGAGCTGGTTCCCGCGGACTCTTGTGTTGCTCAGGAGGTTAATTTGAATTGCACTAACCTAGCTCAAGACCTGGGCCAAGCCCCAGAGGTTTCTCTGTCTGTCAGTGCCCAAGAAGGCAAGCCCCGGTGCATAATCCCATTATTTTTAGAGTTATTATTCATCTAACTATTCATAATGTGTTGTAATAATTTTATTTGTGCATTTAAGTTTTCTAGGCGTTGATCGAAAACCTTAGATGCGTGATCTCTATGTACCTATGTTTGATATCCGGATCTTTTTATCGACTAGTTGCCCTGCTGACTAGGAACGATAGAAGTCGAGTGGCTTCCTGCCGCTCGCGAGCATATAGGAATTCACTGACTTTAAATTCCTGCTCAAATATAAGGACAACGGGCGGGGTTGTGTAGTTGTGATACCCCACTGGTGTAGTAAAAAATGGCTAAGGTCGCGGTGTGTGGCTCATCTCGTTAAGCGTTTGAAAGTACTAGCCACATACCGAGAAATATGGTAATCGGTAAGCTTAAGTACCTGATTGGACCAGCAAGTGGAACGATGTGGCAGCCTCTTGGTAGAAGTAGGTTTTATTTTTGTCCGGACATACGGGTGCAGAGTGGTCGTACTCTGTAGTCGGGGAGGGTGTCCCGGATCCATGACCTGGAAAGAAAGGGGAACAGTAGTGTCGGCGGGAGCGAAGTCGATCCCCATGCGTGTGGTTTTGGTTCCCCTGGCCAGGTTGAAATTCGATTCAGAATCGTCCGCCTCTCACGGCATGAGATTGCTTAATGATTTCGGTCACACAGAGTAACAAGTGGAACAAATGTTGATAATACTACTGTATGATTAAATGGTTGCTCTGCCATGTTTGAGTAGAGATAGTTGCAAACTTAGAATGGTTAATCCAACTAGAAAGTGGCTAAATTAAAATTCGAAAGTAAGGATCAACTCTTAGTGGCATTTTTGGCAAAACAAACCCCACAAACCAAAAAGTCTTGCATGTCTAGTTATCGGACTAAGTTATATCCGGTGATGGGTAAGTCTTGCTGAGTATTAGTATACTCAGCCGTGCTTGTGGCACTGTTTTCTGGTACTAACTTTGAAGATTTGATTGCGAGTCTTACTTGGCCTTGTACTCTGCCTCCGGACTAGTCTGTTGAGTGGGATGGTCCTTCAGCAGGTGCTGACCACCCTCCCGCTAAGTGACGCTTTTGTACGGGCTTTATCGATGCGTCACATCCTTTCGCTAGTTGTCTTTTACTACTTCCGCTAAACAATGAGACTTGAATAATTTGAGTAGTTAAACTCTGTAATACTTTACTACTCTGAACTAGGTTTGTAATAAATTTATCTTCCGCTGCAATCACTCTGAGATGTATGAGATGTTCTGTGTTGTAATCTCTGGGCTCACCTTCGTGTGAGTGTTGTCTGCGTGATCCTAGAATAGCGTGGCTTTTATCGAGGCTTCACTCGAGGAACTACCGGTGCGTGCCGATTTGGGTCCGAGTTGCTTAGCAACGAAGACCAGTACCCGGGCCCAGTCTTTTGGGTGGTTCCACCACAACGATGGCACTAAATAAGGCTGTCACCACCTGCAGGCTATCTCCACAAATCATAGGAAATAGCGACATCCAGCAACACTTAACTAACCCAGACACCATATCTACACTAGTAAATGATAAACTAGCATCCCACGCGGAGCCCCCATCCTTCAGATGGACAGACATCATACTAGAGCAAACATACGAATACTAAAGCATGTAAAAGTTAACTAGAACTAAGTATCTAACTCGGCAAAGCATATAGTGACACAATAAACTAATCATGAATTCTATGTCTGATACCGCAGGACATATATCATGCAAATATAAATAACGGTAAGATAAGTCTATTACATGAGACCGAATATTACAAAAGAGAACTAGTAGCGAACCCATACCTATTCTCCGAAGCACGCCCGGAGATCCGAAAACTACTTCACTTAAGCTCCACTAGCCTAGAACTACGTAAGAGGGAAATTGAGCTAGAGCTTCAACTTGGTGTGTCCCTATTCTAACCCCCCCCCCCCTCTCGTATTTATAGAGGGTGACAATGGGAGTCTTCAGCCAAGTTGCAGCGGTCCTAGCACTTGAAGCTTCCTGCAGAAGGGGCAAGGCGGTGGCTCCCCAGGCCAGGTGGGCCCCACCAGCCTCCCCTTGCTCTAGTAGGCCGCCATGTGTCCTCTAACCCTTGCCTGTACCTCTGGTATGTCGGTTTGATGTTGTATGTGGGTCCTTTGATCCATGCGAGTCTGAATTCCGCGCTCTGATTGGTCTATAATTTTCTTTGTGGATCATAAGGTGCTTACAATCTGCATTTTAGCTCTTCTTCTAATGGATCATAAGGTGCTTACAACCTGCATTTGAGCTCTTTTTCAAACATTGTATAATTTCTAGGAGCATAGTGGGTTTATACTTTATTTTGGATAAATATGCATGTTAAATATTTAAACTCAAGATTTTCTGATAAAATTGACGCTTGAAATTGGTCCCTAATAAGCGTCAACAAGATCCCCTAAATTGTCCTTTGCTCATCCCGAGCAAAGTAGGACAAATCATGTTGTTGATCAGAAAATCACTCTAAGTCATACTTACCTGTAATGTCAGAATTTATAACCAAGTAGCTTATCTATGAATTTGAATAAGTTGGCTCACTTACCTCTGCTTTATCCCATACTCATCCATTGAGGTTTTAGCCTTCTCCTCGTCTTGAGCTGTTGAGAGTTAGAATACTGCATAGAGCCACATTCACTAATTCCTAGATCACCAATCCATTTGGAGGTTTTTCTTAGAAAGGGTTTTCAAAAAGCAAGGAAAAATTCCTTAAATGATTCTCTCGAAACACTCAATGTGTATATCCTTACCAAGGCAATGCTGCATTTTCTCCTTTCCTACCAAAGAGCTTTTTGTGGAGCTCATGGGCAGGATGAAAGACTAGGCATACTTCATTCCATATATTGTAAAGTCAAAGAGTGAATCCACCAAGAAACCAAATCATACAAATGTGATCAAGACGTGTATGTGTATGGAGTGAATGGAATGATTGGTGATATGACTAACTTGTCATGAACCATCTCTCTATTTTTCATGGATATGGGCTATACATTTTTTTGACATGCCTTGTGAGCATGTGGCATACCTTCTTTAGGCATGCATCTTTTTGCTATTTTTGACATGCTTTTGGGGCATGTGGCATACCTTCTTTGAGTGTGCATCTTTTTATTTTTTCATAGCCCATACCATTGATTACTCTTACAATTACAATGAAAACATATACATCATTAAATCCTCATTAAGAAGACAATATTAATTACTCTTACCATTACAATGAAAACATATACATCATTAGATCTCATTAAGAAGAGAACATTAATTACTCTTACAATTACAATAAAAATATATACATCATTATATCCTTATATTCAAGCAGGCACTTACCAGCAAGTCTGGAGATGTAAATGAATTAGAGTTTTTATCGTGGCATTAGTCATCACCGTGTGTCGTGCTGTTTCACAGCTTTTCCTAAACCACTATTCTTCGTCGCCAGCGGCCCCGCGCTTCTGGCCTCGCCCTATCTACATAATGAAGGATCTAGAAAAAGCTGTGACATAGCCGGCACGATGTGACTAATACCTCAATAGCCGTTCTTGTTCATTTACATTTTTAGACTTGCTGGTAAGTGCCTGTGATCTACAATGCAAGATCACATCAACTCTCTAGAATCATTCTAAAAATTTCTACTATCCACATATTCATCTCATTCAGAAAAACCTGGATAAATTCATAGAGCTACAATGCAAAATAGACTCATACTCACATTGAAGTTGACAGTTGGCAATCACTATTTCTAATCCCTAATTATTTTGACACTCTTAAGTTAGAGGCGAACACTCTTCATCCCAGGCCAGTGTCATGGGATGAAATCATGGTTCACACACTTCGTTTCAGGCTCAATATCCAAAAACCATCTAGAATAAAAAAATGTTTACTTCAGAAATATATGTCATTAACCTCGACCCTGCGGTGATACACTACCTTTTGGGGGTCAACATGATGTTTGCGACACGATGCGGTACAAGGACGTCACCGATTGGCTCGCAACAGCACCAACACTTACGGTTGATGCAGACGCAGCACTTGGCATAGGCAGTGTGGTCGTTGATATGCTTTCAATGCAACAACGGCCACACTGCATGTGCCAAGTGTTGCATCTGCATCAACCATAAGTGTTGGTGCTGCGACCAGCCAATCGGTGGCGTACTTAAACCGCATCGTGTTGCAGATATTATGTAGGCCCCGAAAGGCAGTGCCATCACCGCTGGGTCGAGGTTAACGACCTATACTTGTTCCAAAATAAAGATTTTGTAACTTCTAGATGGTTTCAATGTGAGCCTGAATAAATACATCACTAGAGTTTGAAAATAATCCATTCATAATACAAAAAGTTTCTACTATACTCATTTCAATAATTCATTCTAAAAATTTCTAGTATCCACAAATGGTCATATATATATACAAGTAAATCACAAGAACTATCTAGACTCATTCTAAAAATTTCTACTGTCCACGTACTCATTCTCATTCTAAAAATAAAAAAATTATACTACACTCATTTATAATATATATATAGCCATATATACAAGTAAATCACATCAACTCTCCAGACTCAGGTTATGTTTAGTTTTTTAAGTAGCTGCCACATTGAATGTTTGGATGTCAATTCAAATATTCAGATATCAATTCAATATAAAACTAATCGCATAAGTTGTAATTAGGGCTTTAGACCAATCTATTAAGTATAATTAATGCATGAATAGCGGATGGTTACTGTATAAATTAGTGGTCAAATTATGAACTAATTAGTCTTATTAGATTCTTCTCGTGATTAGGTCACGACTTATAAAATTAGTTTTATAATAAGTCTATATATAGTACTCCTAATTGGTGTTTAAACATACGATGTGACAGGGACTTATTACTTAAACTGAAAAAAGCAAACGAGGTCTCATTTAGATCAACTAAAACAAGTAAATCATCTCTACATATGCAATCTAAATGAGAAAGAAATGAGCTACACCTCGCAATTCTCTATTTCTGAAGCATGAAATGAGCTGCATAAGCAATGAAAGATGACAAAAACAAACCTTTAGAGCCTATGGAGGGACGGGAAAATCAAGACCAAATGAGGTGGCCAAATGAGCAAGAACTCCCCCCACCTGAACCAAGAACAAAAAGAACATGTGAGTTGAATTGCTCGGGCAGGGGAAAGGGAAAGGGGATAAGGGGGCCAATGAGATTTGTCCCGGTTGGAGGCACCAACCGGGACCAAAGCGCACTCTTTTGTCCCAGTTGGTGGCTCCAACCGGGATGAATAGGCCGTGGGGCTCGGGTTGGAGCCACCAACTGGGACAAAGAGTGTCATTTGGTCCCGGTTGGTTCCTGCAACTGGCACCAAAGGCCCCTGGCCCCCCTACCCGCCCGGCTAGCAGTTGGACCCGGGACAAAAGCCCATTTGGTACCGGGCCCAACGGCAGCCGGGACAAATGGCCTGAACTGAAGGCCTGTTCTGTAGTAGTGTGAGTCGTAGTTCTCCTATTTTTAAAATTCCAAATTTAGGTTTATTTAGTAGTTTCTGACAGTGAATCCTTCTCGTTTTTGAGATTGATGCAGAAATTTCTAGATCCCTCGGCGAATATAATGACTTCTTTTAATGCTCCATTATTAATGTAATAAATAGATTATTCATCTAGACTTGATCTTGTTGGTCAAGTGGCATATTGCAAGGTCATAATGACAAACTGTAAGCTATTGGCTACAGCGTGATTACTTAGCACATCCTCTTCACGTGGTATCGTGCTGCCATAGTAGTAGCCTCCATAGCCTCAATCATTTCGTTGTTCTTGACTAAATCATACTTAGGCCTCTCTGATCAAGCCAGTAACACCGAACGTGGCCAGGTAGACGCCAGTGCTGAGATCTGTATCATATTAATTAACCGAAGACTTCGAACTCGATTGGTCACACAAAAGTGTACAATACATAAAGAAATGACAAATGGACCTGCACCCATCTCGGTGTGTTTCCTGTGCTATCTATATAGGGCCTTAACACCCTTCTCGGTGTGTTCAGAAATATATGTCGTTAACCTCGACCCTGCGGTGATGACACTACCTTTTGGGGGTCAACATGATGTCTGCGACACGATGCGGTACAAGAACGTCACCGATTGGCTCGCAACAGCACCAACACTTACGGTTGATGTAGACGCAGCACTTGGCAAAGGCAGTGTGGTCGTTGATATGCTTTCAGTGCAACAACGGCCACACTGCATGTGCCAAGTGTTGCATCTGCATCAACCATAAGTGTTGGTGCTGCGACCAGCCAATCGGTGGCGTACTTAAACCGCATCGTGTTGCAGATATTATGTAGGCCCCGAAAGGCAGTGCCATCACCGCTGGGTCGAGGTTAACGACCTATACTTGTTCCAAAATAAAGATTTTGTAACTTCTAGATGGTTTCAATGTGAGCCTGAATAAATACATCACTAGAGTTTGAAAATAATCCATTCATAATACAAAAAGTTTCTACTATACTCATTTCAATAATTCATTCTAAAAATTTCTAGTATCCACAAATGGTCATATATATATACAAGTAAATCACAAGAACTATCTAGACTCATTCTAAAAATTTCTACTATCCACATACTCATTCTCATTCTAAAAATAAAAAAATTATACTACACTCATTTATAATATATTTATAGCCATATATACAAGTAAATCACATCAACTCTCCAGACTCAGGTTATGTTTAGTTTTTTAAGTATCTGTCACATTGAATGTTTGCATGTCAATTCAAATATTCAGATATCAATTCAATATAAAACTAATCACATAAGTTGCAATTATGGCTTTAGACCAATCTATTAAGTATAATTAATACATGAATAGCGGATGGTTACTGTATAAATTAGTGGTCAAATTATGAACTAATTAGTCTTATTAGATTCTTCTCGCGATTAGGTCACGACTTATAAAATTAGTTTTATAATAAGTCTATATATAGTACTCCTAATTGGTGTTTAAACATATGATGTGACAGGGACTTATTACTTAAACTGAAAAAAGCAAACGAGGTCTCATTTAGATCAACTAAAACAAGTAAATCATATCTACATATGCAATCCAAATGAGCAAGAACTCCCCCCACCTGAGCCAAGAACAAAAAGAACAAGTGAGTTGAATTGCTCGGGCGGGGGAAGGGGAAAGGGGATAAGGGGACCAATGAGATTTGTCCCGGTTGGAGGCACCAACCGGGACCAAAGCGCACTCTTTTGACCCAGTTGGTGGCTCCAACCGGGACGAATAGGCCGCGGGGCTCGGGTTGGAGCCACCAACTGGGACAAAGAGTGTCATTTGGTCACGGTTGGTTCCTGCAACTGGCACCAAAGGCCCCTGGCCCCCCTACCCGCCCGGCTAGCAGTTGGACCCGGGACAAAAGCCCATTTGGTACCGGGCCCAACGGCAGCCGGGACAAATGGCCTGAACTGAAGGCCTGTTCTGTAGTAGTGTGAGTCGTAGTTCTCCTATTTTTAAAATTCCAAATTTAGGTTTATTTAGTAGTTTCTGACAGTGAATCCTTCTCGTTTTAGAGATTGATGCAGAAATTTCTAGATCTCTCGGCGAAAATAATGACTTCTTTTAATGCTCCATTATTAATGTAATAAATAGATTATTCATCTAGACTTGATCTTGTTGGTCAAGTGGCATATTGCAAGGTCATAATGACAAACTGTAAGCTATTGGCTACAGCGTGATTACTTAGCACATCCTCTTCACGTGGTATCGTGCTGCCATAGCCTCCATAGCCTCAATCATTTCGTTGTTCTTGACTAAATCATACATAGGCCTCTCTGATCAAGCCAGTAACACCGAACGTGGCCAGGTAGACGCCAGTGCTGAGATCTGTATCATATTAATTAACCGAAGACTTCGAACTCGATTGGTCACACAAAAGTGTACAATACATAAAGAAATGACAAATGGACCGGCACCCATCTCGGTGTGTTTCCTGTGCCATCATATAGGGCCTTAACACCCTTCTCGGTGTTTACTGAAGTCGCAAGGTTTTGGAACACAAGAAATCAAATCGAGAGGGTGCCTTTGAGATAGCCTACTGAGTGAGCAGAAAATGGGGGAGGAGTCCGTGACCGTGAGAGTCCAAGCGAAATCTAGTTCTTCTAGCTGGGTGGTGGATATGGAGAAGATGCTCGAGCAGGCCAACCCATCAATGGAGATGGTGCTGTGGAAGCAACGATCCATACGCCGGGTGCCAGAGTTTATCAAGAAGCTGACAAACAGCAAGTCCTATCAGCCACAGTTCGTATCGCTGGGCCCTTTACACCATGGCGAGAGACACCTCCTTCCCATGGAGCAGCATAAGCGGCGAGCAGTGCTGCACATAGTTAACCAATCCGGGAAGCATTTACAGGAGTTTGTTGCGGTCATCGAGGAAGTAGTAGAGGAGCTCCAAGGTGCCTACGATGACCTGGATGACAAAAAATGGCGTGGAGCGAACAAGGGTCGCTTCGTGGAGATGATGGTCACGGACGGCTGCTTCTTGTTGGAGCTGATGTTTGAAGCTCTAGCACCAGGGAATTATGCGGCCAACGACCCTATCTTCAGCAAGAACAGTTTTTCTCGTCTATGGCCAATCATGCGGAATGACATGGTCGCGATGGAAAATCAACTGCCTCTAGTGGTTCTACAGAGGCTTCTATCTGTTATCCTAGACGGCACATCTCCGGTACGTCTACTTTTTATGTAGCAGAGGCTTCTAACTTCAATTGTTCTCTTTTCGATCATCATATATATACTTACTTTCATCAACGCTCAATTATTTTTTTGTTCAATCATTATCCTAGACTGGATGGGTGAAGCACATTTAGTGTCAACGGTGTATACCACTATATGTGTGTGTAACTTACTATTATTTACTATTACTAGTTCGACGCTCTTTTTTTTGAGCCTCGACATGAAGTCACCTAAGATCCTAGATGAATACTCAAATAAATAGAGAATCCAAAAATTCTCACAAAAATGAGAAACTTCCAGCCATTAATCCGATAACTATAATCATACCAGTCATTGCATCTTTTATATTTCCTAACAAATTATCCACCTCTATCATTACGAAAATAGACTGAAGTAACACCCTAAACATGTATCTAAATAATCCACCTCTGCCATTATAAAAGAATCTAAAGTAATCACCCCATCTTGGTGGAAATTATCCACCTATACTATTATAAAAATAATGCAAATAGTCTCCTAAATTGTATATAAATTATCCAATTATATCATAAGGAAGAAGTACATTTTTGACCATTGAACTATCACCTGAGTTTGGTTTTGACCATCCAACTCGAAAACCAGAAATCCAACCATCGAACTCCAAAAACTGTTTATATTTAGCCATTCACTGGTTTTGAATGGCAGATTCACTGACGTGGATGGTTTTGAATGGTGGTTTTGCTGACGTGGATGTCATCACCTTTTCTCTCTCACTCCTCTCTCCATTTCCTTTCTTCTCTTTCTTCTCCGCCATGTCCACTATGCCACCGGCGCTGGCTCCACGGAAGGCTCCTCACCACCACCACCAGCCACCCTCTTCGACGCCACAATTGCACGCCTTCACCACCGCCTGGCCGCACTTTGCCCATCTTCAGGCTCGGCCCCCACCTCCGTATCCACACCCTCCTCTACTTCATTGCCTCCGGCGGCTCCCACCTACCCGGCCTCCATCTCCGTGCACGGGAGTAGCTCCCCCACGACACGTCGGCTTCATGCATTCTTTGGCGGTAGCAACGTCCCCGCCACAGCCTCCTCGTTGACCACTGGCATGAGGATGCTGAGTGGCACGAGCTTGCCCATGGAGCTCGGAGATCCGGTCGTCTAGCAGGTGGAGGGCATGAGCGGCCCAGCCCACCCCACTGCAGATCTGGCCACCAACGGCCGCGCCTCACCCTGTGGCGCACCAGATATTGCCCAGCAGCCCCGCCCACACCACCCATCACCTGATCCGGGCCTTCCCTCCCACCACTGCCACCGGTGCTGCCTCCCTCCCCACTTACCCCACATCGTCGAGGCTGACGGGCCGCTGTGCGCGCGGGTTCACCACTGTCAAGAAAGTCGCCGCCGAGGGCACCGTGACGTGGGAGCCGCGTGACACCGGTCGAGGGCCGGAGTATGGGAGGTGCAGCGGCGGTGGGATAAGGTGAGGAGGTGCAGAAGCGGCAGCAGGAATCTTGCATGGGTAGAGAGAAAGAGAGCAAGAATGTGGTGAAGAGAACAAAGGAAAAGGAGAGAGGAGAGAGAAATGTGATGATATGTGCAGCCCACTTCCATGTGTCATCCATGTCAGTGAAACCGCTATTCAAAACTAGCTCTTGTATTCTTAATGAGTTAGCTAAAAAATAAAATCTCACCAAAAACTGAATTCAACAGAATCTCTATTTTCCTCGCATCCCTATCATATTCAGTATTTCATACCTGCCGCTCTGAAAAGAAGTCGGGCCCTCGCTCGCCATCCCACTCCTGCGCTCCCGGCCTACCCTCTCGCGCTCCCCGGACCATGTGCCGCCGCAATCTTCCTTCGCAGTGTCCTCGCTCTTAGCTCGCACCGTCACAAGCTGAGAAGTTGGTACGCGAGGCAGTACTTTGGACGACGCGCTGGGGGGGTGCTGTGGCGCTCTGGCCAAAGCCGCTCGCACATGATGTGCCAGAACCGCGAGCTGCTGCACGGCCGCGGCGGCCGGGAGGGCGGCGGCACAAGGGTGGCTTCGTCATCCGCGGGCGCTGGGTGCACAGTTCCGGCCGCAGTGTCATGGCGAACAATGCGTCGTAGGTAACCGAACGTCCTCCGGTGCACATTCGCTCCGCCGCCAGTGTTGTTGTACCGCCAGTGGTGCTGGGCTGCTGGCGGCGGAGCAGACGAGACGCAATCCGCGCGCATGGGGGAGAGAATGTGGTGACGGCGCGCAGGGGCGAGTGGGGCAACCGGGGGAGCAAGGGCGGCGTTGGCTGCGAGCGGTGGGGAGGAGGAATGGCCGTGGCCGAGGGAAGGCGGCGGCCGCGGCGGGGAGGAGCCCCGCGCTCGACGGTGGAGTGGAGGAGATGAGTTCCATACAATTGGATAGGGATGGCGGGGGCATTTCGGTCTTTTCGCCAATCCGCTGGTGGGCAACACCTATGAGCTCCTTCTCCCTCATCTAATGTTTTGCCCGTATTTTTCTTCTCCCCATGTAATGTTTCGCCCATATTTTTTTGCGTTATCACTGGTCTCCAAACACGACCTGATATGGGTCAAAAGCTGGCCGTTTATTTGTTTCGGCTAGAGTATTATATATTAGTATAATATCTATACCTATTATATTATATATTAGCATTATATTATATATTAGTACTATCTATACCTATTTCTAAGACAAGTGATGTTTTCACCAAAATTTTTAGTTTGGTGGGTCTTGTATCATTAACAGGTAGGCCTTAGTTCATCCCGTAAGCGAGTCAAACCAGCCCTCCGTGTAGATCCCTGAAAATTAGCAGATAGACAACTATATGTATCCGATAATTATACCAACGTTGTCTGTAGCAACGCACAAGCATAATTGCCTATGTGGGGTTGCAAACCAACCAACAATATATATGGCACATGCCACAACCAGAGTAGAGGTGCGTGGATTTGAATGTTAATAGAACTTCAAATACATTTTTGTCTCTTTAATTAAATGTGTGTACGCTTTTGTTTGAACAGCGAGTCTCTTACTATTGCTTTATTTGTTTCAATGGTGAGTATGTACAGGAAGCTAAACATATCAACAGCTGCGTGCTATTTCTTTTGGACCGCAACCCACTTGATGAGGAAGATATGGAAAACTTAGGTCTCCACTTCCTAGACCTTTTTCACAAAAGTTACTGTAGTTCCCGTCCAAATTGGGAAGGATGCGTTGAATATGAGGCTTGCACACCCTGTGCTTCTGAGCTAAAGGAGGCAGGGATCCAATTCAAAAGGAGCGACACTGATAGCATCCACAACGTTAACATGGAAAACGGCACGCTGAGCATGCCAATGTTCACGTTCGATGAGGACACAGAGATACCACTCCTCAACCTAATGGCATTTGAGTGGCTACACCCTGAAGTCAATCTTGACGTATGTTGCCACATGTTCTTTATGGAAAAAATCATCAGATCCGAAAAGGATGTAGAACTTTTAAGATCCAAAGGGCTCTTCCAGGGCCTAGTAGGCAGTGAGAAAAGGGCGGTGGAGATGTTCAACACCCTCGTCAAGTTATCATGGACGGCAAGCAGAGGCAGCAGGCTAGGCCAGGTGCAGTGGAAGCTGAACGAGCACTGCAGGAAGCGCCGGAATAAGTGGCGGGCCAGCTTTGTGAACACCTACCTGAGCAACCCCTGGGTATTCATCTCCCTCATGGCTGCCATAATTTTGCTCATTGCCACCCTCCTGCAAACCATCTACACCATTGTCCCGTTCTACACCAAGAACTAGCAAGAGTTATGTGGCTCTATCGATGTATCTGCTTACGTTTGCACACCACTATTATATATTTCAGTCTATAGTATTATCTTCATTAGGTATAGCTCTAGATCTGCGGCTCTATAAATATCACAGTATGTGTGGACAATTACTGTTTCTGGCCTCGTACCATCTATACTTCAAATATATTGTCGTGAGTTTCATCCCTAAATATATGCTTGTCATTATGTATCGACTTGCAACTACTATTGTTTCATGTGTTGACCGGTACTAAGGAATTAATTTGTAGGGTTTATTGTATAAATGATACAATATAGCAAAAAAGTATAAATGATACAAGAACAAGCTATCTATATAGTATATCAAGGAAAATGATCCCATAAGACCATTATTGTGACTTTGGCGATTAAATAACAACATAAACATTGGGACTAATAAGTTTGTGAACTCATATTAGTATGGATGAAGTCCAAATCTTAGCAAGTACGCGCCAAATTAAACAAGTGACCTCAATCTTAACAAGTAGTACGCCAAATGAGGGATCCAAATCATATCAAGTGCAAGCCAAAGTAAAAAAATTAAGAGATCGAATAATTCTAGGTGTCCAAATGACAGCTAAGATCATCCAAATAAAGTATAGGATGATCTGACAGCCTCAACAATACACGGGTCGGATCAATGCTGAGGAGGAGATGAAATTTAGTTGTACCGGATGCACCAACGAAATTTAGTCGAACTAAAGCACCGGATGACCCTGTACTACGTACTGACTGGTTACATTGGTGCAATTGTAATAATTTGATTAAACGTACAGCATGTCGAGCAAAAGAAGGTTCCAGGAGAAAAATCCTTTAGTACCGGTTTAACAGATGGTCATCAGACGAAGCGTCGGACAAAGCATCGGAGCAATAATACAAGTAAAAGTGGCTTTTGGCCGAGAGGGACCAATGACTATCACTACTACAAAAATGATTGTAGGAGTCCTCCATTTTTTTTCTAGGGGCGGCACAAAGGTAACCCGCTCCTACAAAAGGAGCAGGGTTAATATAATGTAGCATCTGACCCATCCATGCAAATGCATTTTTTTGGGACGGGTGGTGGCGTCACCAGCCCCTAAACCCACCTCTAAAAATTATTTTTATGGGTACTTGATATCATGACCCATCCATACAAATGGTCCAATGAAAGTAAATTCATAATTCAAAAAAGTGAAATTTCTACACAATGGTTTTTGTTAACTATAGATACCGAAAAATATGTTTCAAGTATATATATTTAAGTGTATATAAAGGTTAAGATTGTGGATATCTTAAAGTATGATTTGAGTTGTATGAGATACTATATAGTCATGCTAAAAGATCTTAATTGAATAATGTATAAACTATAAAATTTTAGATCTTACCAATGCAACCCTCCCTTGGAAACGGATTTGTATGTGCAGGTGATGCCAATGCCATCATCCAGTCCTACAAATTGATTTTAGAGTTAATAAAAAAGAATGGCACACTTCTTATGTATATGAAAAGGAAGTCGTTTTAGATAGGTGCGGCGTTTGTGCAAAGTCAGTCATTTCCGCATCAAACACCCCTCCGTGGACGTTGTTGCCCCTAGTGCTTTGGGTCACCCGCTCGCGTGCATGTGCCGCGTGTGCTCCCGCTTGCAAAAAGCCAATGTCAAGCAAAGAAAATCCAACCCAGGGAGGAATCAAATCGGGGACCTCAAGGCCTCGGCCTCCTTGAGCTAGCTAGTTAACCCCTGAGTCATTCCTGTTGGTAACATATCCCGTTACCCTATTTAATAAGGGTAAATACAGAAAATTGTACACTAATTAATCACTCCATGGTACGTTAAATGCTGTCCTAAATGACTTTTCTGATGGAATTTTGGGCTTGACCCATGAACAATTTCAGAAATTTCAAAAGCCCATGCATGTGCATGAGGAAGTGAGCTAGTGGTGCAACCCCTTAGTCCCATCTTGCTAGTTGAAGTGGAGTATGACCAAGATAAACATGGAGATTGTCTTCACCTCTTCAAGCTATGTGTGTGGAGAGAGAAGGGGAGCTCCACACGCGCTCGCTCGCTTGCCTCGCCGGGCCGGGCGGCGCGGGGCAAGGTGAAATAAGCGGGCACACGACGTCCGCGTGAATGGTCTGCCGGAATCTGGTCCCTCGCCTTGTGGGGTCACTACTTCTTTTTGTTGTTTCTGTTTTTGATCGAGATATGGAAGTCTAACCGGTTTTATAATTTTTCAAAATCCGATCACGACGCGAGGTCGTGGGGTCTTCCATATATTTGACCTATCGGCCTCCACCAAAAGAGATCTAATCAAGTTAGGGTTTTGCCTCTCCTCACTGTTGTGCCGCCTTCGTAGTTTGCTCCATCCCAAGCGCTGGCGTGCAACGGCTAACTGGAGAGCAGGTCTCCGAAACCGTTCGCTCTTGTGATCCTGCTATAAGCAAAATGGCCCCATTAGGCCATTGTTTTGTGATTTTGGTGATTGAGAAACAACACAATCAACGGGACTAATGTGTTTGTCAAGTGAACATTAATAGATCCCAGTGATGAAGCAAAAATGCCAAGCAAAGCAAAACACGAAGAAAGAACTCAAGAAATGCTGAATTGGACGAGTTCTGCAGAAACAGTGGCACCGAATACACCGGTGACACTACACCGGTCTAACCGGTTGGCATCGGATACACCGGTGCATATATCACCGGTGTAATGGGCCGAGCAATGCCCAGGCCAGGGGGAAGTCCAAAGTAGCACCAGTTACACCGGTGGTACTAATTTGAGGCATCGGTGCAAGCACCTTGTCATGCACCAGAGAGCATGTCAAGTGGGCGTGAAGAAGTTTCTTCAGCACCGGTTGAACCGGTGGTGCACCAGGCAAGGCACCGGTGTAATTTCAAGACAAAAGCTGAAGATTTCTTCAGGACCGGATGAACCGGTGAAGCATCGGTGCATGGAACCGGTCTAACCGGTGCTAGCCACGTCAGCTGTCAGAAGGCCAACGGATAGTGTAGAGCCGTGAGTGACCGGATGCATCGGTGCCCTACCACCGGTCTATCCGGTGCTTTACGCAGAAAAGGGACAACGGCCCTTAATGGCTCTATGGACTTGGTGGGCTATATATATGCCATCCCCCGGGCATTTCAAGATTGCCGGAGTTGCTACAAGCCTCAAACACACCCAGGAACATCTCCAAACCATCCAAGTGCTTATTGATCATATCTTTAGTCCTTAGCACACATTTAAGAGTGTTAGTGCTAGGTTAGCTCTTTAGAGAGTGAACAAGCAAGGCTTTGTGCCTTTGTGCTGTGGTTCTTCAGTGAACCAAAAGAAGACTTCGGTGCGCCGGCCCCTTGGAGCATTGGTGGCTCGCCGGCACGTCATCGACCCTCCGACTTGGTGTGGAGCGGCGACGACATCCTTGTACGGGGGACGTGGAGACCCCCTTTCCTTTGTGGAGAAGCTCCTTAGTGGAAAACGGGATCAAGGTGATAGTGGTTGAGTCCGCGGAAGAGACTTGATTGCCGGGAAGTGATACTCTTAGTGAGTGCTTCAACAACGTGGATGTAGGGATGCCTTTGTGGCTAACCGAACCACGGGATAAACACCCGCATCGAGAGTTTGCTTCCCTCTATCCCGCTCTTTAAGCTTCCACATTTCATACTAGCAATTCTTGTGTGTCTTTACTTTCATAGAGTAGTCTTTTGATAGGAAAGGCTATAGGTTGCTAAACTCTTTTGGGATAGAGGTTTCACACTAGAACAACCTCAGTTGCACATATAGATAGCATGTTTTAGTTTAATATTATGCAATTTAGATGGAGCCATAGGTTAAGGTTTTAAGTTGCCTAATTCACCCCCCTCTCCCTCTTAGGCTAGAGAACCTGATCCGGTCTTTCAATTGGTATCAGAGCCGGGACTCACATCTCTCACAAAGAAAGCCAATTCCATTGGCAATTTGTACTTACCGGCTCACTTGATCGGTTAGGCTTCACCGCATAGTGAGTTAGCTCTTTGGGGAAGGGATGGATTCATTAGGACCTCCTCCACATTTCGATGGCACGGGCTTCCAACGATAGAAGATTTTAATGCAATCCCACCTCCAAGCAAAGGACCTAAATGTTTGGAGGGTAACTAGTGAAGGAGTAAAAAGAAATAGTCAACAAGAGAAGCAATATGATGCTATAGCAAAATGTGCCATTTTAAACTATCGTGATGACAACGTGTTCAACCATGTGTTTGCTTGTGAAAATGCTAAGAATTTATGAAAAACTATTAGTGAGAACCATGAGAGCAGAAAAGATGTTGCAAATGAAAAATATCATGTTCTCATTGATAAACTTAATATATTCAAGTAACTTGATGATGAGAATGCCGAATCTATGTACTCATGGTTGAATATTCTCGTGAATATTGGAGCTCATTCGCAAGATCCTTCACTCACTCCGGAGGCCCGACTATGATTTGGTGATCACAATTCTTTATGAGAAATAAATGAACACATTGACACTAAATCAAGTCCTCAACAAGGTGATCGCCCACGAGCTGCGCCATGACATCAAACCAAGAAGTTGAAGAAGATGGCCATCAAAGGTAGCTCAAGTGAAGAGGAAGAAGAGGAGGCACACCAAACCTCCTCAAATGATGAAAAAGAGCTAATGAACCCCAATCTCTACATGCAAGTCAAGAAGATGAACAAATGCTTGCAAGAAATCAACTCAATGGGGGTATATGGTCTTCCTCAAAGACGGGCCACATCACCAACAAATGAAGGTTGAGAGGAGATTCAAGAAGAAGAAAGAAAAGAAGGAGAAGAAGCCCAAACATAAATCATTTGCCATATTTGGTGAATGGGTAAGCGGTGGTGAAGAATCAAGTTGTAGCTCAAACGATGAAACAAGCAAAAAATTCACCATCCGCACCAACATGGGATCATCACCAAATACTTGCCTTATGGCCAAAGGTATGGAAAGCGATGTAAGTGATGATGACTCCGATTCTCCTTCATATGATGAGCTTCTTGAATTAATACATGAGCACCAAAAAGTTATTAAGAAGCAATCAAATAAAATTGAAAATCTTAATGCTCTTAATGATCTTAATGTTATTTTCGCTACAAATTATGAAAATTTGTTATGCAAATTCAAATTGCTTAGCGAGAAGCATGAAGAGCTCAAGTTAAAAATTGAGAGCATTAATGATGCTAATGACTTTTTGGAAACCAAGCATTCTACCCCTAGTACAAGCTCAAATTCTAAAGTAGATACTTCAACTTCTTGCTTAGATTTAATTGATGAATCTAACCCTTGCAATGAGAAATGCTTTGAGAATGTTGTTGTAGAATCATGTGATGATCTCATTGCCAAGGAAAATGAAGAGCTCAAGCAAGAAGTAGAATGGCTCGTGAAGGACTTGGCTAGATTAAAGGGCAAGAGCATAGAGAGCAATGTCCAACCTTCTTAAGATAACCGTGAAGACATGGTGAAGAAGCTTGAGAAGGGGTCCACCGTGACTTGCTCAAAGTGCCATCAAAGAGGCCACAAGTCCAACAAGTGCCCTCAACCAAAGAAGAAGCTTTCGGATGAGAAGAACAAGAAGAAGCTTACAATCAAGAGTTCTCTCATCTACACCAAGCTCAACCGGAGGAACAAAAGTAATAGCACCTCCTATGTGATCAAAAAGAAAACCAATGGCAAGGTGGTTGCTCACAAGGTTGGGAAGCAAGAAAGGAGTTGGAATCACTCCATTTTGGGAGCCCAAGGATGTCATTACCAATATGAAGGGGCCTCAGATGATGTGGGTTCCAAAGGAGATTTGAAGCCCAAGTATGGCTTCGGGGGATTTGGAGGCTTGGCTAACTAGAAGATGAAGGATTCAAGCTATAGAAGCCAAGCTCGCATCTTGGACATTTGTTGCCCAAGTCCCCCATAAGGTAATGGTAGCTAGATTTCAATTCAAGCATCATGTAGCTCCATTGCCCTTGCTAGGTTGTTTGCATTGCATCACCTAGTGCTATATGTGGTGGGTTGCTTGTGTCATGACTCTAACCCATGAGCAACCTACATGGTTTGATAAGTGTGTAGAAAGCTACACAAGGTCACCCTTCATGCTACTTAAACTTCATGAGGTATGAGTTTCATTTGTGTACCATGAACACAAGCTATAGGGTAAACTTCCCATTGTAGTCAAAAACAATGTGCATACATTTGATTAGTGATTCAAACACTAAATGCACACATTTAGGGGGAGTTCATCCTATTGTTTGTGATTTTGAGACTAACATATTCTCAAGCTTATCTTTTTGTAGTCTCATGTTGAGCCATGATCTATTGAACTAAAATTCCATATCTAAGTTCATAGGATATGTGCTCATGCATTTACTCATCTTGGTGTATCAAGTGTCCTTGACCTCAAAGACTTTCAATTGGTATCATTTGTCAAGTCTCTTTTAAATTGGTACATGCAAGGTAATTAATTTTTCCTCCGGAGGTATGCAAGGTCTATAACTCCTTCAATTGGCATTTTTATCAAATTATTTGTTTTTATAGAGCTACCTCCGTGCATGATATGATCTAAGCTTTCTCTTTCAATTGTCTAGTTGTGCATATGATTTTCATATTATCATTTTGTGCACACACTTTGTGGAAAGCTTAGCTCATGTCATGGAAGTTTCGTGATATTGTGATCCACCCTAATAATTGCTCAATTGGTATCTTTATTGATATCATACACTTGGATCATGATTCATGGAACTAACTCCCTAGCCTACTAACTTTTCTCTTTAAGCTATTTTGGTTTGCCAAGCCTTTTTAGGTGATTTGATTCCAAAGGGGGAGAAGTTTGGATCAAAGCAAGGTGAAAATGAGTATATTCCAAAGGGGAGCAACTTTGATTCCAAAGGGGGAGAAACAAAGGGGATTGATGGATTTAGGGGGAGGCCAAGTCAACATTGGATGATGGTAAGCATCCAAGTAAGTGTAAGTGGTTCAATTTGTCAATTTTTGCAAAATTTATGCTTGCTTTGATTGTGTTGTCATCAATCACCAAAAAGGGATAGATTGCAAGGAGAATGGCCCCATTAGGCCATTTTTTTGTGATTTTGGTGATTGAGTTACAACACAATCAATGGGACTAATGTGTTTGTCAAGTGAACATTAATAGATCCGAGGGATGAAGAAAAAGGCCAAGCAAAGCAAAACACGAAGAAAGAACTCAAGAAACGCTGAATTGGACGAGTTCTGCAGAAACAGCAGCACCGGTCTAACTGCTTGGCATCGGATACACCGGTGCATATATCACCTGTGTAATGGGCCGAGCAATGCCCAGGCCAGGGGGAAGTCCAAAGTAGCACCGGTTACACCAGTGGTACTAATTTGAGGCATCGGTGCAAGCACCATGTCATGCACCAGAGAGCATGTCAAGTGGGTGTGAAGAAGTTTCTTCAACACCGGTTGAACCGTGGTGCACCAGGCAAGGCACCGGTGTAATTTCAAGATAGAAACTGAAGATTTCTTCAGGACCGGATGAACCGGTGAAGCACTGGTGCATGGGACCGGTCTAACCGGTGATAGCCACGTCAGCTGTCAGAAGGCCAACGGATAGTGTAGAGCCGTGAGTGACCAGATGCACCGGTGCCCTACCACCGGTCTATCCGGTGCTTTACGCAGAAAAGGGACAACGGCTCTTAACAGCTCTATGGACTTGGTTGGCTATATATATGCCATCCCTCGGGCATTTCAAGGTTGCTGGAGTTGCTACAAGCCTCAAACACACCCAAGAACATCTCCAAGCCATCCAAGTGCTTATTGATCATATCTTTATTCCTTAGTACACATTTGAGAGTGTTAGTGCTAGGTTAGCTCTTTAGAGAGTGAACAAGCAAGGCTTTGTGCCTTTGTGCTGTGGTTCTTCAGTGAACCAAAAGAATATTTCGGTGCGCCGGCCCCTTGGAGCATTGGTGGCTTGCCGGTACGTCATCGACCCTCCGACTTGGTGTGGAGCGGCAACGACATCCTTGTACGGGAGACGTGGAGACCCCCTTTCCTTTCTAGTGAAACTCCTTAGTGGAAATCGGGATCATGGTGACCATGGTTGAGTCCGCGGAAGAGACTTGATTGCCGGGAAGCGATACTCTTAGTGAGTGCTTCAACAACGTGGATGTAGTGGTGCCTTTGTGGCTAACCGAACCACGGGATAAACACCCGCATCGAGAGTTTGCTTCCCTCTATCCCGCTCTTTAAGCTTCCGCATTTCATACTAGCAATTCTTGTGTGCCTTTACTTTCATAGAGTAGTCTCTTGATAGGAAAGGCTATAGGTTGCTAAAATCTTTTGGGATATGGGTTTTACACTAGAACAACCTTAGTTGCACATATAGATAGCATGTTTTAGTTTAATGTTGTGCAATTTAGGTGGAGCCATAGGTTAAGGTTTTAAGTTGTCTAATTCACCCCCTCCCCTCTTTTAGGCTAGAGCACCCGATCCGGTCTTTCACATGCACCAGGAGAGGGCGAATCAGGTTTTTGGGAAGCGCCAAGCGTGACTGCTCGTCTTATTCGCCACGGCTTGTCCTCCATCCAAGTCGGGTGCTGCGGTGTACCGTCGTCTGCAATGCCAGTTGCTGCGTTCCATTTGAAGGACTGTCTTCGTCTCATCTGCGCCACTCGTCTTCCTAGCGGATCCCGCTCAGTTTGTATTTTGTGATCAGATTGAGTTCATAATTATGTTTTCTGATATCATGTTTATGATGTTCATACTGTCTAGTATGTTAGAGTCTTGCATGCTAGGTTCTATTCTCGTCAGGATTAATCTAGTTCGGAATTTAAAATTACAGTTGCCTATTTTTCCAACAATCCAAAAATATGATAATAGGCAATTTGTTGATTTAACAATGGCTGGTTTATTGGTGTGAAGGGAAATCAAAGGTTCACCTCTGATTTACTGCTATGGACATCTGGAACATGAGACTTGGCAAGCCCGAGGGCGTACTTACTGCTGAAGAGCATTTCCATGACAGAGGCGAAGGCGTTGTGGAATGCTCTGGTTGCGAAGTATGATGCAACAGATGCAGGCAATGAACTTTAGCTCATGGAGAGTTTCCATGACTATAGGATGGTGAACAAACATCCTGTGGTGGAACAGGAGCATGAGGTGCAGTACATTGTTAAGGATCTTGACCTCCTTAAGTGTCTTATTCCTGATGAGGAAGTTCTAGTGAAGAAGTCCCCTTAAACTTCATCAAAAAATTCAATGCTCGGGGCGGGGGGGGGGGGGGCAAGAACAAAAGAGAGGCGTTGGGTCTGCAAAGACCGGTCTGATCATTCCCTCTAGGAATTTTACAAAAATTTCTAGAAACAAGAAGAAGGAGAGACCGATTTTGGAAAACTCTTGGCTAGATATTAAGAAGAAATGAGTCACTCAGAAGAAAAAGAGGTGGCCAAGTCAACATCAAAGTAATCATGTAGCTACACCATATTCATTTGGTGAGCCAGTTGCTCCTTGGTTTTGGTTATATTCTTGCTATTATACACCTTTGGATTATAATGGGATGCATATGCAGTCATATATCATTCAATTTGCTTCTATGAATCCAATCGTTGCTCATCACAAAGATTAATTGTTGCTAGCAATACTCTAGTCAAAAGCAAGCTCGATTGCAGCAAAGGGGGTGAGAAGAATATGAAGCATGATTCAAAGTATTTACAACTAAGGTGGTGTCCCTCAGGCTTGTCTCACACTCAAAAAAGAAGGCTACAACGGATGCGCAAGAATGAATCAGTGGAGCAACAAGCGGAGGTCGCACCAGCAAGGCCAGTAACCGTAAAGAAGGTATGACGGCTGAAGCAGATTGCTTCATCGACAGTTTGAGGCTTTGAGCTAAGGCAGGTCATGACCAATGCATAGTTTCATTGCCCTTAGAAGCAATATATGGCCGATGCATTATTCATCATCGCCCTTAGATAATTTTAGTCCAGAAGATTATTTTTTGGCATGCAAACATTGACAAAAAACAGGGGGCATATGTTGACAACCAAAATTGGCACAACTGGAGGAACTGGTTAGACCTCTTCACCAAACTAGTCAGACCGGTCTAACCAACATGTTCAAAATGAAAAATAAACTTCACCATTGGATAGATCTCGTTGAGTAGATCAAGATTCATATGTAGAACGTCCAATTTGGAGTCCAGATGAGAGAGATATGGCTTCGGGAAGATTTGCACCTAGACCGGTCAGACCGGTTCACAGGGGCGGTCAGACAGGTTTTGGTCAATAGAATCCATGTAGAAGTTGTATTTTGTCACGAGATTTTCTATGGTTTCGATCCTATTCGGGGAAAGATCTTCACACCCTATAAATATAAGGGAGAAGTCCGATTTATACCCTGGAACTATCGCAAAAGTCTGATTTTCAACCTTCAACTACAAAACTGGACAACGTAAGCCATCCAACTATTGAAACCGTGCAAATTTGGCCCTTGGGGTGGTTTTGAAGGTGGTTTGCCTTTTTCCTAAGAAAAATAAAAATATCTAATTAGATCTAAAAAATCAAATCTAATTCATTTTAAATCAGAAAAATATGAAATTAGTACCAAAATTTTGCTAAAAATGTAACCTATCTACTATTGCTCCATTTGAATCTTAGTTATTTAAAAATCATAGTTATAACTACAAGCAAATAAATATTATGAATATAAAAAATTAGATTTGAATAATTGACCAGTATTGTGCCGATAGATAGGTTACATTTTTAGAATACTTTTAGTAGCCATTTCATAATTTTTATTCAAAATGAGTTACTTATGAATTTTTTAGTTTAAAATTGAATATTTTAATTCTCACAAAATGAAAAAAACACCTTCAAAACCACCTAAGGGGCTAATTTTATCCGTTTTGAACAGTTGGATGGCCTCTGTTATCCGGTTTCATAGTTCAAGGTTGAAAATCGGACTTTTGTAATAGTTCGAGGGTGTAAACCGGACTTTGCCCTAAATATAAAGGGCCACGGCCGATTGAGGGTATCCAATTGATAAAAAAACAGTACATTTTTATCTTTTCTCTTTTGCCCTAACTTTTCCAATCTACTATTTACTGTTTCTCCTTCATCTCTACGTCGATTGAGGACGTTCTAAATGCCCTTCCGATCCTAGAACAATCCTACATGCGCCTGCCCTGACGGGATCCTTTTTGAGCGAGCGTTCGTTCGTCCATCGCTAGTTTAGCCCAGTGAAACCGGTCTGACCGGTTCCTAGCACCGGTTTGACCGGCCTGTATAGGAGGTGCTGCAGTGAGCTCCTCTTCGTACCGCATGTTCGAGTGCGATCGTGTGTTGGCTCAAAAAGGCGTCAAACATATATACTACAACATGAGATGGCAAGGCAACATGCACATTTTCATTATGGTCTTGAGCGTACATATATTGCAAGCAACATACTGCCACGATATATTATGATAACATTGCTCATAAATTAAAAAAGGTACATAGTACAAACTATCCAATGACGCCACCTGTTTTGGAAATATTAGTTTGCTGTTTTCATCAGATGCACTGATACTTTTCCAAATAAAAGTTCTACACGGATCATAAGGAAGCATGCAAGACTGTCGGCTCAGCTGCATTGTCTGGGAGCTTTATTTAACTAGTACATCAGCATGCCAAGCCCCGGTGCAACCTTATGGATAGACCTCAAAGACACTTCGAGCTCCAAATTTCTTTAGAAGCTTATAGTCAGTGAACCCTGCATTCTTGAAAATCTGACGCCATTCATTTTCGTCGCGTTGCCTTCCTTTAGTCATCGTCATAAAGCCAATGTCCACTAACAGTTGAGCTTCCAACATTGGCCCAGGAGAATTATAGTCAATTACAATATCAGCAATGATAACTTTTCCACCATCCTTTCGTGAAGGAATTGCCTTTCGGCATTGGGCTAGGATTTTAGCACAATCCTCGTCGGTCAGAAAATGCAGCACAAACTGTCATACACACATTGTCACGGAGTTATGCAATGATATTTAACAGAGTGAGTATTCTAGAGCTTTAAGCCAGGTTGCAAGTCATTTACATCATCAAGCTGAGAAAATATGAAGTTGTGATTAATTTAGGTGTTAAAGTGGCACTGGTTCACATTTCAATTTTTTTTATATAATATCGTCTAAGTTAGTTCATGAAATTTTGATTCGCAACAAAACACATGATATATAGTCTAGAAATTGTTACCTTTAGCACCACAGTTTGAGCCGGTGGGATGAAGTTGAGCATGTCACCTGCAACATAGCTTATGAGACCATCATCAGACGACTTGGTGCCAATCATCATCTTGGGATCGACCAGCACCGTGCACTTTATGTGTGGGAAGGCCTTGACAATGGCCCTGGCAGCTGCATCATCACCAGAGCCGCCGCAGCAGTAAGTCACCGACTGAATCCCGTTGAACAAATCACGGAACTCCCGCAGCGCAATCGGGATCCCGAAGTTGTCGTGTGCTTCCAATGCTTCATTCGCCATCTTGTGGAAATCGGTGTCGAGGTTCTTCATACTCTCGTGGAACAAAGTTGCTCCATGCAGCTCCTCGAATGGTGGTGTCAGCACATCCTTCTTGAACCAGTCAGCCAGACCCATGGCCGCATCGATGTAGCGTGTTGAGGTGGCCGTGAGCACGAAGGACGTGTGGTTGATGTGGACCTCGTCAGGGATGCCATCCACCAAGAGGTAGGACACGGGGTTGAGGCAGTATTTCCCCTCCTCTGTGTTCCCGTCTGTAGCGAAAATGGCCTCTCATGCCATATTTCAATATAATGTTTTGGCGATTGATGACACACGCAACACTTGAACTAATGTGTTTGCTTAGATGATATACTCAGGCTTTTAGGTTCAAGTGATGACAAAGAGAAGAGAGGCGAAGCTAGGCCCGAGGACGGGGGTCGAGGGGGAGCCGCCCCTCGCGGGTCTCAGGGCAGCGCCCTGAAACCTAAAAGAAATCAAGTCACCGGTTGAACCGACGCCAAGCAAATTACACACGTCGGTGCATTGACTTGAGCACGTCTGGGAAGTTTTAGTATCACCGGTTAAACCGACGTAAGGCAAAATGTACTCATCGGTGCAATGACAGAGATGGCCTGCGGGCTAGGGTTTGGCACCGGATGAACCGACGATAGGAAGTTTGAATACGTCGGTGCAATGACAGAAGCAGACCAAGAAAAATGCATGCATCGGATGAACCGATGATGCACCGGTTAATGGCATCGGTGCAGTTGTCCAGAGAGTTTGTTTTTCAAGGATCAGAGGACAGTTGCACTCACCGGTTAAACCGACGCTAATATTACATACACCGGTCGATTGCGTCGGTTGATTGCCCGTACACATAACGGCTAGTTTTCAGTGGGCAGTTTAGTATCACCGGTTAAACCGACGATGGCGATTTGGGGAGCATCGGATTAACCGGCGTTAAGCGTTTTTCTGGCAGCTTTTCTCCAACGGCTATATTTGCTTGTGCTGCCTATATATACCCCCAAGGCCGCACCATTTGAGTGTGCTGGAGTTCAAAGAAGTATACTAGAGCTAAAGATCATCTCCAACCACCATAGAGCTTCATTGTACATCATATAGGCTTAAGCACACTTGTTAGAGTGCTTAGTGCTTGATTAGGGATTAGTTCTTGCGAGAGCTCCCTTGAGAGAAGTCTTGCTGCGGCAAGCAAACACTTGTACTCGTCGTGTGACCCTCCGACTTGGTGTGGAGTGGCAACGACACTTTGTGCGGGGAAGGAGGCCCCTACTTGGTGTTAAAGCTCCAAGATAGTGAAGACGGTGCCGTGGTGACGCTTCGAGATAGACGGTGGCGGTGACCTCGTCTTTGTGACTTGGTGTCACTTAGCCTTTGCTTGTCGGGAGCCTTGGAGGCGTGGCAAGACGGTGATCAAGCGAAGAGACTCGGTATCACACTTGTTCTTTGTGAGCAAGTGGCCGTGGACGTAGGGAGGGACTTTGGTGTCCTAACCGAACCACGTTAAATCGTGTGTCTTGGTGTCTTCACGGGAGTTTGCATATCCTCTCCCTTACCGCTTTACTTACCGCTTTACGTTTCCGCATTTACTCTTTCTTGCTTACCTTTACTTTCCTAGTTAGTTTGATTAGGATTGACTATAGGTTGCAAGTCTTTTGGGGTAAGTAGAGGGTAGCATAGATAAACCTTAGTCATAACTAGCATGTGTAGGACGTGTTAGGTTTATCTTATGCAATTAGATTGAGCCCTAGGATAGAAAAGCGATTAGCGACCCTATTCACCCCCTCCCCCTCTAGGGTCGGACACCCCGGTGATCCTTACACCGTCGACACTGAACACGCCTGAGGCGGCCAAAAGCCGCAGCAGGCGACGAAGGAACGGCAGCTTAATAATCATTTTCCATACTAATCCAAAAATTCATTTAAATCAGAAAATATAGTAAATAATATAAAAACAAGCTGAAATTTATACCATACGCGTATTATTAAGATAGAAGTCCATACTAATCCGAAAATTACGTGTCCATACAGAATGCACGGCAAATGATAGAAGTCCATACATTACAATAAACATCACATGCAATCCATATAACTAGCTATTAGTCTAAATCACAAATCCATACAGAACATGG